>NW_006441955.1:18823727-18883189 GCF_000325575.1 Pteropus alecto
CCAGTTTTTCTTTTGTTGTCTTATTATTGCTGCTCTTATTAACTGAAAGTGACCCATCTGATATTGAAATGAAAGAAACGTTTACTTATAATGGGTAATGGAATCTTACCTATCTTTATATTTTCATTTTTATAAATTATACATAATAATATTACCATACTTATAGGTTTGATATTGTATTAGGGTTCTCTGAAGAAACACAATGAATAGAATGTGTGTGTGTATGCATGTGTGTGTGTGTGTGTGTGTGTGCGTGTGTGTGTACATACATACACAAAGGCAGATGGGAGACCCAGGGAAAGCTGATGTTGCTGTTCAAGTCCAAAGGCCATCTGTTTCCCTTTGGAGAAGGTTAGTCTTGTTCTATTCAGATCTTTAACTGACTGGATGAGGCCCACCCTCATTATGGAGTGCAATCTGCTTTCTTCCAAAGAACAATGATTTAAGAGTTAATCTTATCCAATGATAGTCTCACAGAACTATCTGGAATAATGTTTGATCAAGTATGTGGGCACTGAGGCCCAGCCAAGTTGGCACATAAATTTGACTATCATGGATACTGAGTAATTATAATAGCCATTTTGTTTAGCTCTTCCTATGTGCTAGATACCTGGCTAAGTATTTTACAAACATCATTCACATAAATTCTCATACAATTGCTTGTGCTAGGTGCTATTATTATGTTATTCTTATAAATGAGAAAGTAATACTAAAGGAAATTAAACTTTAAAGAAGCTGGTCTAAGGCCATACAGCTAACAGATGATCGAGCCATGACACAAACCTCGTTTACACGGTTCCAAAGCCATGCTCTTAACAAACAAGCTACACTGCCACCTCTAGGCTAACGTGTTGGCCATGCTTTGGCAAACAAATGTTTAGCGAATACTCTAGCGGCATGGGAGAAAGAACCCTGACTTGGTAATCAGGAGACACAGCCTCTTTTATGTTTTTCATTAAATGTTCTTGAGCTATAATTGTTGGGAGTATGTTATGCTCTGGAGATACCATGTTCAGTAAGACAATTTCATTGCCCTCAAAAATTTGGGGGGAGTTCAGAGAAATATAGTGTACTAAATCATGCACAAGGTAAATAGGACACCTAACCCAGACCTGGAGGGCCGGGAAAACTTCTCAAGGGAAAAGGCATCCAAGTTAAACCTTAAGGGCAGAGTAGGTATTAGCCAGATGGACAAGGTTGAAATAACCTTCCATAAAATAGCTCACTCATAAAATGAGGAATAGAGCTAGAAAATTCATTTCCTTGCTCATTTGGATTATTTGGGAGAATTCAGTTCCTTGAAGTTGAGGAACTGTGAGATCCCCATTTTCTTGCTGGCTGTCGTCTCAGGCCTGTTCCTTGATTCGAGAGGCCACCACATTCCCTGGTTCATGGTCCCCTTCCTCCATCTTCGAAGTCAGCAACGCTGTGAATCTCTCTCATGCCTTGAATCTCTCCTCCTTTTTAAATCGGATCTTTCTGATGCGGTTGGGAAATGTTCTCCATATTTAAAAATTCATATGCTTGGACTGAGCTTGGATAATTCAAGGTGATCTTCTATCTCAAGGCCCTTGACCTTAATCATGTCTGCAAAGCTCCTTTTACTATGCAAAGACACGTATTCATGGGTTCTGAGGATTAGGATAAGAATATCTTTGAGAAGCCATTATTCTGACTACCCCAACCTTCTAATTTTAACATTTTCTTATTTTATGGAAATTAATAATGAACAAAAATAAGACAGGAAATTTGGAGAGGAAGCATCTTGGTTTCCCATTTTTAGAAACAATTTTTAAAATAACTATTCTGAAACAATAAGCTTGGTTCTTTAACATGGATACCAGAGGCCAGATTTCCTAAATTCATGGAAGGGACAGGTACATATGACAAGGGAAATTAGAACCGTCAGCTCTGGATGACCCTCCACTGCCCCACTCACTAATCTGCTGGGAAATATATTATCAGAAAAATAGGAGGAAAGAAGAATTGTGTGAAGCATAATTTTAATATAATTACAACCATGCATTACTTAATGATGAGGAAACATTTTGAGAAATGCGTCATTAGGTGATTTCATCATTGTGTGAACATTATAGAGTGCACTTACACAAACCTAGATGATACAGCTTATTGCACACCTAGGCTACATGGTATAGCCTATTGCTCCTAAGCTACAAATCTGTATGGCATGTCAGTGTACAAAACAACGTGAGATTAAATCAAATACAAGAGAAAATGATGCCATCAGGAGACATTAGAAACGAGATGTGTGAGGATGCTGCTGGTGTAACATGGCACACTGTTTTATAGCAAACTATTTTTTTTATAAGCAAAAAGAGTAGAATCTAAAATAATGTTAAAAAATTATAATATTATAATATAGGATACATAAATCAGTAACAGTCATTTATTATCACTGTCAAGTATTATGTACTGTACACAATTGCATGTGCTATACCTTTATCCAACTGGCAGCACGGTAGGTTTGTTTACACCAACATCACCACAAAACACAGGAGTAACATATTGTGCTAGACATCACTAGGGGATAGGAATTTTTCATCTCCATTATGATCTCAGGGGACCACTGTTGTATACGATGTCTGTCATTATGTGGCACGTGACTGTATTACGAACTATAATTATTTTAACTTTTAAGACCAAATGTTTTGTAATACTGTGAAGTATACTGTATATTATTTGTAACATATTATCTCTAGAATACATTATACTTTTTAAAAAATACAGAATAAGTTTACAAGTATGGACTCTGGAGCCATATGACCTGAATTTGATTCTTGGTTTTACTCCACATGTAGCATTAGGCAAATTCCTTCATCTCTTCTCTGTTTCCTCATTTCTAAAACAGGGGTCATAATGGCACATACTTCACTGGATTACTTTGAACAATAACTGATAGAATACTTGTAAAGTGCTTAGCGCAGTGTCTGACATACACTAAGCACTCCCTAAATAGTGACAGTCATTACTAGAATTATACTGTTGCTTTAAAAAATTGAAAGAACTCATTATTGAAAGAGCACTATTATTTTCGACATGGTTTTGAAAAGGGACTTGATAGCTAATGACAGTAGTTCCAAGACTAGAGCCCATTTCCTGCCTTTATCTTGATTATATTCTTGTTTCTGAATCTCCACATAGCCAGTGCAAGAAGTAATGCAGGGTGTTTTTTTTCCCTCTCAGTTTTAGGGAAAATCTATAGGAGAGAAGTGTATATCTTATCCTTCCATGCCCCAAATCCGATATAACCAAATCTGCTATTGCAAAATTCACTTCAAAATCCATTTCTCTTTTGATTTTTCACCTTTTCTAACTAGTAATGTTTTTAAAGTTGCTGAAAATTGTGATAATGTGTTTTTCTGATTGTTTTCAAAAAGATCTATTTTCAATAATTTTTGGTAAATCTTCAAGTATTTTTGGTCTAGTGTCCAGAGTTTCACAAATACAGTGTCAGAAACAGAAGACTACAAAATTAGATCATGGGGGTTTGAGGGCACTCCTTAACCAAAATAACCCTAACTTCAGACAAAGCAACTCAGTGAAGAGACACATTTCATTGAAGTTCTCAGCAAACACATTCAACAAGATTACACTGTCAGTAAGTTTGTGTCTAGATAAGCATAACCTCCTCGGTTGCTAGAAGAGACAATTTTAGGAATCTCTTTTTTTTTTTTCATTTTCCTTCTCCCTTGTTTTAATCATTCTCCAAGACAATTGATTTTAGGAGATGATATTTGATATACAAAAAGGGGAAAATCAAATAGCCTATAAAACTATAATATTCACAAAGCCTACTAAGTTGATTTATGCAAAATAATTATAGCAAATATTAATCTCCTTTGTGCAAATTCTCTCAAAAAATGTCTAAGATAATTTGTAAGTGTAAGAAAATGTAAATGTAATATTCTCTTTAGTTTTCCTTAATTCTCACTTTTGTTTCTTCAAGCCCAAATTTTATCAATTACCTGTGGATATTTTTGTTTATTTATTTATTTTTTACCCAGCATTAGTTCTGCCTTTCATGAATGTGTCTTATCATCCATCAGGCTAGTTGGAATTTGGTAACCAAGCAGTGACAGGGGTCTCAGGAGGAGTGGTAATGTGCGATGCCTCTTGAGACCTTGGCTCAGAATTGGCACAGCATCACTTCCTTTGCATTCTACTGACCAAAGCAAGTCACAAGGCTAGCCCAGAATCAAGAAGTGGGTAAGTGATTGGGGACCTTTTGCAATTAACATATGATCATAAAGGGTGCTGTCTAGAGTGTCCTCTGAGCCATACATATCTTCCTCTGGAACCTATCAGGTGTTATCTCTGGCCATGGTAGAATGTCTTAAGATACACTGAGGAGAGATAGTAAAGGAATCTTTCTTTTCAGCAGAGGCAAGCCTGACAGGTAAGTCACCAAAAAGAAACTAATATATGGTATATATGTAATTTAAATTCTGTTTATCGAAAAATACTTTCTGTTTTAGGGATCATCAAAAATGATTCTAGTACCAGTCTTCCTATATTCACTCTATCAATGGAGAAAAATAATATTATAAAAAGAAGACCACTAACTATGCATCCTCTATAAACTAATAAATAGTAAATACATTCTACATTACTTAAAAAGATATTACTTAAATAAATATTTACACTAACAAAATATAGACTACTTGTGACTTCATCACCTCTACTTTCAAATGATGCCCTGGTTACTTTCAGATAGAACTCATGGCTCACAATTTTTATTTGTCTTTATACTGGAAAACCTTTAACCAATTTATTTCAGAGCTTTTTTGTCACCACTCTGCCAGCCCTTTCTCACTTCCAGTTCTTTTGACAATTTCTGGCCTGGTGTTTTTCAACCCATTCTCCTCTAAAGTTTAGAGAAATAAATATACATTTGCTGGATAAACTGCCTGATAAACTGAATTGTTCATCAACATCATCTAAAATGTTATTATGACTTCTGAAAACATATTCATAGAAAAAATAATCAAGGGGAGTGAGTGGTAAATTTTGTGTGAAACATAGTGGATAAAACAAAAGGGATTTATAAAACATAAAATAGTGATTTTTATGAGCTGGTGAGTTTTGGCATCGACATTGACTTTTATTGAATGTTTTTGCTGTTGAGGATGAGTTTCCTTTCCTTAGAGCACAATTTCTTCTCTCTGATTCTTGGTAAAGAGATAATCTGTTGCTTATGACATGAAATTCTGCTGCCACTCCAAGGAGTCATATTGTGCTTTAATAATACTTCCTTTTGCAAAAGAATCAAAATTGATGAGGAAGAAAACCTATGTGATAGTTTACTAAGAAGATAAATTATTACTGAAGTTGACAAAGGAAATGATTCATGAAGGAGAGAGAAATGCCGTTAAGCCATTAAAAAAAAAAATCACAATTCTTCTGCTTTCTTTATACTAGGAGAACTTCCTTAAGTATTTCTTAAAGGTACAGAAAGGAAAACACACCTAACCTGTCCTGTATATCTCTGTAATCAAGATCACATTTATTCCTCCAAACATGCTTTGTAATTTTGTGTCTCTTTGATTTTGTATCACATAGTCTATTTGGGGTGACCATTTGTCCTAAGGGTTTCATTCAAAAAGAGTTTGGAAGGTAGACTTTTTAATATTATTTCAAAACGAAACAGAAACTCATACGCAGGCTTGAATATTTAAAGTATGTCACATTTTTTAACCGTATATTTTTGTATTTCTTTACTTTTTAATACATTAAGAGACTCAAAATTAAAATATCTCAACATATAAGAAGCACTGCTTTTCTCTAAATCAGAATTTTTATTCCTTGTTTTTATTAATTATGATTTGTGAAAATCTAACCCATCCTTTATGAGCCAGCTCAAATCATTTCCCCATAAAGCCGTCTCTGGACTTTTTAGCTAGAAATAATTTCTATAATTAAAAAATAAGTTATTTTTTAATAGAGGTCTATGATTACTCTATTTCATAAGAGGGATCATTATTAAATTTTATTCTATCTTTCTCAGTCTCTGTTTCTCTCTCTCTCGCACTCTCTATCACACACACACACACACACACACACACATTTCATCTCCTGTCTCATGCCTACCTGAAATTAAAAATAGGGCAAAATGCTTAACATAATATAAAGCTAAAATTTCTGAGCTCAGAGTAGTTTCCAGAGTACAACATGGGATTTGTTAAGTATAAATCAGTTTCTGCAGAATTAGGTTAGGTGTTCCATGTATTTTCAAGGATTTTTACTACCATAGCCTCCCCAAAGTTAGTGTAACTTAAGGTAAAAGGTCAAGAGATTTATGATTAACACACTCTGGGTTACATGCATGTGGTTAGTGACATCACTGCAGTGGCAGAAGAAAACATTACCCAGAGCTCTCAGAGGTAACTAAGCAGACCTCCAATTACACTCTAGATTATATCTGGCAACATCACTACCGGATGTTTTCATGCTGGTTATCTTTCAACTTTTATTTTTCTACCCCTACTCACTTTCCTGGGGTTCTGTCTGCAGTAAATAATGATGGCTCAAGGAAATCTTTGTATCACAGAGTGTACTGATCCCAAGTTGGGTTCCTCGAGACAGTAATTTTAGTACATAAGCTAACTCTGTATCATCTTTATTTCCTCTAATGATTTTCTTTTTTTCTTTTGGTTTGTTTTGATATCTCATGCTAAAACTTTTACTACCATATCTAGTTCTCTTTAGCTATCAATTTGGCTGTATAGGTGACATTTCCTTAGGCTCTCCAAGGGCAAGAAGGTCAGCTTGTGTATTGGGTGAATTTTTTACCTCTAGAGGGGATAGCAATTTCCCTTTGGACAAGCAAGTTAATTTACATTGCAGAACCTTGAAAAAGCTCAGGAACTGGAAAGATCAAATAATCCATAATGTATATAAAGTGGTATGTAAAGAATGGCAAATTGGGGGATTATTTAACAGTCTGTAAAAGGAGCAGTTAGACCGACCCGCTAGCTATGCTAGCTAATTAGGTCACTAACCCTCTTTACTCCTATAGGAACCTGGAGATTTAGTCTCTGGAGAAAGTGAAACCAGGGTATTTACAAAAACAGGCAGTGGGCTGGATTTGGCCCTGTGGCCTTAGTTTGCTGAACCTGAAATTGATAGCTAAAGAGAACTAGATATGGTAGTAAAAGTTTTAGCATGAGATATCAAAACAAACCAAAAGAAAAAAAGAAAATCATTAGAGGAAATAAAGATGATGCAGAGAGCAGCAGAAAACTTCAAAAAAAAAATTATTCATTATCCTTAGAGAGAGAATAAAAGTATACCATTCATTAATCAAGAACAAGATATAATAAAAGAGGAACAATCAAATATGAAAGAACTCCAAGAGATCAACGCTATGATAACTGAATAAAAATAGATTCGAAAGAAGAGTCATCAGATAAAATTATAAAAATAAAAAAGTTAAGAAAAACAAAAATACAAAGAGATAGATCATAGAAGGGAAAAAATAAGAAAATAAGAGAAGAAAGATATCCTATTTCTGGGGGTTTAACATCCTATAAATTCTGGAACAAACACAAAGGAATTATCGATTAGATATTACTGGAAAATTCCTCAGAATTGAAAACTTGTGACTCCAGATTGAAAAAGCCCGCTAAATTTCCATCACAACAAAAAGTGACAAATGCTTTCCAAGGCTAATCATCGTGGCATTTCAATACCAGAAAACAAACAATAAAATAACTCCAAAATTTTCTAGAGAGAAAAAAGTTTACTTACAAAGGGTAGCATCAGAAAATAGCATAACATCAGATATCTCAATAGGAATCTGTAAATGAAAAGACTTATATTTTATATATAACAGATTATCAGTCAGAATATGTAGTAGAACAAAGCTATTGTCAGACATGTAAACTCCCAAAACTTCATGTCTTACACACCCATCCTTAGGAAGATACTGAAAAACATATCTTCAAAAAAAAAAAAAAGGAAGTAAACTAAAGAAAAAAAACAGATTTTGGATTTAGGAAACAGCAAATCCAAAACAATAGAGGTGAAGGCGATTTTCAAGATGCCAGCAAAGGGAATTCCCAAGACAATGGATGGCCTGAAGAACGGTCAGTCCAGACTGGAGCAAGAGGCCAGGGGATAGCAGAGGTGCTGTCTCCAGCATAAGACACAGGATTGAGAAGTAATCTGGCAGAATGATTGAATTGAAAATTGTATCGCAAGGCATTTTATAGAGCTGCTGGGGTGCGTTAGAAATAAAACGAATAGAAAAGGCTATCGTCAATTCTTGGAAAGGCAAATTTATAAAGGAAGTAAATGTAATTATAACACTTCAGGTGACTCAGCAGTGATGCATATTTACATAATTAGAATGAAGAAACTTCTGAATTTGGGTTTAAATGAGAGAGTAGGGGAGAGATAGACAGATAGAAGGAATATTATAATTATATTGGCAAGAATGGACAGGACAGAGGATGAGTGAAATCATTTACCATATCATATTGGAAAGATAGTAAACTTTAAAATATGAGTTGAGGGATAGTGATACATACATACCTTTAAATTTTTGAAAGTAAGTATTAAAGAAACTGTTCAAATTGCAAACAAGACAAGAAAAGTGGCAGACTGGTTTGTTGCCACAGAGAACACAGAACTGCTTTGTTGTTGTTATAAGCCTTTTAGCATTGCATGAACCTAAAAAATATGTAAATATAGTACTTTGGTTAAATATTAGAATTAATTGGATTTAGGAAATCCAAATCTATTGGGGAAAAATTCTACATATAGTTGATTCTTGCTGGTTTCAAATCAGTTCCACCTAAAAGCAATGGTGGTAGAAATTTAACAATTATTCCTAGAATTAGATGTAAAAGTACATTGGATAATTAAAAATAAAAACTGGAAATTCTAAGAAAGTCAAAGTACAATGGTTAAGAGCCATCATACACGTTTTATGCCTTTTTGCATATTAGAATTAGATGAGATCCTAGAAATCCTTTCGGATTTTATCGTTTGTTTTTTTAAAATATTTTACTTTGAAGAAATGTCTATTGTTTTGAATAGGAATGTTGTGACATATTTTGTGTCACGCTCAGAAATTGATTTTATGAAGAACCGAGTGGTTTGTTACAATAGTACTGTTGAGGAACTGAATAAAGGTTGCACAAGTCATTATTTTGCTCATTTTATTAGTTAGTTTATTCTATCCTATTTGACATTAGAATTGACTTGTTCATATAAGAGTTGTCCCATGCATTAGAATCCTATTTTAGTGAATGGAGAATTAATGCTGTCCTTTAAGTGCTAGTTGTACGTACTTGATCTCCCGGATCACTGTTGAGTAGCACGCCAAACCAAGTATATAGCTCTTTGGGAAGCCATTCTATTGAAATATACTCCTTTTTCCCTCATTGGCTAAGTCAGAAACTTGTTTCTGGTACTAGAAATGAAGTGCTGTCCAGTGTACACCTCCAGATGAGTGAAGATCTGAGGGGGATTGTGCAATCTGTGAAAAGGCTGTGTGCTACTCTGCAAATTGGAGACAATTACTCTTGACAGAGAAGAGCTTTAAAGTTGCTGTGTGAAGTTAAACAAAAGCTTATGAAGCACCCACATGTAAGAGCACTTTTCTTCATTAGGGCTACTGCTCACACAGGGGTTGATTGCATAGGATCATTCATCTTTCCCTGTGAAATCAGATTGTGGAGTTTTGTGCCATGTTCAGAATGCATCTTCTTCCTAGGCCACTCTATTTCACAGAATAAAGTCTGCTTTTATGAACATGTAACTACTGTTCTGTGGCTTTACTCAAAAGTAAGACTTGTTAAAATAAATTACCTTTTTTAGAAAACTAGCGTACTTTAACCCTTGAGAGCATTGAGAGCAAATAGGACTTAGATTGCTGACATTCAGCAATGAAGCAAAGAGCCAAAGACTCCTTTAGACATGGAAAGTGTTCTTGCAGCAAAACAGTCCTATAGTTTTGTTTCTGGATGTCAAAAACATATTAATTTCTGGAAGTTAAAAGGTTTTTGGGGAAATCAATAAAATTCCAAATTTTGTATATTTGTAGTCTTTGAAAGAGATGGTGGAAAGTCCTGGTTTATATTTGGGATACACATGATCCCAAGATAGTGGTAGCACTATCTGATTATCTAATTAGAAGAAATTGGCTTAAAACTCTGAGACTCCGCTGAGGGATATAGTCTGAGTTCCCTTGCTGCAGGAAAGGCAGCCTGAAGGCCACTGTCATTGTCAGTCAGTTATGTCTGTATGCACACCTTTTCCATTCAAGGACACAGTTAATTTTGGATTCTAGGTACCAGCTTGCCCATCTGCCTTCCACAACACCTCCAGTGCACTATATCTTTCCCCCTTGCTGCTTTTTTCTGCAATTTATTTGCTATATTAGACATTGACCTTAAACTGGAAAACATTTTATTATATTTAGATTATTTCAGATGTGTTCTTGCCTCTATAATGAGAGATTGTTCACTTTTTTTGATGGCAAGGCACATGCCTTTTAAAAAAATTTTTTTGTTACTTCTTAGTACACATGGCATATGGTAGATGTTCAACAGATAGAGGGTCCCTATATAGTTTATTATTCAAATTGAAACACTTTTGAGAGTAAAAGTGGATGCTATTAGTTGTTATGCTGAGACAATAGGTGCCAATTAAGATCAATTTATCAATATATATTTGTAAAATGGAATTAATTTCTGCGATGATCTCCTACACATGAGTTAGGTAAAAGTTCCCTGGGCCAAGAGACTAAAGAAAGAGGCTTACATGTGAACCACGTCTTGGGAAGCTGCAAGACAATGTGAATATCCTCCGAGCCATGTGGTGGGTGTCTGTGGCATAGGGGAGAGGTCAAATAGCCTCTGAGGGGATTTACAGGAAGCTAACCCTGTTCTGGCCCAGATCTAACCGTATCTAGCACAAGGGTCTGGCAGTGGTCAAGGTCACATCATGGAACAGTTGCTCTTTTACATCATGATTCTTAACTTTTACACCCTTTTCTTATCTCAGGAAACTTTTTACTGAGGATTGAACAACTTCTCTTCCTTTAAAGGATTTTTACTGAGATTATGCTTTCTAAAACCATACATGTCTCATGTCTTGCTCCCTTGTTATGAGCCAGTGAATTTTCCCTTACTTTTCTGATTTGTTTAACAATACAAGCTGCAGTGTTTCTCCTTCAAGACCAAACTCTTGAAGATAGACTCCCCGAGAAGTCATTCTAGCCAAGAAGTTTCCAATTATATTCCTGTTCCTGGTTATTGATTATTAAACCTTCAGTCTCTATCTTTAATAGGTTTATCACTTGAGGTGAGAGAAAATAGTTCCTGCTTATTGGAGTCTGATTATATTCTAAAGATCTTACTCCTATGTCTGTCACAAAGTAGTGCACTCTTCCAAAGCTTGTTCTGTGAAATATTAGATCTTTTGGTGTGTCATTTAATATCATGTGAAAAAACTTTCCTTGATCAAGTAAATTTGAGAAATTCTGTGTTAAAGTTAGAGATGTCTTTCCTGCAGCAATTTTCCATATTTAATAAGCAAATATGCTTCATCAATTTCCCAGAGAGATTTAAAGTTAGCATTTTTTTGAACCATGGCACTCACACTCCGTCTTATCTCCTGACCTTTTTCCTTCACTCCAAAACCAAGGAGCATTGGTGTGACAGAAGAAATCTAACTGTGGCTAGCGAACACACAATGCAATATATATATGCCTTACTGTTAAATTGTACACTTGAAATTTACTGCATTTTGTTAGCCAATGTCACCATAATAAAAACAAACAAACAAACAAACAAACAAACAAAACAAAACCAAGGAGCATCAGCCAGGTCTAATTTTTCAAGGAGTACATTTTAGAAAAATCTAAATTAGTATTATACATTGCCTTTCAAGACTGAAATAGACCTCATTACAAGATTCTGCAAGGCAATATATTCCCTGGTTGCAATCACATAGCTAAGAATCTTGAACTACTTTGCTGTCTCCAACTGGAGACTTACAAAGATAATAAAATGATTTTTTGGGAATAAATAAACTCAGGCTTTGTAACAAGAAATGTTTACCTCACATATTTACACATATCAGACTTTAAAGGATTCTCAGTGTCTTCAGAAATAATCCCCAATTCTCTTTGCTAAGACTTAAGAGACATTCATTATCTATTGTAGCAGAGAAATAGTTTCCATTCTTGTCCTAGCTTTATTCTATCTGTATGTCCCATGTGGGTCTTGTCCCACATAATATGATCTGTCAGTTTCCTCCTTTAGAACTCTTACTACAAGCCAGTCTTTGATTATTCACTTACTCAAACCGTAGACTTTAAGTATCAAGTCCTTATTAATAGCCTTTTACAAAAAGATATGCTTTTGCTAATATGTTCGGCAAACCACGGGCTGCCTATTTATTTGCATTAATGTATAAAAAACAATTTCCTAATGTTAGGATTCTCTGTTCCACATGCTGTGTTTGTGAGGGATTTATTTTAAATTTGCTTTGACAAAGTCTGTTTGGGCTCGGAATCAAAAATAGACACCTGCTGCTTCTATGTAAAATCACTGATGTTATGAGATTAAAAAGTTCTTGCCAGCAGTAGTTCCTTCGTGTTTCTTAAATCCTTTGAGTCTTTAGATTAATTTACCAAACCTATAATGAAGTCCTCAGTGCTATGTCTACACTAGGCACAGAAAGAATAAAGAAAAATAAGATATTTTGGGGCCCAATATTTTGTAGCTATGGGTATGTATTGCCTCTATTTTTGTTTTGTTTTGTTTTGTTTTGTTTCAGATAGGGTTGCTAGGTTTTTTAAGAAAAATGATGGACACATTTGATGAAATTTATAGACCAAATGAGAAAAGATATAATGTGGAAACTTTGATCTCAACAATATATATCATAGTTTAAATTTTATGCTAGGAGGGCTCTCATATTCATACCATTACATTAAGAGAAAAAAAATAGAGAAAAAGGACATTTGTATGACTGGCATTTATTCCCAGTGAATATCAATTTGAAGTACAATATTGAGCAGGCAATATTAGCTGGGCTAAAGGAAATGTGCTTTTTAATTTTGAGATATATTGCCTAACTGTCTTCCATGGATGTTGTACATCAATTTGCACTCCCATCAGCAAGGAATAAAAATACCTCTTTCCTCCACACTTGCCAACACAGGGAGCTCTCAAAGTTTTTGATCATCCGATTGATGAACAATGATATCTCAATATAGTTTTAATTTGCATTTAGTGAACATCTTTTCATATATTTAAAAGCCATTTATATTTCCTTTTCTACCAACTTTCTGTCTTTCCAATTTTCCTACTGGGTAAGAAATGCTTTGGCAAAGATTTTTTGTTCAACTAATTGCATTATTATTCTGTATTCAGATAGAAGTGGCAAAAAAAATGAATTTTAGCATATGGATGACTTACATTTTTATTATAAATTTTTAACCCAGGTTAAATATGTATATTACATTTCACAGTTATTTCTTTTTATGCTATAAAGTGGCAAAATTATTCAGTAGTGTATCTATTGTCAAATATTTTTAATGGAGTATAAATATTTTGATTTTACTTTCTATTATGCTCTAATTGAAGATCAAATAGATAAAAATAGTTTTGCTTTTCTTCTTTCTTTTCATACTTTGTAACTGACAAACTCCATTTCTCAAAGCTCATTGGCAACCAAACAAGTATACAAATAATATCTTCATATAAAAGTTTAAATCAAACCAAGCTCCCGAGACAATTATCCAGGTCTATGCACCTGCTGCTTGCTCTCCCTGGCAGATCTGGGTAATGGTTCTAGTTACTCTGAAGGAAGGAGAAATAATTCTTTTTGTTGAGTCACTATATAAAGCTCAGTGTACCCTGAAATACCCAGTGCCTTTCCATCTGGTAACCAAAGTATTTGATTACATCGGTGGCTTTTGCACTGAGATAAAATTTCTAGCAGGTCATTGGTTATTAGTGAGGCATTCCTTGAAGGCAATAAATAGTATGTACTTCTGAGAGAAATACATGCTGCTTTCAACCCAAAGGATGTATGCTTATATAAATGTCTGATTTATAAAAAATATTTGTGAAACCAAGGTATCATTAAAAATGTTCATATAGTAAACATTTTAACTTATAAATGCACATTCAACTCATCAATTTTTTGTGTAGGGCCAAGGTCTTTTCTTCATTTGTTCATTTGATAAATATATATTAAACTCTTACTATTCCGAGTGCTAGAGATAAAACAATAAGTAAAACAGACAGAAATCCCCATCCATTTATGCTTACTTAGGAGTGGAGTGGAGGTTTGTTGGGGTCATGCGAATGCTCCCGCAGACTTCCTACTACAGGGAGCACTACTGAGTCCCAGCTTTTCGTTTGTGTCTCCCTCCCCTCCTCCTTTTCTTCCTCAATTACTTGCATAACTCCTCTTATGGCCAGGCTCCCTGGGAGTTGAGGTTACTGTGATAAACAAGAACTCAAAGGAATACCTAAACTTAGGAATGCAGATAGCTAAATGAACAATTATAATATACAATATTTAGACCCATACTAGAGGCATGAATAATGTATTATGAGAACCCTTGAGAGGAAGTGACTAACTGTAGTTGAGAGAATTAGAGAAATCTTCATAGAGAAGGTAATATTGAACTGAGTTTTGAACAATTTGGAGAATTTGTCAGGAGAAAGAGAAGAGGAATTGAATATTGCTTCCTCAAAATGAAATTTCCTGAAAGTTCCATATTTCAGGGACAGTGATTGGGAACTTTCCTGTGCCAGGTGCCATGTAATAGAGCAGAAACTTAGAAAACACATCATGATTAAATGAAGCAATTGTCTTTACTATTTTTTGCGATAGTGCTGTTATGGTTATATATTTTTTAATGAGTCTTTGTCTTTAAGAAAGCCACATTAAAATTTTTACAGATGAAATTATGTAATATCTGGTATTTTCTTCAAAAATATATATTGGAGAGAGTAGGAGGCAGGGTATGGATGGCTGCACTGGTGACAAATTGATAATTGGTGAAGGTGGATAATGAGTACCACGGCATGTTAGACATTTTTCATAATAAACAGTGAAAATAGAACAATAATACTTGTTCCTGACTTTGGAAAGTTTATAGTCTCATGAGAAGAGAGATTTAGAAAAATAATTTTAACGCTTTATGAAGAAAAACACTTAACCCAATAAGAGAGAATGTTTAATGTTACAGAAGAAAATAAGAGTTATTTAAAATAGAAATGAATTATAGCTGATTTTACAATGTAGAGGGCGTGATATAATTCATTTTCATGGATAAATAAATCTGTATTTAGCTTCCTTGCCTTTAGAAATTGGGGAAATGGAGAGAAAAGTTAAATTCAGACAAAACAACCTATGTTTACCAGAGCATATGAATGTTTGAAATGATAGTGTTTGTAATGAGGGTAAGAGGTTACTTCTCTAAAAGCTGGAGAAGTTAATATTGGTGTGTTGCTGTTGTGTAACCCCGTCCATTGACTGCAGACCTTCACAAAAGTCTACCCCACAAGTGATTTTTTTTCCCTATTTTCTCTTTTTCAGAAAACAAGGAAATAAACCTGAGTTCCACATGATGGAATATTTCAGTCATGGGAGGTGATATTGAAGGACTCTTGGGAAAAAAAACTCAGATGCATCAGTGACATAAGAGTTAACCATGGAAATGCACAGACATTCTGGAAGGAAGGATTCAGAATTGGGCTGGGGCGTGGGTATGATGACATATGGGTTAAAATTGGAATTAGCTGTGTCAAAAAGGACAATGAAGCTAATGTATTTAACTCACTAATATCAGCTGCTTTATGTTGTTAAGTATGGAATAAGGGTTCTGGGCAACATTAATGCTACAGATGCCCAAGAGAAAGAAGAAAGGGGCCCATGGGTGTTGCTGAGAAGAGGATAGAAAATGCTTGAAGGAGGGTGAGTAAAGAGAGACTTTTCAATGTGGCACCCCCTAGTCCCTTGACCTCCACTTTATTTCATACTAGGAATGGACAGATGATTGACTTTGAGGGCCTAGAAATGACCTCTGCAGAAAACTGCAGCTATCATTCAGTAGAATATTTACTCCCAATGCCTGTTTGCTTTGAAATGTGTATTAAGTAAAATAAAATCAATATGAATTTTGATCCTCATGCAAGTATTTTAATAATTTAAATTGTGTAATTTAGCTTTGTGTATTTGTTTGAACTGGCTCTTAGGCTAAAATGGTGGTAGTCAATACAATTTCTGAATTCATTTATTTGGCGATCTTGTCATTACAAAAAATAATTTACAGCCTAAAAATTGGCAGGTCAAACAGAGTTTGAATAAAATTCGTAGACCATAGTAAACAAGTCTTGGCTATTGGGTCAAGTGAAAATTCAGCTTCTGTCCAAATATTTTTTATATGCTCTGGTGTGCCCTATAGCCACCACTTGAACCCCATTTCATTGGATATTAGATCCTGTTGCTCTGAAAGGAAGATCAAGAATTAGAATTCCAGAAAGATTGATGCATATGCTTTCAAACACATTGAAGTGTCAGCTAAGGGTATTAATTAGCTGAGCACTTATACTAAAGTACCCTCATAATGTTACTAACCAATGTTACCCCAGTAAATTTAATTTGAAAAAGTACTTTGCGGGTCCATGACTATTAAAGCTTCGAGTAGGATGTTCTTTTGAGGGGAGTCAACATATTTTTGTTTTGAATCTAGACCAAGGATTAGAGACTGCTCTTATCTCTTGACATTTATTGTTCTGAATTATAGCAGCATGCACTCAGGAGGAAAGTCATATTAGCAGAGGCCAAATGAAGGCTTGGATGGTTCTGAACTGTATTTACAGCACATGTTTTAAGAGTTTCATGCTCTACTGACTGAGCTAGCCAGGCCCCAGCACACTTTTAAACACAGAAATGTTTTTAAAGCACACGATGTGATTAAACTGCATTTAATTCATATTTATTGCCCTATGCATTTTTATGCCTTGCAATATTATGTTGTTTATCAGACTGGTTATGGCAAGGATCTTCACATAATAGCCCCAGACCACCAACTACCAAAAACATGGTTCTATTTCTAAAAGTGAGACTTTGTCTCTTCAATATGAGACTATGTCTCTTCATCCATACTAAAAGTTTTACAGATACAATTATATGATACCTGGGATTTTATTGGAATGTAGTCATGCTCAGTTGTTTATGTATTGTCTATGGCTATTTTTGTGCTCTAATGTGCTGACTGGTTGTGGCAGATTCTAAATTGCCTGTCCCTGCTAAGCTTAAAATATTTAGTATCTCGTTCTTTGCAGAAAAAGTTTGCCACTCCATGGGTTATGGCTCTGACTTGATTTGCTTATATGTTTAAGAAACAAGATTCTCATGTTCCAGGAAATGTAAGATCTTACTTTTGCCATCTTAATGCTACATTGCCATTCTAGTTTTATTTACATCAATTTGTACATGTCAGGCAATATACTGCTTTTCATTACCCATTTAGCTCAATGATTTGTCCAACAACAGATATTGCCACAGTAGAAAATATTTTCAGATAGGGTATAAAAATATTTATGCAATAATAAAAATTTGATAGATAACTATGAAGACTTCACGATATGATAGAATGTTGTCACAACTGCTAATTACTTGGATAGACCTTGTGTTAGATATATGTTAGATGTATATTATAGTAGGTTTTTGGTTGTTTGTTTCATAACTATTATTTGCTCTCCCTAGATCTGGTAATAATGTCCTGATTTACTTGGGAAACATTTTTGTAAATGCATATATGTGCACATAAAGTGGTTAGATTTTTACATATTTGAAGATAGAACCAGTAAGATTTGCTGGTGAATTAGATACCAATATAAAGAGAAAAGAGAAATTAAGAAAGACTTTAAAGATGTTGGTTTGATCAACTGAAAAAAAAAACCCACCTATTACCATTTAGTATGACACATATTTATTTATTTATTGCCTTCTTTCACTAGTGATTCGAGATCAAAGGCTTTCTCTTCATTCCTAGAAACTAGAAAAATACCTGGAGCATAATATACTTTCAGTAAGGATTTGTTTAATAAAAGATGTCATAATATTTCTGTGGCATAGATTTCATAGAAATGGAATTAAGTAGAGTCAAAGAGAATGCGCAAATTTAATTTTGATATATTTGAAACTACCCTCCAAAACAAATTTGCCAATTACAATTCTACTAACTGTATATTAGAATGCCACTGTGGAAAACAGTATGAAGATTCCTCAAAAAATTAGAAATAGAATTAACATATGACCCAGCAATTCCTCTTCTTGGTATCTACCCTCAAAATTTGAAAACATTTATCCATGAAGACATATTCACCCTATGTTCATTGCAGCATTCTTCACAGTGGCCAAGACATGGAAACAACTGAAGTGCCCTTTGATAGATGATTAAATAAGGGAGACATGGTGCATATATACAATGGGATATTACGCAGCCATAAGAAAAGATGAAATACTGTCATTTGCAACAACATGAATGGATCTCAAGATAATCATGCTAAGCGAAATAAGTCAGACAGAAAAAGTTGAGAACCATATAATTTCACTCATATGTGGGATATAAAACTGAAAGCAACAAGGCAAACAAAAACTCATAGACACAGACAACAGTTTAGTAGTTACCAGAGAAAAAGGATATAGGGAGTAGATAAGATAAAGGGGAGTCAAACATATGATGACAGAAAGAAATTTAACTGTGTGGTGAACACATAATACAATATACATGTGATGTATTATTGAATTTACACTCGAAATCCATATAATTTTATTAGCCAATATCACCCCCAATAAATTTAATAAAAATTGAATTTAATTAATTTATTTAATAAATTAGACATGTTACAATTTGTAAATTTAAGGTTTACATCCTGTTACTTTGATGCACTTATGTATTGCAATATAATTGCCATTGAAGCAATATTTATCACATTATAGGTTTGGCTTTTTTTTTTTCAGATTTCACATATAGTACTTGTCTTTCTCTTTCAGACTTACTTAGTGTGTATGCTTAAGCTTCATCCATGTTGTTGCAAACAGCAGGGTATCTTCCTTTCTCATGGTTAAATAATATTCCATTGATTGCAATCTCTTAACTTTTCTCTTTTACCCTCCCTCTTTTACTCCCTCCCTCCTCCCCTCTCTCTCTTTCTATCCCTCTTTTTTTTTAAAAATTAATATCTAAAGAACGCCACTCATGGTCTGGACATCATGAGAGTTGCGTAGCTTGAGACATTGTCATAAAGTAGACACGATTCTTTCCACTAAGGAGCCCAGTGTCTAGTTGGTTGAAATTATATTAAAACTGTGCTTAGCACATTTTATGTGAAAAGATTATATTATTATAATAAAGGTATGAATAAAGCACTGTGGGAACTCAGGGAAAGTTTAATAGAAAAGATAATATTTAAACTAAATTTGATGAATAATTACTTGTGAAGGTTTAAGAAGGAATTAAATATTTAATATTTACTGTCAACATGCAAATACTTCTGAGATTTAAAAGTTCAGAAAACATTTATTAAGCACATATTATATCACAGGTATTATGTTAGAAAACGGAAAATTAAAAAAATAAATAAGACTTGATTTCTTTCCTGGAGAACCATATAGTCTCCTAGGGAAGAAGAGGTTTATGAAATATGTATTTTCTATACATTGTGAGAAAAAACAATTCACATTCATGGAAATAGGAGTGGGTCAGAGAGTTTTGGGGCTAGGGGGTCAGAGAAATTTATCCAGGGGAGGTAAACTTGTGCTAAGTATTAAAGGATAAAACACAGTTACAGGGGAAAATTTGTTACATGGAACTGAAACTGACTCTAGCAAAGGGATGTCATGCTTCATATCAGTGCAGAAATCATGTCCACATTGGTCCTTTTTTCTTACAGAGGTGGAGGACAGTTGATGGCCCACTAGTAAGTAATGCATATGGACCAATGAGCCATAGGATATGAAAAGGAAGATCTCAGTTAGGGTATAGGGGCTAGAGAGAGAAACTTGGTGGCCCAGAGATAGAGGAATTGCCCACGACGATTTTGTAGGAGTAACAGAGGGAGAAAGCAAACCAACTGAGCAGCAGTACTGAGGTTTCTCAAGTTGGTAAAAAGAAGCTGAGGGACTATTTTTAAAAATAGGTAGGCCTAATATTCAATTTGAGGTTATTCATGTTGCATTAATATAAACCTTATGCATTTCCCTGAACCTAAAGTAAAGTCTGCTATATAAGAAATGCCTCTCAGTAGAAATCAAGGAAAAGTGGATGAATTTTTGGGTTAGGCTGGAGCAGAAAGAAGGGAAGAATTGTAGGAGGTGCTGTTGAGATTCTCCTAAATATCAAAAACTGAAGAGTAAAGTGATCATAAGAGAATGAGTCTTGGGAAACAGAAAATACTGGGAAAGATGTGGCATTAGGGAAGGGTTGAAGTATCAAAATCCAGGTATCTAAGAAAAGAGGGATCCCTAGGGAGTGTGGGCAGTGAGAAGATTGTAGAATCAATATAGGAATCAGAGAAACTTTGCCCACTTCTCTCATAGGAAGGTAGGACTCCATGAGCTATTGATCACCCCTTTTGTCAGACTCACATGTACCAAGGAATTGAGTCCAGGGGCCTAGTTGTGGCTTTTGCAGGAATTTGCCATTTTTTTGTTAAATATTTATTATTATTATTATTATTATTATTATTTTAATTGATTAATTAATTATTTCAATTGAAGAAATTATTTAAATATTTTCCCCATCTACCTTCCCCTCCCCCCTCCCCCATCCTCTGGTAACCATTTGTCCATTGTCCACGTCCATGAGTCTCTGTTTGTTTGCCATTTTTGTTTAGAAGACGATTTATTTTATATGCTTATTTATGTTTAAATATAATGAAATCAATATGATACATCCTCACTGACTTTGGTCCTCAATAAACTACTCCCATGATGCAAACTAGGTAATGGAGCTCTTTAAAACCAAGTTCAGGCTAGATTTGGATCCTAAATGGTAGATGTCCGGAAATTCTGAGCCCATTTCCTAGGCAATCTTGCCAATAAGGAATAAAGTTGACAATCAAGTAAGATTCTAACCATTATCAATAAATTGCAATTCAACATGGGCATTTTGGCTATGGACAAGCAGGCTGATTTAGTTTCTATCCAAATAATTTTCATTCTAGCCATTTTATAATCACCTGATATCCTGGTATTAAATCCTGGAACTCTAAAACTCAAGATCAAGCATCGAGATCGATCTAGAGTTATTGATTTGCCAAACATTCACAAACACATTGCACAAAGAAGCTGGCAGCTGAGGTGCTGAGACTTTTAAATTGGCTGAGGTAATAAAATATAATCCTCGGAGTTTATTGACAAGATAGTTTCTAGTAGTCCAATCTTTGGAGCTAAATCTACACATCCAGCTTTGAATGTAGATTACAGATGGGAGCTGGCTCCTGCTTCATGGTACTTGTTTATCGAAATCGTAGCATACAACTCAGGGAGAATGACCTATTAGTAGAACCTACATAGAGAGTTGAGTGAAGTGTCTATTTATTTCACAGAACATTTTGAATGCCAGAATTGAACGTCTATTGAATTTTATTTTTTATGGAATTAATTTGCCTTTATATGCACGTTATTGTGCTTCTCTTTGAATTGTTCCAGTCCTGTGTTGCTATTAGGTTAGAATGCTTATTTCCCTTATTCGGCTTGCTTATATATTCAAGAGACAAAGTACTTTATATTTTAACAAATAATTATATTTTGGTCTCAGTTTGACATTCAAAATATGCCTTTTTTTGCTCTTTTGTAAGTTGGGTATTGCCCTACACCATTTTCATGCCCTACTTAGCTCAGAGTTTTGGCAGATAGATATTGCTATAATATTGAGATCCTCAGTTATTGTGAAAGTTAAGTTTATATATTAATTGAAATGCGGCAGTCCTAAAGATTTATGCTACTTTGGCGTTTTATGGCACACTTATATACATTCTTTCACTTATCAGGTATTTCTTGCTAAATCATATGCGTCAGTTCTAGGCACTTGGAAGGATGACAAAATGCAGTTTCTCATCTTCAAGAGACTTCACTATAAAACAGGGAGAAAACAAAGTCAATAAATGAGTGTTTTATAAAGTATGGTAAATGAGTCACAAATATTCATAGGAGAGCAAGTTCACTCTTGGCTGGGGTCCAGGAGGTTGCCTTGCCTGTCCCAGAGTTGGTAAGCATGAACTCCTCACCTCCTTGGTGGGTTTCCACTCATTCCACTGGCCAGATGTCCTCTACAGGGCACAACGTGTACAACTATACCCTGCAGTCTTGGCTTGGGGTGATTAACTATGTGTAAATAGCAGCTTTGAGCTGACCAAAAGAACTATAAAATTTTTGAAAGGGGAAAAAAAAGCTTGAAAATTTGGTTTAAGGGAAGTTAAGGAGAGCTGTGAATGATAGGTAAAGTTTTATCTTAAATTTGATTTATTTTTTTTTTTTTATGCCTTAACACTTTAATAAAAAAGCTTCTCTGTGCCCACACTTAATCAAGTCTAGGAAGTATAGGTATGTTTAAAATTGTTGTGTTATATAATATCTACTCAAGAGAAAAGGCATATCAGCCCACTCAGGACCTAGAAGAGAAGTGAGAAACCACATATCATAGAATGAATAAGAATTGCTTAAAAATGGAATTTAAATGAATATTTGAGTTGGTAAATTCAAGTTGTCATTGTAATTAATTTAATCCAGAGGACTATCCAGCATTTTATTCCAGGTAATTTTAGAGTTTAACTTCAAGGGCACACTGGATTAGATATTTTAAATTTAATTAAAAATTATCAAATAATATGTACATATTATACAGATTTAAATAATACTGAAATATTGACCATCTCTTCCATTTTCCAACTGCCTAACCTTTCCCAGAGATAATCATGCTAATCTGTACAGACACACACACACACACACACACACACACACATATCTACAGAATACATATCTGTACAAACATATACTTAGGATTCTATAAAAACTGTTCAATAAAATTTTAAAAATTAATTTATCTTTGCCATATTTTTATGTTGTTATATCTATGTCAATCTCATTTCTTCTGTTTAAAACTTATATAAGCAACACACAAATATATTCTTTGTAGGATGCATAGAATAAAAAATATATGATGGTCAGCATGATTATCTCAAGGTCCATCCATGTTGTTGCAAATGGCAGTATTTCATCTCTTCTTATGGCTGAGTAATATTCCATTGTATATATGTACCACAGCTTCTTTGTCTAATCATCTATTGTAAGACACTTTGGTTTCTTCCATGTCCTGGCCACTGCGAATAAAACTGCTATGAACATTGGCGTGCAAATATCTTTTCAGATATGGGTTTTCATGCTAAGTGAAATAAGCTAGATATAAAAAGTTGAAAATCACATTATATCACTTATATGTGGGATATAAACCTAAAAGCAACAAATGAACAGGACAAACAAACAGAGACTCATGGACTTGGACTATAGACTAGTGGTTATCAGAGGGTAGGGGATTGGGGAGGAGGGATGAGGTAGATGGGGGGTCAAATACAGGAGGCTGGGGGGAGGGTGAAGTGGGTAAAGGGGATCAAATATATGGTAGCTGAAGGAACTGGACTTTGGGTGGTAAACACACAATAGAATATATAGATGTCAAATTATAATGTACACCTGAAAATTATATAATTATATTAACCAATGTTATCTCAGTAAACTTAATTAAAAGAAATAAACTCAAAAAGGCAAAAAAATATATATATGAGCAAACTGTTAAGGTACCTCTTTACCTACTCATGTATCTTATGACAATGCATACATCGATGTATCCTTTCTCAGGCTCTATTTTTTATTGTTTATTCGTGTACATATATGACATTCTTTAAAAACTATAGATATTAAATTACAATTCCAAGTTTCTCATCTCATTTCTCTTTTTAAGAATTATATTGATTTATATCTTCAGAAGCAGAAGAGTTCAGTGGTTAAAATGATAAATTACTGGTCAGATCTGCTGGCAATCTTCCTTAGAACCTTCAGAAAAGAACTTGACCCTTGATTTTAGCCCAGTGAGACCTATTTCAGACTTTGAACGCCAGAACTTTGGGAGAATAAATTTATGTTATATTAAGTAACAAAGTTTTTGACAATTTGTTACTGCAGCAATAGGAAACTAATATAATCTCCTTTTTTTAGGGACTTTTATATTTTTGTTTGTAAAATGCCAGCTTCTAATCAATTTAAAATTTACATGTGATATGAGATAGAAATCTGACTTAATTTTTTTTCCAAAGCCTCCAACACCTTTTGTCAAATAAATTGTTTTTTTCCAACTGATATCATAGGCCAACTTTATCACAGACTGAAATCTCATATACACATGCTTCTATTTCTGGGCAATTTATTTTGTTTCATTGATTTATTTATCTATTTTTACTTTAATAATA
The DNA here is from genome assembly GCF_000325575.1 of Pteropus alecto. Classification (NCBI taxonomy): domain Eukaryota; kingdom Metazoa; phylum Chordata; class Mammalia; order Chiroptera; family Pteropodidae; genus Pteropus; species Pteropus alecto. The sequence goes on from NW_006441955.1 coordinate 18,848,258, forward strand.
TTTTGGTACTATAAATTTATAGCATATTTTTATATCCAAAAGACTCACTTTCTTATCAGTTTTTTTTTAATAGAAAAATTTTTTGGCTATCTCATGTCTTTTTTTTTTTTTCTCCAAACTTACCTTATTTATATACAAAATAAATCTTTGTTGTGTTTGTATAAGTGGCCCATACATACTATAAAAAACAGGCGTTATACAAATTTACAAAGAAAGAAAAATACACTGAATATCTTACCAAGTAGAAGTACTCATTAATATTTTAAATGAACATAATTTCAGAAATCTGTTTATGCAAATATGTGCAAGGGTGGATGGATAAATAGGATAAGCAGAAAATAACAAATTCTTATATAGCTGAAGATGTGTCAAGAACTGTTTTAAATGCTTAGCATATATGAACTCATTTAATTTTCACAATAACCCTAGGAAGTAAGTACTATGTATATTTCCATTTTACAGACATGAAAACTAAGATATATAGAGGCTAAATAACTTGTCTAAGATCTCACAAGCAGTCAATATGAAGTTTGAATTTGAAACTTGGCAGTCCGACTCTATAATCTGGTATCTTAACCACTACGCCATGTGAGAGATAAAAAACATAATTTTACAAAAACAGTATTTTAAAAGTCAAAGACTGAAGCTTCAAGTTGTATTGGGATTAGTACTTTGCAGTGGTATTCTTTAATTTCAAGTAGGTTACTGGGAGAATGTGTAGAATATGCGGTCATATATTTTCTATTTTCAGGGAAATTCAGAGAATAGATACAGAATAGTGGATTAATTAACATAAGACTTAGTTTAACTATTAAGTAAGGGAAATTTATTTTCTATAATAAATATTTATTATAAATCAAATAAAGTTTAACAAATATATCTTACAAACTGTTTAATCACAAAATTTAAAAATCAAATTGACATTTTTGGGAAATTATAAAATTTGTCATTAAAACAGTTATATAGGTTTTTCAATTTGTCATTAAATATCAATAAACATAGATAAGAACTATTAACATGGTAACATTCGTGAGTGGTGGGTGTGATTGGAGGGTGAGGCTCAAGAGTTTTTGAAGAAAACTTGTAAGTTAGGTTTAAGGAATGCACACCCAATGGCATACATTTTGAATAAAAAGCCCCAATCTTCCATTTATCCTATTCTTCCCTGACAAAACACTGTTTTTTTGTGACTTTCATTGCCAGGCTATGACTACATTTTCTTGGGTACATTAGACTTATGACTGAATCTATTAAGCTTTTTTCCTCTCTCTTCTTCTTTTTTGTTCTCAAAAAAAAATAATAAAATAAAAAATAAAAAAAATAAAGATTGTTGTCAAAGAGTCCTTTTGATTAAAGCAGTTAGAGCAGTCTAGGGTTCCAACTCTCAATGAACAATTACTCTCCAGACATTTATTCCAAGGTTATAAATTTTGGCTGTTATTAATATTACCTTTTCTGACTCACACGGCAGTTCTGTGAAGTAGTTATTCCCATCATTACTATTTTAGGAGATATGAAAGCTCATAGGATGACTCGCCCAAGTCTCAAAGTCATGTCGGCACCGGGACTTGAACCCATGGTTTATGGGCTTTCTGATTCTTATAACTAACAGACACAGCTTTCCCTGTCATTCAGGAGACCAAAAGCTATCCCAGAATGGAGATTATACAGTCCACTGCTTTCCCTCCAAACAATACAATGCAGAGAAATGAACTAAAATGTTATTTAAAGGTGCCTATTTAGCTCTTAGTGAAGACATGATTAAAACTAAATAAGGAGTTTATTTTATTTTATAGTTTTACTCTTTGTAGGTTCATGCTAGACAAACTGTTGAGAAGAGCTTGATGAAGGGAAGTTTCATATAAACAGAAGCAAAGTCCTGATTACTCACATTCTTCATTCTCTTTTCTCCCCAGTTCAGTTCTGGTTCTTGTCTCAATTTTCTGTCAGGCTGCCTGGAAGCCGGTACAAGAGGCGGAAAGCTGGGCTATATTCCAGTGAGAGGGTCTTTTCTGGGTCACTTTCACACATTTTTATACACTGAAAGCAAGGATTTTTTTTCTGGCCAACCAAGAAGACTGGTTAATGTCTCAACTTCCTTTAGTATCTCTTCAGACAGGTTCAGCATTTTTTATCTGATAAGATATAGATGGAGTAATTAATGATATTTTCTCTTTACATTTAGTCATCTGGTAGTTTTTTCCTCATAGTTCATCTTCTGAAATGTTAAAAAATCGTTGAATGTAAAATTCCCTTTTTCTATTGAGATCGGATTTTACTACTTCTGCTTAGCACGTCTCTACTCATTTCTCTAAAAATAGCTAAAATCCCCAAATCCAATAATAGATAACTTGCTGAAGTTCAAAAGAAGCACATTTATATTTCACTTTGTGAAGCTGCAATTGGGTGCTAATTTGTATGCCAGTGATTATAATCTGTTTGCCTGGCTTTTCAATGCTGTTCAATTTTTGGAAAACTGCAGCCACTGTATGAGTGTTTGTACTGCTTCATGTTATAAAATATATATGTCATTGAAGTAAGATACAAACAAGTGACACAGGTAAGGGTTTTAAGAAAAAATTCAAAATGACCAAACTCATATATTTCAAGGGATTCCATGGCATTATAGGAGACCTGTCATTTATCCAAGATCCAAGTCTGTTTCTGGCCAGCTTTAACATTCTAGTCAGCTTATTTTTTCTTTTCCAGTCTCGCCCTCTATTAACTAGCATTATTTTATAATATGCTTTTTATAAGTTAACTGGATTTCTGACTTTTTAAGAAAAAAAATTAAAAGATCAAATAGTCTTTCTGATCAAATAATTAAGGGCCTATAATGCTTTTCAAATAAAAATATAACTAGACACTCCACTGTGTACTGTAGAAATAGGATATAGAAATGATTATGACACAACTATGCTCTTTAAGGAGGGTATAATTCACAAAAATATAATTCTAAGCCAGTGTGGTTAGTGCTATATGAGAGGTATGCAGAGCGCTGAGGAGGGGTGCCTAATTCAGTTTAGGATAGGGGGAGATTTGTCAAGTGCTAAAGCATGAGATGATTCTTGAAAGATGAATAAAATTTAGATACATAGGAAATTTTTGAAGACAAATCTTTAGGAAATCTTTTCAAATAAGAAAAAAATCCTCCAATGATCAATGAAATATTGATTTGCATACTATTTAAACTTTTAAGAATAAAAATTTTATAAAAATACCAAGGATCATTGTTAATAGAGGACATAAAGGCTTTTTTTGTAGGAACCATCTTTAACTTTTGAACTTCATTTTTTTAGACCCGTTTGCAAGGGGGGAATATATCTTCAGACAGATAAGGTTAGTAACATTTTACTGAAACACTAGATTAAGATAATTGTGTTGTATTTTGTTGAATTTGGAATTTAGTATTCAGATTTCTCGCTGGGCAGAGTAAAAATAGATGGAACTTGTGACAGAGTGGTGCACAATTATAAGACATCATTCAACTCTTTACTCATACAGCAAAACTAAATGAGTAATTGATTGAGTCACCAAAGACTAAATGAGTTACCAAGGTGCAACCATTTTCTCACAACGTCTTGAGGAGGTTCCATAAGAGACCACAGTAATTATAAGTAGAATGGAAAGTGCCACCTAGTGGTCATTGAGGAAAATATGCAAAATGTACTTTGTGAAATGAGCTGGAATTTTGTTGTTTTCCGAGTTTATTTCATACTCACTTGGTTTTTTGAGCTGCAAGTAATCCAAATAGTGCATGTATTGACAAAATGTTTATAATTTCAAACTGTATTTGTCAGGCTCTTTCAGTCAGCAAGAGCAAAGAAACAGTCAGGTGACCTCAGTGATGAGTTTGGAAAGGATACATGTCTAAGAAAGAAGAACTGGAATTAGTGGCCCAAACAGCCAGATCTCTCAGAGAACTGGAACAATGGGTCCTTGTTCAAAAATTATAGCAGTTCTAGAGATCTAAGAGTCACTTTGTCCATCTTGGTATCATATGAGAATCATGGCTCACTGTGTCCCAGTCTCAACCATTCCACAGAATGGTAGCAGTTAGATATCTATTCTCTGGGCAAGAGATCTAAGTTTTCTTCATTGAAGAAATTAAACAGTCCCATAGAAAAGCTCTCCTTGTGTAAATGCTCACTCCTTTCCAGGTAATGCAAAAGCAATGATGCCAGTGGTGGCCTTACCTATGCAGTTCTCAAACTTTCATGTGCATTAGGATCACCTGGAGGGTTAATAAAAACACAAATGTCTTGGTCCCATTTTCAGAGTTTCTGATTCCCTAAGGATGAGATAAAACCAGCGAGTCTGCTTATTTAACAAGTTCCCAGGTGATGCTGAGGACGATATTTTGAGAAACACTCATGTGGATAGTACCCTCAAATCAGTTTTTTAGAGCCTCTTTTAAAAATATGAATAGGCAAAGGAGGATCGGTATATATTTTGTGGTGGTGAAGTGAGGACTTTAACAATGAAAGAAAGAAAAAGATGGAAATATGGAAGGAAACAAGAGAATCAAAAAGAATTTTGAAAAAGTATCACGTTCTTTCATTCATACACTCAACAAATACTTGCTGAGTGCCAAATATGTGCCAGGAGTTTGTTCTAGAATGTTCTAGGAAGATAGCAATAATATAGTCTTCAGAAGTTTGATAAAAAATGACTTTCAACTAATTATTCTATACTCAGCCAAACTGTAATTCAAGTGGAGGGGTAGATCAAATTTATTTTTAAATATACAATCATGTATCTTCCCTTCATAATTTTTATTTCTCAATGAAGTTCGATGAGAATATACTCTAGCAAAATGAAGAAGTAAACTAACAGGAGGAAGGATGGGATCCGGAAGCCCGGTGGGAGAAAATCTTTAGGATGATAGTCAAAAAATAAGTCTGAGAAACAGCCTGGTTTGCAGCAGGAAGATAGAAGACTCCAAGAGGAAAGTCTCTGGAATAATAGAAATTTCATAATAGAGGATCTGTTCTACTGAACCTTAAAAAAAAGGAGGATTATTATAAAAAAAAATAAATTTTATGAAGAAAGGAAAAACAATGAGAAACTTCAGGAAATCTGTACAGGAAAGGATATGTAATCACTGTCAAGTTCTTGGCTTCGCAAATTTCTAAAAGTGTAAACAGAGGTTAACAATTTAACAAAACTCTATATAACTGTGTTGAAAGAAAGATAGAGAATAGATGGAGGGTGGGTAGGAGAAGAGATCTAAATACCCATACATTATAGTAGTGAATAAGTAAAATGTAAAATAGTTAAATTAAAAAAGTTGCCTAAAAGTATTTTGAGATTTGATGTCATCTACCAAAATAAAAAAAAGTATTTCGAGATTTGATGTCATCTACCAAAAAAATGATAGGATTTAACAAGTGTTTTCCCTTAGTGAGTAAGGGGATAGGTGGATCAGATATAAGAGGGTTGTTTTTCCTTATGAGTCTTTTGATCTCATTTTATTTTTGACTATATTCACATATTACTTTGATAAAAATTAAAAAATTATTTCAGAAAATAAAAAGAAGCTGTAGGTAGAATCAATAAATTTTACCTTAGGGCTTTTCTTGTATTAGGGAAATCTGTCTTTATTCTTATTTTTTATTAATTGAAAATAAAGAGGTTTTTCTGTTCAGAAAGGAGATTCAACATTTGTAAATGTAATTATCTTGTCTTTAATCAGATCAGACGTAGAAAAATAAGCTTAGGAAGAAAATATTGGGGCCTATTAGATTCTTGCTATAATATGCCTTACCAGAGTCTGAATTTGATACTTTATGGGTTCATCCAAGCCTCTAACTATTTCTTCAACAAATGTTTATTATAAATATGTTGTGTGCCTAGCATTGTAAAGCTATTGAAATTTGTTGTTGTTGTTATTATTATTATTTTTATTAAAATGCTATTCTACCTATGTCAGTGTGTTTTCAGTTAGGAAATGAAAATCGGAGAGGAATTGGCATCCTCTGGGTAGGGTCATTTCAGGATCTTTAAGTAGGAGATGGGAGATGGAAAGAAGGTCTGCTTTCACTGGCAAGAGCAGCACAGTGGGATTGGGGATTTAATTTTCTCAGATTCATCTGAATCCATTCAGATTTTCCACTCCATTTTTGAGAGGCAGTGATTTCAACTTGCATTGCAGTTCTATAACTCAAGGGTGAATGTGGAGCTGAACACCAAAAATCAGTGTCTATTGAACTCAAGGAAAGCATTGTAGCAAGGCTTGCATTAAAAAAATTTTCAAAATGTTCAGGCAAAATTTGCTTGTCCCTGTAGGTTTGCTCTTTGAAAAAGAATTGGAAACCAGTTTTCTATCTTCTATAACTGTAATGGCCACCCGTTCCTTTTTTGTCTGCTTAAGCATGGCTCAAATGAAGTATTTCTTCCTCTGAGAGATTATTCTAATTTATTTATTTTTCCTTATTGTGTCCATTCCATCTAGAATATGCTTCTATTATTGCAAATAATAACAAATGGTGATGGCAAATTCAAATAAGTAAAATGAGGATATCAATTTTTTATTCAGAGTACCGAAGACAGCATAACATTGTGGTTAAGCATGTTAATTGTAGAGCCAGATAGGCCTGGTTTTATTGCCCGTAAAGCGTTTAACGTTAGCCATTATCATTCACATAAGTTTATAATCAAATAATTTAATATATTGTATATTAAAAAAATCATTCAATGTAATTATGGAACATTTCAGAGGAAAACATTTTAAAGACAGTCATGTATGTAATAGCTCTGCTGCAAACAGGAATGTTTCATTTAAAAAAATCTCTAAGTATCTAGTAAAGCAACTTATAAGGCACCTTTAAGGCTTTTAACAGCTGGATCATATTTTTTTATCATAAATATGAAACCAGTTATAAAATACATAGTAAAATATCTTTTTGGTATTAAAGTCAATATCTATTTTTTTTCAAAGCTTACCAAGGGGTACTGAGTTGAAAATTTTTATTTAATTTTCTAGTCAATTCATTTAAATGATGATTTGACTCTGCCATCCTCCATTTCATTGGTTGGTTGAACTGACTAGGTTTTTTATTATTCTTATGTAGGATGTGGTTGGTTGAACTGATTGGGTTTTTTATTATTCTTTATAGGATGTGGTTCTAACCATTCACTCAATGTGCATCTTTCCAAGTTTTAGAACTACTATAAGTAAGATAAAACTCTGTTACCAAAATACCCATCGTATGTCCACATAAGAAACATTTTATAAGGAGCCTGAACAATGGCTTAAGTCCTCTAGCAGAAGGTTAAAAGCTTTGCCATTAGTACTAAGGCTTGCTATGCCTCTCTTTTTCCTTTTGTAAAATAAGAATAAAATTGTACCCACCTCATAGGATAGTTTTAGGCAGTCTGTTTCCCAAACTTGGCTGATTGTAAGAATCACATAAAGCACTTAAAAAAATTTGTATTCCTGCACACCTCCCTTGAACTCTTTAATTCAGCAGATTAGAGGCGGAGTCTGGGACTATATATTTTTTATAAGTATTATAAGTGATTTTTATACTTAATATTTTGGAAACATTGTTCTAAGGCAGTGGCTCTTGGAGTTATTTCTTGTACTGTAGTCTAACCAACTGAATCAGAAACTGCGCCTAGAAATCTGTATTTTAAAAAATCTTCCAGATGATTTTCATACTCTACTAAAGTTTGAGAACCACCCAGATTAACTCTAATGATTAATAATAACATAAAGAAGGACCAGCATATTACCTTCTAAAACTGTAAGTAAATTGGTATTCTAGTTTCCAGGCATCTGCACAATTTTTGTCAGTGATGCTTTTTATGCAAAACTGGAAAAACTGGCTAAAATTTCCTCACAGCTTAGATTCTAAATTTCAGTAAGAGAATTCCTTGTAGACAAGGCTTGTGGCAGATAACGTAGCAGATTTATCGATTCTTTGTTAGTTAATCGGATACATATTTACTTGTCACCAAAGTGTGCATGAAAACTTTGAGATTGGTCCTGCCATCAAAAAAAAAAAAAAAAAAAAAATACACAATCAAGCTGATGAGGCAAGAAATGCATGTGATTTTTGACTTTAGACAACGTATTTAACCTTTCTCATTTCTCTTAGCCCCCAATATATTCAAGTCATCTTAAAATTCTGTTGATTTACCTCTATAACATTTTTCTTCCATTTCTCCCCACTTGCACATCACTTTCTAACATCAGACCTTTTCCTCTTAGAGCCATTTCGGGCCTTCTGCTTTAAGGATTCTCCTTCCTTTCATAACTGGTTTGATGTTTATAATAAAAAGATATTATCCAGATGTCTTGTTGCTGCACTCAGAGGGATCTTCCAAAAAGGCAAATCTTGTTATATCACTTCCCTTTTAAAAATCCTCAAGGGCTTCTTATTATGACAAAATATAAACTTTGTTACTTCTCCCTAAGTCTGTATAATCTCAATCCTTTCTTTCATCAGGCTGAAGGCCTGGCCTTGGGCTTGTGGGCAAGCTAAGTATGTAATACCCAAAGGTCATGACAATGAAATTGCAATGGAGCTATATCAAGGGAGGTCTAATATGGAAGATGGGGTATGACAAAGAGAATTTAGAAACCCAGGAAACTTGAATAGGCATTGCTGGGATATATATTCTGACCTTAAGTGATCAGCACATTTTTAACATAATTCTTACCTGTGACTGAGGAGTGGAAGCAGGAAGTTGGAATAACCTCATCTCTTTCAGGGGAGAAGACTGAGAGGACGGCGACAGACACAAACCAAGGAGGCTGGGATCACGGAATGATGCTATGCTCTGAACACCTGGGTTTACATGCAAGAAAACTGAGGCCTGAACCAAAAGAAAATCCACTGAGTGGTTAAGCAATTTGGATGGAACTCATCCATTTATACAAAGTATGGTGTGCAGAATTATTCCAGACCACAGGGGCTATTGCATTGCAGCATGTATTTCTCCTACTTTGGTTAGAATTAGGGCAAGTCATCAGATCCTGTAAAAGTAAGGTCTCCTCCTGGGAGAACATGGGAAAGCTAGGAAGTGACTTGTAAGATAGGATATAATTTCATTGTCAAATAAGGAATACAGATAAAATGTCTTAAGAAATCAGCAAGGATAGATTGTTGAGATCACCTTATGGGGTGATGGTTTAATTGAGAAAGCTGGACAAGAATGTACGCATCTTAAAAAATATATTAAATTTTAATAATAGAGTAGAATAGTAATATAATGTATTATAATATATAATATATATTACAGCTAAAATATATTGAAAATTATTATGTGCAAGGCACTAATGAAACATGATCTTTCTTAATCTTCACAATGGCACCTATTTTACTAGTGAGGAAACTGAGGGCCAAAGAGGTTAGTGACTTGTTAAAAATTATGGACCTCCTGAGAGCTAGGATTCAGACTAACAATAAAGTGATAGCAGAACTGGCTTTGGTTAATGTAGCAAATTGCTCTTTTTTATGAACCGGACACGATCTTATAGGTGGAGAAGACAATAAAGAGAAAAAGAAACGATAGTTTTCAATCTCTTTCTGTTTAAAGGAATGACTATGAGTGGCATGCTAGGGGCTGGAGTGTAGACTAGTTGGATATCCCTTTTCTTCATCATTGAGAGGTTGTCTAGAGTGGGCTACGAATTGACTCATTAGGAAACAGCATGTGGAAAATAGTTTTCCTGACCAGGAATGAAGAAAGAAGACCAGGAATGAAGAAAAATCTGTCACCCAACATTAAATACCATTTTCTTCTTTTGCACTTTAAGTACTTTTCTACCACCAGTGTTAGTATAACTATCCTACACATTATGATATAATTAACCTGATTAAAATCCTTAATATGTGGTATAAGTTAATCATTGGAACCATTTTAGTTTAGGGAACAGTGAAGATTTATTTCTAACTCAAGCACAGACATTTCTGTATATTCCAAAATTCAGCAATCTTTTTAGTACTCTATAATTGTATTAAATTCTCAAAAATTATATTCATCCATATGGTGAAAATGGAAATATTCTAAGGTAGAACAGAATATTTAAGCAAAATCTGAAAATAATGATAAATGTTGAAAAGTTCATTGTAGGTTGATTTTTCTCTTCAGATTCCCATATTTTTTCCTTTTGAGAAGATTATGCTGGAAATGATTTTTAACATTTGCAATTAGATGTTTGGAAATATATAGGTTACCTAAATGCATTAAATAAAGTTCTTAGAGACTCAGCATTATTGCTAAGCCAACCCACAACTTTTGTGCTCCGAGGGGTTCAGAACATACAAGTAGATTGTCTCTATAGCTCATTTTCCATAAGAAATCTAGTAAGTGGTCCGTATTAAAAACAAAACTTAAGATGATTCAAAATACTGAAAATCACAGAGCAGTGGATGTTTATTGATTTAGTAGATTTATGATTTCCTTGATAAATTAATCTTTCTGAAAAATGAAGTAGGTTCATAATTTAGTTTTGACAAAAATCACTGCACAAACATTGCATAAATTCAGATATCATGAAAAACTAAAGATGAAAATAATCCAGTTACAGATGCTGCCATTGTTAATATTTGAGTGTATGACTGGTATGCCCATTTACCTGTGCTCTTCCCCTTTCTTTTGCCTGGAACCCAGGCCTGAGGTCATGAGGGGCAGCAGGCATCTGTAGCCTGCAATGTAGTGGTGGTGGAGTGGAAAGAAAAACAACCTGGGTCTTGGATGGCGTTGTTGAGCCGCTGTCAGCCCTGAACTCTCTATCTCCAGAGTTCTTATTGACCAGCCATTTAAACTCGTAATTTATTTAAGCAACTATTAATTGAGGTTTCTTCTACTTGCAGATGAAGTCATTTCTAAACGATACCAGATCTCATATTAATGTTTTCCAAAGATTAGTTAATTGTCTCCAAATAATTTATCGAGTAATCTACACTCCCCTTCTCTAATTTTAAATACATTTTATCATGTAGTAATTCCTATATGCAGATATCCCTGTTCCAGATGCATCGTTCTTTTCATCTACCTGTTTAGTCCTATGATGCTCCCACATTGTTTTAAGTGTTGACATTGACATTTCTTCCTTCCTCTTTCTTCTACTCTTTGCTTTGGTTGGTATGTTCTCGGATTTTTATTTGTTTCATTGTCAAATCACTGTTTTTACTTTGTGTAGCCTTTCTTTCAAGAACTACAGCTATACAATTTTTTTTGTAACCACAATTACTATAGTTGTTCAGTTTGCATTCTAGGTTAGACACTTCCCATTTGTTCTCTCCTATAACTTATCTATTAATATGTTATTTGGATGATATTTTTGGGGGGATGGGGGAGAGATGGTGCAGCTGTATTATTTTTTAAAATAGATTTTTCAGGAAGGGTATATGGGTGATATGAGACCTGAAATTGATCAGGACTCTTTCTTTTGATGTGTTTTTTGCTGTGACCTTGAGTAGAAACCTGTCCTGCACTGGTTCTGACTTTTAGACTGCTCTTAGTACACATTCCCCCGGGTTATCTCATTTCTGTGAGTAAAACCTTGGAATATGACGTCTTTTACTCTAAAATCTAGCACTTAATTGTTATATTTTTAATAATGGCCTTGTTTGCTCAGGAAGAAGATTCAAAATTTTGGGCTTCTAATTTCCTATCTCCCTACATCTAATACTTTAGAAACCCCCAAATTTATCACTGTAAGGTTTTCAAGATAAATTTTCACTTTTTTTTCCACTTCCATGGTCCTATTGCTGATCTTCTTTACTCGTCTTCTCTGTTATATTCTTAGTTTCCTCATCTACACATCTGTTGATTCTATCCATACCTGTTTAATTAATTTTCCTAAGAAGAACTGTCTCTCTTTGTTCAAAAGGCTTGTGTAGGATATTTCCTTTTTGTCCTTCCAGATTTACTCTGTTCTTTTGTTTCCTGTTTTGTGCCCCAGAAGGCAGACCTGTAGGGATTGCATCCATGAGCTTCCTTGCCTCTGGCTTCCAGTTGGGTATAGCCAGTAGGGGTCACTAGCAGGATATTGGAGGGAGCGAGCAGGGAATTAAGTTGATTCTTTTTTCTCTTTTTCCTTATTCCACCATAGATTGCCTGTCCTACTCCACAGAAGGGCTTGCCTCATGTCAGGGAAAACTTTCTTACAGTTGTAACTTCTCTCTGCACATTCCAGTAATGTCTTTTTCCACTTCCTTTTTTCAAGAATAGTGGTAGTAACCCTTCCTGCTGTTGCTGGCAGGATGTTGTTCCACCCTCTTTTATTGGCTTCCCTTACTCAGCCCACACCTTTGAAATATTCTCTTTGTCAAAGCCCACCTATTTGTTGTATTCGAATGTGCTTTTGCTTCAGACCCTGACTGGTACAAACCGTAAATGTCTTTCTATTACCTACTAAAATATGTGTAGACTTCTCAGCCTCAAACTGAACATAAACTTTCAGGCTACTCTCTTACTTCATCCTAACATTGACCCTTCGCTTTAGTAAAAAACTAGTTTAGTCATAGTTCTTTGAATAGACCTAAAAAGTACATTATGTTTTCTTGCTTGGGGGTACCCTATTTCTCTAATGTCATCTGCCAGACTTGTTATCTTATTTTCACAGTTTATCTTAAATGTCACCTTTTCCATGTCTCCTTCACTGAGCTCCCCGGTTAACACTTGTATATTCCCTTTCTTATAGTGCTTATATTTCCCCCTGCCTTATAACCACTAATATACTTGCTGTCCCTTCTACTTTATAAGCCCTTAGGGGCCAGGGGCTGACTCTTATGTCCCTGTAGTACTTCCTGCATAGTCAGTGTTCAGTAAATATGTAGTGGATCCGGGTAAATTGCGTTAGCTACATTTAAAGATTCACATTATATTTAAGGGCCAATGGTTGAACTTGATAGGCTACTTTAAAATTCAGGTATTATATTATGGTAATAGAGGAAAACACAGCTTTGGTTGACATGGAGGTAGATGATAAAGAAAAGTCAGGAGTATCTTTTTCATCATTCATTTAAAAAATATTTTTTGAATGTCTACTGTGTATCAGGTACTTTCCTAAGCACAAAAAATGCCTATTGATGCCCAGCAATATGGTATTAATAATTTTTAAAAATTAGTAGAATACCAGAAAACCTTAGAATTTATGATTAGTTACTCACTTAGTAATTCTGTAATTAGATGTCTTTAGGTGATGTTCATAAAAACCTGATGCCAATTGCAGTGTAGCTGAAGATTTTCCCATGTTCCCAGAAATTTATCATAATTTACAAGAAGACCATCTAGATTTAGTTTTGTTTTTGAGAATTAGCAGAGATAGAGAAGCCAACTGCTAGATAAAAAAAATGCCACAGGGAATATACATGATGGCATTTTAATTTATGATCTTTCTTACATTATAAATTATGGATTCTTTTGTTTATCTGCTTGATAAACAAAAACTGATTCTTGAGAGACTGAGGATCTTTTCCAGTGAATAAGAAGAGAAAAATGATAAATACAGACTATCTATTTAGAGACTTTTCTTCTGTTATACCATCCTTCAAAAATATTTCTTTTTGGTGGTTTCACTCTGTGATGATGCCTTTTTTTTTTTTTTTTTTAAAGTAAACTGTGGTAATATGCTCTTGAAGAAAGAAAAGGGTAGACCAAACAGAACTATTGCAAGATAAGCATCCTTATTTGGTCACAAATATCTCAAAATGATAAAATGCATATTTATGAATATTTATAAAGGCACACAATTATATTTTTCAGATTTTTATACTTGGGAACTTTAATGAGTTAAATTTCAAGTGTGGGGAATACAGATGATCAGAATAACAGATACATGAGCAGCATAATTATGAAATTTGTTGTTCACTCTCACTCATTTTGAGTTTGCAAACTTCTTCTGAGTTCTTGGGTCCTGAATTGCTGTTTGAGAATCTCAATCCTCTGAAATGTTATATATATTTCAGCACCACTTTTTGACTAATTGATATAAAAATTAATGATGCACTTCAGGGAAAGTTAATTTTATGATCTTCTGTGGGTTATTATCTCTAATTTAGTAAGTTAGTTTTATGAAATGATAAACTTTATTTTTTTTATGATTACACAAAATGGAAATAACAAAAATCTAAGAAGATATAAGCAGTAGATATTTCAGATGAATTCCTATCGCTAAGATTCCTAATGTTTCCAGCAGGACTTCGCAAATTCAGAACACAAGATACATTGCTCTGCACACAAAGAAACCTAGATCCCAAAGATGAGATTGCATTTTCTACTCCCTAAAACAAAACCAAACAACAAAACAGAAAAACAGCTGGAGAAGCTTCTTTAACATATTTTCTTTGAAAATAATGTTGTAAATTTAGTATTTGCTTTCTTTTATTCTTTTCATCTTCCTAAAGAATCTTGCTGAGAGATCTGTGTTGACCCCTGAATCACCCAAATCTTTGGGAGTGAGGTGGATAGTAACCTTTGGTGAATGAAAAAAGAAAGTTTATATTAGCTTCAAACATTGGGTGCCACAAACATTTTTTGGCTCTAAACCTTGCATTTTCCTCTTCTTTTTAGTTAAGTAATGGTACCAATGTTCACCTGCTTCTGTTGGAATCCCTTCATGAATGTTCTTATGTGTTTGTTTTAGCAGCTTTGTGTTTGTTTAACTCGAGAATGCCAAATAAGATTTAATATATGATATTTTATAAATAAAGTAAAGCAGAACTTTTTGCCTTAGTTGAATCAAAATGGTTTAGTTATATTTTTAATGCTTATTTCTTTAACAAAATTTCACAATCTGAATTTTCATATTATTTGAATATTAGATTCCAATTGTGAGATGTAACTTAATTGTATAAAAGAGTTTTAACTTTTTATTCTACAGTGAGATATTTTTTCTTTAGGACATGCAGATTAAAGTTGATTTTCTTCCCTCACAACTTCTTTTTAAGTTTTTTTTTTCACTTTAGAAAAAATAAAACCTCCACACTAAATTTATGATATAGCACTCTGCATATATTATTGAAATGTCTTATAGATTAAGAATCTGAGGTTCTTAATAAGAAATTAAAATTATTTGATTTCTTGGGGGCATTTTAAAGTCAGATATCTCATTGCCACTGTTGGTAGTGGGAAGGTTCTGGAAGACTACCCACAAAATGATATAATTTGACAATGAGCCCAAACACCATGTGAGAAAGTTAATAAGATTGAGGGAGAGGACAATAGTTTTTGGCTTTTGTACAAGAATTGCGTCTTCATTATAACACCGGACCCCATCACTGACAAAACTGTAGCAGTTTTCCATCAAGGGTGTTATCTGGCTATCAGATTTGAACCTTCAACTCCAACTTTGTCATGAATTTCTCAGTTTCTCATATCTCATTCCTCACAGTGCTAGTTATCTTTTTAGATATGTTTAGCCTCTTATGGAAGCTGAGATAAAGAACCCTGATACTAGAAACTCTATTGCTTCTAAAGTAAAAGGTAGAATGAATTTAATTCTAAGAGCAAAATACTGCCTTTACTAGGCCCTGGAGGTAACAGGTTTAAAAGGAAAGTTCTTACAAATTCCAGTTTATTTAAACTGCCTCATAGATTTGTCTCAGTGGTTTATTTTAATATCCTGTAAAAATATCTAGAAACAAAAATAACATAAAGTTACAAGGAGGAGGAAAAGAAGATTTGGGGGAGCTTCTCCAAGAAGCACTGGAAAAATATTTAACTGCTGAATCAATTTTAAAGCATTTAAAATTTTTCATAATAGCTTGATGATAAGTGCTGAGACACTCACAGTGGCTTTTCTTTGTAGTAACTCTTGTAAGATGAAGTGAGAAGACTGTAAAATGCATTTTAAGGCCTGTTATAGGGGATAGAAGATTGTCCAAATAGTGATATACAGAGTGCAAAAGCCAATCTGAGAAAATAATATGAATTCAATTAAAATATCAATTTTATTTTTTCAGTTGGTGTGGTGTGTGCTTCAAGGGACATAAGCTAACAACATGTTTTTCTTGTTCCCAAAGACCTCATAGTCTAGTGGTAATGATGGAAGTAGGGGCTGGTGATGGCAGTGGTGGAAGTGAGTAGACATCTATTTGTCAGAAAACAAGGTAAGGCAAGTACTCAGTAATTAAAATAAATGCAGTATGTGATAAGCAATGTTTATCATTTATTCTTTCATTTATATTAACTAGGTACTTATTTTTATATGTACTATTAGGTAGAGGGGTTATTACTTTAGCAACCCTCTCCTTAAGGGTTTTAGTAGGGAGGAAATAAATAAGAATACATCCTGGGCTTAGAATGTAATGAGGTACAGTTGAGGTACTGTAGGGGCACAGGTTTGAACATGTGTGAAGAGAAGGATTAGGAGTAACTGGAAATGAGGCTGGAAGCATCGGCAGGGTTCAGAACAATGACAAGCTTTTGGACGGACAAAGCACCTATCACGAGTACAAAGGAGAGAATTTGGGAGACTACTGAGCTAGGCTAATGTGGCAGGGAGGTGTATAAAAGCTCTTCCTGGCAAAAGAGGCAGTGTTATTGGGAGCCATACCCAAAGAGTGAGAGACGCCACTGTGATGCCCTATCATAGTAGTTTTGAGGGCTAAAAGAATCTTGATGACAGATATTCGATGATGTTTCTTCAGATTTCTTAGAAGCTGCCTAAAAGTGGAATTTAATTTAAAAAAATTCACATGGACTGGTGATGCAGAATTTTCAGGTTTTGGTATCTTTACAGGAATGACTTACAACCATCTTTAACACTCCTTTAAGCTACACTGGAACTTTACCTAGGCAATAAAAAAAAGACTGATGCACTGAAATAACTTTGGTGAAATGTACTCATTTGGATGCCAAGACTGATGAAGAAATTTATACTTGGAAATAAAGTATGCAACACTGAACTTATCTTTCTCTGGCAAGGAGAGAAATTTTTTATGGTAATGTTGAACTTCCAGAAGCAGAAGTAGAATGGCACATTGAAAATGAAGCAAAGCACAGACTGAGTGGAATTTTTGCTATGATCTGAAAGTTCGTGTCATCCTCAAATTTATATGTTGGAATACCAACTCCCAAGTCAATGATATTAGGAGATGAGGCCTTTAGGAGGTGATTAGGTTATGAAATAGAGCCCTTGTAAGTGGAATTGTTGTCCTTATAAAAAGGACTCAAGAAAGCTATCTTGCTTATTTACCATGTAAGGACACAGTGAGAAGTCAGCAATCTGCAACGCAGAAAAAGACCTTCACTAGAACCTGACTATCCTGGCACCTCGATCTTGGACTTCCAGCCTCCAAAACTGTGAGAAATAAATGTTTGTTGTTTATAAGCCATTCAGTGTATGATAGTTTGTGATAGTGGCTGAAACGGACTAAAACAGTCCTGAAAAACGAAAAAGTCAGAGCAGAAGAAAAAGCAGCAACAGTAGGAAAGCTAGACCCCAATGGAATTCCAGAATCTGGCTCTCCCACTCTGGAAATATGCTCTAATCTTCAAGTAGGTAAGTGAATTAGTATAAAAATATGATGAAACAATCTTTAAAAACCTGTGGGATATTAAAGTAAAAATTTTAGATCCTGATAGTCTATGTTTTTTTGGTTTAGATTTCCATAATGAAAACAATGAGTACTTTACCAATAAAGTTCTGACAAAAACTTATGTGGGGGCCAAAAAAAAAAAAAAAAAAAACCTTCCCTCCTGCCTTCTAAGTTCTTCTAACTGGGTTAATAATTCAAACAACATATAGCAGATGAGCAGGAGAAAATCAAAATTTAATACGTGTGCAAAAGGAATTACCGAAAGCATAAAACTTTCAAAGACAGTGAAGTAAAATTGGGTATATATCACATTTTGGACAAAGGAGAAAAGGGAGGGAGGGATCTTAGATTTTAAAAGTGAAAATGGCAATTTACAGGTATTTGAGGAAGAGGGTAACATACACGGCAGGTAGAGGGTAACATACACGGCAGGTACATTTTTGCTACGCCAGTCAGAATTAATGGAATACAGAGGGTACCGGGTCCCTTCCTGGATCCTACCTATCAACCATACTTAATTCAAACTGAGCTAAGGTGGTTAAGCCAAGATTTCCTTCCTGGAATCAGGTCTTTCCATCGGGGCAGGAAAGGAGGAGGCTCGAATGTTCTAAGTCCTTTGTTTCTTAATAACCAGCTTACAATCAATATTCTAAAAGACAGTTGTAGGATGGCAAAACTTTGGTCCCCTTCACTTAAAAGTTAAAATTAAAGCCACATAAGGCAGATCATTTTTGCTTTGAAGGGTCTGAAATAATTGACTGTGATGGGTGTAGTGCTGATTGGAAAAAAGGAAAAAGAGTACAATGAGAACAACCAAGAAAACAGAAAAAACATAGGATTTCATTAACTTTTTCAGCCTACGGATAGCATCTGGAGATAAAGAGTCACTAGATGAGGCTCAGAATTCACATTAGCATCAAATTTTAAACTTGGCAGTTCTGGAAAATATGGTTCCACATACTGTGTATTATGTTACTGGAGAAGCCATACAAATGAATATGATGTTGAAGAAGGTGAGGAAGGGGAAGAATAGGTGTTAGAAAGTGAAAGGTAAAAAAAAAAAAAAAAATGCTGAAGTTGACTCCAATTGTAATTTTTTGTTTGTGTATCTTTGATGTATTTCTAGGAAAAAGCTATCCGACTCACCGAAGCATACAGCAGGAAAAAACAGGTACTTCTCTATGGGGCTTGAACGTGTAATGATTATATCACAATACCAGGCTTATTAGGTAGAGGATTCCATCATGGCTGTAGAAAATTCTTATTGATGATGTTTATAAATAACTTGTTTTCCAGTGAATGGTTTTCATTTTAACTTCTTTTTTTTTGTTTACCATTTTTCTTGCCATTTAAATGATATCAGAAATAAGAAAAAAGCTCTTACAGTATGTTCTACAGCCTTGAGTCCCCAGCATCTCAGTGATCTTTCCAGGGCCTAGACCAAGGGAGGACCTAACGGATACCATAATGGGTCAAAATGGTCACTAGATAATAGAGTAATGTGGTTCAAAGTTTCTTACAATTTTTTCGTAATCCTCCAGAAAAAGGATTTACTCTTACTTTTGTTAGAAGAAATCCACACATTTTGTTTACAGCAACTAAATTCTGCTTGATGAGGAAACAGCTTCAAATGGGTATTAATATTAACCATCTTAGAAAAACCAAGTTGAGTAAAGTCATGTTTTCCTTACATTTTTAAATTCTACTTTTTTTTTTTTTCCATTTTACTTTTCCAGAGAATGGTGTGGGGGAAAGTGGACACACTGGTTCTCCTGTGTTACCTTGGGAGTTCATCTTTATATGTATTTAAATCTTGTTTGTAGGTACTTTAAAGTATGCTATTGATCATCTCCAAGATTTCTGAAACTATGTTTGTCACTAACGATCTGGTAAATTAGCCCAGAAAGAACTGATATTTACTGATCATTAAGGCTTGTACAGAGAAAACTGCATCTTCTTGCCTATAGCAATTGAAAAAACTTTTCATGTATACAGGCCAAATTTTGCAGTTAAAAATTAAATGGGCAGTAATCAAAAGAAATAGGATTTATGAGTTTTTAAATTTTCCTACTAATGTCGAGAAGCTTAGAGGGAAATTATAAATTTTCTATGTACCATAAATTTAAAGTCTTGTTTTATCAGTAATGCTCTTATTTCTCAGCTCCACTATTTTACTTCAATTTAAAAGCCCTGGATTCAATGCAGCCCATTTCTCAATTGATATGCATGATGTCGAAGTATATGATCCTTCTGTCAGCAGGGTACTAGCAGAAAGTCAACATCATGACCAGACACATAGGGAATGCTCTTGTATTGTCCTATAACACACGTTTGTAACATAACACAGTGCTTTTAATGTGTACAGAATATTTAGGATATTTTGTCAAAGCTGTGAAACTTGAATCCAGCACAAACAAACAAACAAACAAACAAAAAGAAACAAGACAAAACACAAATGACAAACCTTCTATGGGCTAGAAAAGGAAGAAAGAAGCATATGATAGAGTTGAAAGTGTTTGAAAGTCTCTGAGAAGGAGCCCTGTGTGCTCTCTAAAGCGGGGCAGGGTGGACTCCCAGGAAGTATGAGCATCTGTCCTCTCTCTCACTTCCTATCTGGAACCACTCAAAGAGGCCACCTCACAGTATCATGGGATCCCCATGTCAAGAGAGCCATAAAGTAAAGCACAGAGCACAGAGTGTCTAATGGAACTCTAGTAGCCTTGGGGTGACACGAATTGCTGCTAATTTTTCCCATGTCCTTGAAGAGGACACAGCTGTTAGCTGAGAGAAAGAGAGTGGTAGACCGGAGAAAGTCTCCCATTCTTGGTGAGGGACACCACAGAGGCAAGAGTTGTGGACTTTAAGACCAAGGACCAGGCAGCTACCACAGTGAATGCCAGTGCGGACCAATGGCATCTTCTGAGCACTGAGTGGAATAGAAATATCACTAGATGGCAGCAGCGTGTCGGGTCCAGGGGCGAATCAGCTCCCTTCCCTTTATCCCCAACTTTCCACTTCCCACCACTGCTCCTTATGATGACCTTTCTTCAGGAACTTATAGGCCATTTCTCTGAGAAAAGGGGAAAATGACAAATGGTAAACTGGTTGAATTCAACCTGGAATGACTGAATTTATTCTTAAAGTAGTAAAATTTTGTTCTACTTTTAAATTTAGCATGCAGCACTACCAACTCCCAGAATACTGTAAGGTCGAACCTCTTAATAAATCTCTTGTTTTATATAACTCACGGTGGTTTTATTTCTCTAGTTGACCCCCATTCTAGAAACTGATGTTGGATGTGGTCCCAGAAGAACAGAACCTTAAGGACTGATATTCTGAATTGGTTCTGAATTATCTGGACTTGGTTCTTGGATGTGATTAGATTTAAAGGCAGTAATAAGCTTGCTTCCATTGGTAATAAGACATTTACCTTTCATGGCATGCAGTGGCAGAATAGTTACTTAAATTATCACCTGTAGACACTTATAATCCTGCCTCTATGCAAGGCAAAGTTTTCTTATAGGGCAGTGATAGAAAGTTGCAGGTCTTAACCCACACTTTGAGTGGGGAACTAAGATTCTGAGCTCATAATTTTCTTCCCCCAAGTTCTCCAGGTCACTTAGAAGCAACCAAATTACTCCATTATACTTATTATATTAAGATGAACAACCATTCTGTTTTGTCCAAGAATGAGGGAGTCTCCTGGAGTGCCCAAACTGGGAAAATCCCAGGCAAAGCAGAATAAGTTTACATTCACTAAAATGTTCTGTGACAGCATTTACTTGATTGCAAAAATCAATGTCTTTAAGGACTTAGAATATACAGGATTTATAATTTCTACCACAACTCTGTTCCATTCACTTTTTTGGCCTATTTAGAAGACAGGTAGATCTTGGAGAATGCAAGTGGATCATCTTAAACTTCATCTAGTAGAGTTTTTCCAGATAAAATCTTGTGGCTGGAAAAAAATCAACACATCCTCTAGAACGTGGTAATTATTAGTCTAGTGAGTGTTTTTTTCTCTATGCTTGTTAATAAAATTGTTAATAAAACCAAGTTGCTTTGATTTGATACCTGCGCCACCCTACCTCAACTACCTATATCAACTTGCTACTATTTTACCATTGTCGGGTGTTCTTCTGAGAAAGAGAACCAATAAGATATACAGGCATACCTCATTTTATTGTGCTTCTCTTTGTTGTACTTCATAGATACTGCATTTTTTACAAATTGAAGGTTTATGGTAACCCTGTGTTGAGCAAGTCTATTGTCACCTTTTCCCCAACATTTGCTCACTTTGTGTCTCTGTGTTACGTTTTGGTTATTCTCCCAATATTTCAAACTTTGTCATTATTATATTTGTTATGATGAACTGTGATCAGTGATCTTTGATGTTACTATTGTAATTGTTTTGGAGCGTCAGTAACTATGACCATATGATGATGAACTTAATTGATAAATGTTGTGTATGTTCTGACTGCTCCACCACCCAGCCATGACCCCAACTCTCTCTCCTTCCTCAGGCCTTCCTATTCCCTGAGACACAACAATATTGGAATTAAGCAAATTAGTAACCCTACAATGACATCTAAGTATTCAAATGAAAGGAAGAGCACACATCTCTCACTTTAAATCAAAAGCTAGAAATCATTATGCTTAGTGAGGAAGGCATTTCTAAAGCTTTGACAGGCTGAAAGCTAGATCTTTTGTGCCAGTTAGCCAAGCTGTGAATGCAAAGGAAAATTTCCTGAAGGCAATTAAAATTGCTCCTCTAGTGAACACATGAATGATAAGAAAGCAAAACTGCCTTATTGCTGATATGGAGAAAATTTTAGTGGTTTGGATAGAAGATCATACTAGCCAAAACATTCCCTTAAGCCGAAGTCCAATTGAGAGCAAGACCTAACTCTCTTCAATTCTATGAAGGCAAAAAGAGGTGAGGAAGATGCAGAAGAAAAGAGTGTAGATAGCAGAGGTTGGTTCATGAGGTTTCAGGAAAGAAGCCATTTCCATAATATAAACGTGCAAGGTAGAGCAGCAAGTGCTGATGTAGAAGCTGCAGCAGGTTATCCAGATCTAGGTTAGAAAATTAATGAAGGTGGCTACACTAAACAACAGATTATCCACGTAGACTAAACAGCCTTGTTTTGGAAGAAGATGCCATCTAAAACTTTCATAGCTAGAGAGGAGAAGTCAATATCTGGCTTTGAAGCTTCAAAAGACAGGTTAACTTTTTTGTTAGGGGCTATTGCAGCTGGTGACTTTAAGTCGAAGCCAATGCTCATTTTTCATTCTGAAAATCCTGAAGCCCTATAGGGGCTAAATCCACTCTGTCTGTGCCCTATAAATGGAACAAAGACTGGATAACAACACATTTGTTTATAACATGGTTTAGAGAATATTTAAGCCTAATGTTGATACCTACTGCTCAGAAAAAAGATTCAAAATATACAATGTACTTGGTCTCCCAAGAGCTGTGATGGAGATATACGATGAGATTAATATTATTTTTCATGCCTGCTTACACAACACCCAATCTGCAGCCCATGGATCAAGGAGTAATTTTGACTTGCAAGTCTTATTATTTAAGAAATACCTGATGATGAAACTGAATTGTTGCAATCTCATAATAAAACTTTAATAGATGAGGAGTTACTTCTTATGGATGAGCTAAGAGAGTTGTTTCTTAAGATAAATTCTACTTCTGGTGAAGATGCTATAAAGATTATTGAAATGACAACAAAAGATTTAGAACATGACATAAACTTAGTTAATAAAACAGTGGCAGAGTTTGAGAGAGTTGACTCAAATTTTGAAAGAAGTTCTATTTTGGGTAAAATGCTGTCAAACAGCATCACGTGCTACAGAGAAATCATGAAAAAGAGAGTCTGATTTTAAGAAATTGCCACAGTCACCCCAACCTTCAGCAGCCACTGCCCTAAACAATCAGCAGCCATCAATGTTGAGGCAAAACCCTGCACCAGCAAAAAGATTATAACTCACTGAAAGCTCAGATGATGTTTAGCATTTTTTAGCAATAAAGTATTTTTATTTAGACATAATGTTATTGCACATTTAATAGATTACCATATAGTACAAACATAAGTTTTATATGCACTGGGAAACTAAAAAATTCATGTGACTAGCTTTATTGAAATATTTTCTTTATTGTGGCAGTCTGAAACCAAATATATATCTTTGAGGCATGCCAGGATATTTTACAAGAAGACACTTATTATGAGGAATTGGCTCACATAATTAGGGAGGCTGAAAAGTCACATGATCTCCCATTTGTAAGCTGGAGACCCAGAAAAGCAGGTATTGTAATTCTAGTCCAAGTCTGACGATCTGAGAACTGGAGAAACCAATGGTGTAAATTCCAGTCCAATGGCAGAAGAATGATGTCCCAGCAAGCTGGTAGTCAAGAAGCAATAAGGAACAAATTCTTCCTTCCTCTGCCTTTTGGTTCTTTTTTTTTTTTTGAAAGCTGTCATTGGATTGATTGAGGCCCACTGACGCTGGGGAAGGCAATCTACTTTATACTGAGTCCACTGATTCAAACGGTAATCTCATCCAGAAACAACCTCACAGACCCATCCCAAAATAATGCTTAATTTGGGCACTCCTTAGCCCAATCAAGTTGACATATAAACTTAACCATCACACTGGCATTAGCAAATCGTTTCTGTAAAGGACCACATAGTAAACATTTAGGCTTTGCCTAAAAGCATTTAGGTCACATGTAGTCTCTTTTCCTCTTCTTCCCCATCATCGATGTCATTTTCTTCTTCCTTCTTCTTCTTTTCAACTATTCCAAAATGTGAAAACCATTCTTTGTTCCCAGCCTATACAACACAGACTGGAAGGCCAGATTTGGCCCATGGATCATAGTTTGTTAACCCTTGTAGCCCACAGGTAAGTGAAGCTAAAATTACCAGTTTAGGGACTGGAATCTCAGAAAGGTTTTATAATTCACCTAAGGTCACACATAGAGTAAATGTATCATTTTGGATTTTAAGAAGTTCTCGTAAGATTCTAAACCTTTAATTTTTCCATTGTACTAATTCCTCCTCAGACTTGATCTTTTATGCTGATAGTTTTATCACAAATAGTTATACTAAGTAACGAAATGACTTGTTGACCAATTACTGTTAGAAAGACTATCTCATCATTGATTACACTAAAACTAATATCATTGCTTTTGACCAACACTTTCCAACATTGTACTAATTAATTTAACAAGTATTCATTGAGGGTTTACCATGTACAAAGCACTGCGCTAGGATCTGGAGATATGGAGAGAAATATTCTTTTTTGACAAAATTCTAATCAGGCTCTTTTGACTCTTTTTCAATTAAGTCTCAACTTTTGGACTTCTGCATTTGTCTCTGCATTGTCCATTGAACACTGTTTAATCGGTTTAACCCAAATCCCCCATCCTCAATACCTGATCGCTCTCAACACCTAATTGGGTCCCTCCTTCTCTGTCATCCCCAGGTGATGTCTGATCACCCTGGTCTGCCTTTGACAAGAATCTTCATAGGTCAGTTTAGCTAGAGTCCCTTGGTATTTCCTCTTAGCAGTTTTCAATTCGCTGACTACCCTTGTCCACATATACCCCACTTCTTTGCTATAAATTCCTACTTTTCCAAGGTTTGTACAGATTTGAGTCCGATCTCTCTCCTTCACTACAAAACCCCATGGCTGTGGTCCCTAACCCTGTCATGATAATTCTCCTGAATAAATTCTTCCTTACTCTTTTTTAGTAAGAGCATGAATAGTTTTTTTTTTTCCTTAAAAACACCTGGGGATAAATCAGACTTTATTTGTTCTTACAGAGATTTACTATCAAGCAAACAAACTTTAAACAAAAATTGAAATATAAAAGGAATGGCAGTTGTGATATTGCTCCAAAAGAAAAGTCAGGTTGTTGTAGAGTTACTGGTAAATTACTCCTATCCAATCAGTCAGTGCTTAGTCAGGGGTCAGAGAGGGAATTGCAGTACATGTGATTGAAAAAGAAGCTTGAATCAGGGGACAAAGAGTTTTGCCCATGTGATTTGCTGAAGGTTACTGTACCTCTGCTGATTCCATCCAGAATTCTCAGCTGTTTTAATTAAAGAGTCAAAGCTCCCATAATAAAAGGTAATGTTGGAAAAGATAAATCTAACAGGATGGTAGTACGATTTAGTTTAGTAATCCTCTGATTTGGCATAAGAGCTTATTAGAGTACAGAACTTATTAAATATACCAGTTACAAGGCCTCCTTCCAGAGATTCTGTTAGGGTTTAGGAGGATGCATTTCTATCAAGAGCTCCAGATGATTCTCAGATAGGCAGTTCATGATCCATGCTTTTGGTAAGTACTGTTGAAGACAGAAACCAAAGGTGTTACATTGGCCTGTTCCCTCAGCTTCCCAAGAAGAAATGCAACAGCTACATTTAGGAAACTATTTTTAAGGAAGTTAAACTCACCTCACATCTTTGTTAAAGAATCTTGGTCTTTGTAGTCTTAGCTGCCTCTAGCTTTAATGTATCATGTCCCTCCATGTCTCTATTCTGGCATTCTAAGATATGTTTAGATTTTCTTGTTGTAATTACTTTGTTGCCTTGATTTGATGTTGGTTTTTTTTTTTTTTTTAGTCATAATTCTTCTTGAATGCTGGCTCCCCCAAAATATCACCCAAACTACACATTAAGAAGACAAACCTGAATTTATTGTCACTAAAGAAGAGCATCGCATTGACTGCGCCTCAGCGTCTTAGAAGAAGGAGAATAAAGTTGGAAAATTTACGAGAGTTTTCAAGTCCAGTTTCAGCCTGGACTTCCAATACAGAAGCTTAATTAGAATTGGCTAAGAGTCATGATATAATAGTTTTAAATTAGTAGATTTTGAGGTCGTAGATTCAGAGCCTGGTGATGTAAACTATCATTTATGTTTTTATCTAAGAGTTCATGAATCTTTCATGAAATTCTTGGAATGAGCAAAAAAGTTATTTGCAACTTTAATCTTCCTGGGCAAGAGTTTCCTGGAATAGTAAAATTATATTGATGATGACAGTGGAATAATAAAGTCATCTAAATGTAGATAGTAAGCTATGTGGGTAAAGATAGATTGGCTCTCATTACTTAAAAATAAAAAGAATTCTAATTTTACATACTTTTTATTTATTTCTTTTTTTTCTTGATGTACACAGATTTTTTTTTATTAAGTTTATTGGGGTAGCATTGGTTAATAGAATTGTATCATTTTCAGGTGTACATTATAATTTGACATCTGTGTATTCTATTGTGTGTTTACCACTCAAAGTCCAGTTTCCTTCAGCTACTATATATTTGATCCCCTTTACAGCATGTGACTTCTACAGTTGTGTATGGGGGAGGGGTGGGGTGGGAGAGAGGGGGCCAGGCAGTGAAACATGGGACTTGTTTTCCTGCCTTTCATTGTGTGAAAGGGTCTGGTTTCTGTCTTGCCTCACGCTGAGTGCTAAAGAAATCAGCATTGTCTGTAAGCTTCGAACAAGTAGGAACAAAGGGAAAGGGAAAGGGAAGCTCTCTGAAGCCAACACAGGTTTGTGAGATTGGGAAAAGACCCAAAACTGAAGTTTCTCCCCCAGTAAGGAGGGAGAAGAGTAAAGTGTGCCTCCATTGTCCTTGAAAGGTTGTTTCTGTCTTGCCCCACTTGAAGAGCTGAATGAACTGGCATTTGGACTCTTGGGGCAGCTAAAGACAAAGTAAAGGGGACAAGTGGCTTCCTGCACTTGACCTGGCTATGTGATGAGGGGAAAAGGCATGGAACTGATGCTTTTCCCAGGAAGGTGTGGACACCAGAGAGAGCAAGAGATTATAGGCTCCTGAAAAAAAAAAAAGAAAAAAGAAAAAAGAAAAGAAAAGACTGGACGTGTAGGGCAGCTTGTTACACTATCCCAGAATCTGTCTAGGCTGATCCTCAAAGGTCTTTCCTGGTCAAAACCACTCGATAATGTCTGGGAGAGATGGCTGTTTCTTCAGTGTGCAGACATCAACGTGAAGCTATGGGTACATGAAGAATCGAGAAATGATGATACGACCAAAGAAATAAAATAAATCTCTAGTAATTGACCCTAGAGAAATGGAGGTATAAGAATTCTCTGACAAAATAATCATCTCAAAGAAGTGTAGTCCTTTAAGGCTGCTATAACAAAAGACCTCAGACTGAGTAGCTTTCAAGCATATTGACTTGATCTTCATGCATAGTTGTGTGTGTGTGTGTGTGTGTGTGCGTGTGCACATGTGCATGCACAAATCCAATTGGAATTGAATTATGAAGCAAAAAAAAAATGCATCTCTGGTTTTTAAAAAACTCGTATTTTTTTTTTTTTTTGCTGTGTAAAACTGGTTACCAAGATGTCATGATGCTAAGCACAAGAAATGTACAATTGCAAAAGAATTGGAGAGATTAGATTAGAAGAGACAGATGTGCATTTACTCAACGAGAAAGATATCTTGAAGGCTAATAAAAGAAGAAAGATATTACAGGCTGTATTTATTTACTTTTTGTCAGGGATGGATGAATCTAAATGATTTTGTATTATCAAGATATCTCATACAAATTTCTGGAAAGTATTATACTCAGGATCAGGCTTTATTGCCAGTCACCTTTGTCTTATACTTTTAAAAGCATGTCTTATTTGAGAGAAATATCATCCGATTCTGGTTCATTTCCACTTTACTCATCAACTTACTATTTTATTTGCAATGTAATCTCTGAAATAGAGGGCTTCAGGAACAGCTAAACTTAGTTTTCCTTTACATCTCATAATGAAAAACATTGGAAATCAGTGTTCAAAAGCACCAAACAAAAAGTTGTCATTGATATCTATGGAAATCTCTTCAAGTTAGCTGCTGTATAAAGTTGATACCCATAGTCAACTGGGGTCATTCTTCTGATAAATTCTTTTTTAAGGAAGACTGCAATATACTTTTTCAGCAGAGTCAAGGAATTTCAGTTTTATATATCCGAAAGCTTTTTAAGAGTTGCTTTCATTCAACAAGTAGTTTATTAAGTACCAACAGGGGCTGGGCTCTTTTGGGAATAAGAAAATTACATTAGTCACATTCTCAACCCTCAAATAACATCAAGGTTTATTGGATAGGTTAGACATAGTGACAGATTAGAAGATCAAAGAGGTGTTACTGGCCTGGCAATGAGAGCTATAGAGGTCTTTTGGGTTTATCAGTGGGGAGAAATCAACTAGGACCAGAAGTCCTGTTGTATATGCGTGCCCATGTGTGTGCATGTGTGTGTGCGTGTGTGTGTGTGTGTGTGTATTCGTGTGCGTGTGAGAGAGATTTGGTTAGGCTTTAAGAGATATTGAGATCTGTGTATTCATGAAAAGAAGGCCAGAGTTGGTAGATAAGCAAGTTTATGGAGGATTTAATAGAGTTATAATATCGGTATGATACAGGAATATCACAGATATTTGGTCAAAAGGTTCGAGTACAAGGCGGGTTTGAGGAAGATTAGTGTTGGGGAAGTACATCTCTCTCTATTTAAGTATATAATGTTTACCTAGGATTGGTGACTGCTTTCTATCAAGTGTCCTTGTTAAATCATGTAACTTTTTTCTCTTTTGCTATTGTCACCTTGAGTTCCTTTGTAAACATAGCTAAATAAATAACCTCTTTAAAATGTCTTGGCTTAGTAGATACTTTAAAAATAATTTCACCTTTGGAATTGCTATTTGATTGTTGAAAAAACTGATTAAATTTCCTGGAAGAAAAAGTTTTAAAGAGATTACCGATTTATTTAGTTTTCCAATTTCATTTAACATTTCTATTTTCAAAATATATTGATAAAAATGGACACTTAAGGTACAATTTTGAAAGACCGCAAAGAGATTCAGAAAATACACATGATCTTAAAGTTCTCTAGGCTCTAAGTAATACAATATAGACATTAATTCTACATGTGGAATAGAATAAATAAAATTTCTTTTATTGTCTTACTTATGTAGAGAAAATACACATCAAGTTGAAACTGCCAACTCCTTGCGTCCACAAAGTAACAATAGTCAGAGGTGGGTAGGTCGAAGTGGGGAATAGTATCCATTATTTATATGACTCACAGTTGTGTAGCTAGAGGTAGCTTTTTAAAAATCCCTTTGCTGTAGAAATAATGTCAGGTGGACTGCATCATGGTTTCAAACTCATTGCAGTTCTTGGAACTCATAAATAATCAGAGCAGGACAATTCAGGAGACTCTGGCCAAGAATGTAAAAGAAATTGTTTTCCTTTTTTTTTTCCTACATGATGAATTACAGTAAATGTATTCTTAAAACATTGTTTTAGGAACGCAGCTCTAGTGAGTATAGATGTCAGGGCACAAAAAAATGTATAAAAACAAGCAAAAAGACACTTTCTTTTTTTAACAGTTTTTATTTTGAACCCCTATTCTGCCTGCCGCTGAAGACTAACTCTTAGTTAATGCAATCATCTCAGGAGTACTTGCCCTCCTACATATTTCTCGCATATCATATCTAAGTTCCAGAGGGTTTATGGGGACTCTAGGAGGATTTCACCTCATCCTTGGTTATTGTTACCTACTCATTATGACATTAGCTGAGATGTACATTATTTTCCCCACTTTCAATAATTGGTCTATGTATGTCACTACTGTATTTAATGTCTCAATCACATGGCTTCTGTACCCTACTTGATATACAAAAAACTTTGGCTCTGCTCTTGGACCCCAATGATAAATGGGGACTCTCTTCATCTAGACAAGCCTCACAGGCATTCTACCTACTATTCTCTTACTATGCCACAGGAGGACATAGCTGCATTTCAAATGTTTCTAGGAAAAATAAAGTAATGAAATGATAAAATAAATAAGCAATAATATCATTGCATAGGTATACACATTTGGCAGCCATTTTATGACATACGAGTTTTAAAATTCAATTTATTAAAATTTTCAATATCTAGCTTTTATAATTGGAAGTTATTTAGATTACTCTGAGAGATCTTTGGGGGAAACACTAAAAAAGCTAGAAGTTTCACTTTTGGCTAGGCCTTTAAATGAAATCCAGATGCATTATGACTTTTGAGGGTTTTTTCAATGAGGCTCTAATCCTTTCTGACTAATCTCCTGGCATTATTTACTCAATAGCATTTTTATTAGGAGGTTTTGTTGCATATTCTCCGTGGAGAGCTTGGAGGCCTATTTATGGTGGTATCATTCTTTAAGGTGAAAAAGTTTCTTTCCTTTGAGATAGGAGTTTCAAGTGAAAGAAATTAAGCTGAAAGTATTGAATATCTCAATAGATTTTTTCTCTTCCAGAAAAAAAACAAAAGGAAAGTTATTGATAAAATTTTCTATTTTTTGCATAGACAGGAGTCTGTAACAGTTAAGATTGTTTTCCTATTATAGGTGATAACATATTCAGTGAAAGAACTACAACGAATTCAGGTCATGAGGTGTTTTTTTGTTTGTTTGTTTACAATAAAGTTAATAAGTAGCCATTGTAAAACACTTAAAATACATTAAAATATAGAGAGTAACTAACTTACTATTACACGCTACCAAAATAATCATCGATAGCATTTTAATATGTTTAAAATAATTCATAATATTTTTAGATTCTAAGGTATAAAAATAAATAAAACATGGTTTCATTTAAGATATCTGTAGTCTAGTGAGAAAACAGATATAGAATATAGGATTAAAAATCAGTATGGTAAGTTGCCATGAGCAAGGAAAGCGGCTACCAAAGTGACATCCTTGAACGCATTTGTGTCTTTCCACAGCGCCAGGTTTGTTGAGTGGAACCTTCTCAGATAAACAAATCAAGTACTCATGCAAGTTAACACACAACACACAGAGAAGTACAGTTTCATACAACAGAGTGAAGGGATGAGAAAGTCTTTATCATCTCCAAAGTGAGCTCTGTTGACTGGCTGCAGGGATCACTATGCATTGGTCCCAAGCCAGCGGCTACAAAGGGGAGACGGTCAGAATCTTTGGCTCTCAGCGCATCTGGTGGTGATACTCTCTGGTTAGGCTTGAACATCATTTGTCTAAGGTAGGGGTCCCTTACTTCTGGTCTGTGGACAGGTATCAGTCTGTGGCAGGTTAGGAACTGGGCCACACAGCAGGAGATGAGCAGCAAGAGAGCAAGTGAAACTTCATCTGTATTTGCAGCTGCTTCCTATTGCTAGCATCACCACCTCAGCTCTACTTCAGATCATCAGGCATTAGATTATCATAAGAGCACAGGTCCCTGGTGCCATAAAGGTTGGGGACTGCTGGTCTAAGGTGTTTGGCTTATACAGACCTTACAAAGTGCGACCTTTATGCTTATTGGTCCCTGTGAATAGGGGCTTGGTGTCAGAGAATTTTTCTTAGAAGTAATGCAGGAGTGAAGTTTAAATGATAAATCTTAAAATGACTAATTTTGAATTAAAGGAATGAGGACAAGGAGATGATGGGTCCAGGTTGATATAGATACCAAGATTCTTTTCTTTTTCTTGTTTTCATTCTTCCTTCTTCCTCTTCTTGGAATGGGTCTCACCCTCACGTCCAAGACTCTGTCTGGTGGGGGTAGTGCCACCAAGGTTCTGGATGGTCTCAGCTCCATGACTCCAGGCATCTTGCCTGCATGGCTCTGGGAGGTTGTGGTCTGGCCTGTTGAAACTGTGGCAATTTCTCCCCAACTCCTTTGAAAAGGAGGAGGCTTTCTCTGATGTTCTCTGAATCACCTTCAAGGTCCTTCTTCTGTTTATGATAATTTATGTATTCTCTAAAAAGAGAAAGTTTTTCTACAGCTCTCCTCTTTTCTTTTTGAGTCCTCATCAGAATCATCTTTAATAGTCCCTTCATAGAAATCTTTTTTTTTTTTTTTCCTAGCATGTACCTTAAATTTTTTCTAGCCTTTATCCATTACCCAGTTCTAAAGCTATTTCCACATTTTCAGGTATTTGTTATAACAGCACTCCCCACTCTTGGTACCAATTTTCTGTATTAGTCAACTTGC
Source organism: Pteropus alecto (assembly GCF_000325575.1). Taxonomy (NCBI): domain Eukaryota; kingdom Metazoa; phylum Chordata; class Mammalia; order Chiroptera; family Pteropodidae; genus Pteropus; species Pteropus alecto. The sequence goes on from NW_006441955.1 coordinate 18,880,772, forward strand.
GATACTATAGCAAAATATCATAAACTGGATGGCTTAGATGACAGACATTTATTTTTCACAGTTACGGAGGCTGGAAGATCCAAGATCAAGGCACTGACAGTTTCTGTTCGTGGTGAAAGCCATCTTCCTGGCTTACAGATGGCCACATTCTTGCTATGTTCTTACATACAGAGAGATTGAGAACTCTGGTCTTTCTTCCTCTCTTATAAGAACACTAATCCCATCAAAAGGGGTCTCACCCTTATGACTTCATTTCAATATAATTACCTCTCAAAAGCTCCACCTCCATATATCATCACACTGAGATTATAGGTTCAAAATATAAATTTTGGAGAAATGCCAATATTCAGTCCATAACAGATGACTTTTATGGGAGATAATTTTAGAGGTAATAAAATGAAAAGGGCTCAAATTTTATCTTTTAAATACCATTCTCCACAGAAAGGAAACAGGGCTCTTTGAAGAAATGGCTGGTTCTAGGTTTGGGACAGAAAAAGGACCAAATATGTTTGGAACATTTGTGCCAGAGAGCAAGGAAATGTCTAAGGAACAAAGTGGACACACCTAGTGGACAATTAAGTGCAGTATCAGATTCAGAACTAGGTCTATTTACTATGAGGGACATTATTTGAATAATTGCAAAACTTGAATGATAATGCCTCAGTGTTGATTTCCTAATTTTGATGATTGTAAAGTGGTTTTATCAAAGTCCTGTTTGTATTAAATATATACTAACGTATTTGTGGAGGATGAGGCATTGTCTGAAAATACTCTCAAACAGTCCAAGTAAAAAAGTTTTATAATGTATTCAATATTTTTCTGTGAGGCTGTGATTGTTTCAAATAAAAAATAAAATTTAAATATTTAAAAAAGAAGTCAATGTATAGAGAGAAGCAGAAAAGAGAATCTTTGAAGCACATGAGTCAGTAAGGATTTAGTCAGGAAAGCAGGGTCTCTGTGAGGTTTTGTAAGAAGTGAACCTTACACATTTGTGGGAACAACTTAGGAAGTCTGGAAAGAATTGAAGGATCAGAGAAAACATCCCTGATTAGCTCCCAGCACTGCTTCTAATCAGCGAAGTAAGGCAAGAAAAGAAAATAAAAGTCAAATAGATTGGAAACAAAGAAATAAAACTGTCCCTATTTGCAAACGACATGATTGACTTCATAGAAGACCCCCCTCCAATTTCCTAGAATTCATAAGTGAGTTCAGCAAGGTAGCAGGATATAAGGTAGACATATATGAAAATTAATTTTATTTTTATATACTAAGAATGAGTACATGGACACCAAAATTAAAAATACAATATCATTTACAATTACTTAAAAAATTAAATACTTAGAGATAAATATATTTATTTATGTGTTGAAAACTACACAATGTTAATAAGAGAAATCAAAGAAGATCTAAATAAATGGGGAGGCACACCATATTCATGGGTTGGAAGATTCAACATAGTAAAGATATAAATTCTTCGCAAATAGATATATATATATATATGTTCAACACAATGCCTATCAAAATCCTAACAAGACTTTTTGTAGATAGAGATAAGATTATTTTAAAATTTATGTGTAAGACAAAGGAACTAGAATAACTAAAACAGTACAACGGGAGGAATCAGCCCACCCATTTCAACTTATTACATAGGTAGAATAATCAAGACTGCATGATAGAAGGATAGGCATATAGAACAATGAGGCAGAGCAGAGAACCCAGAAATAAACATACAAATATGCCCAAATGATTTTTGACAAAGATTATGGTTAGAAAAAGCATCATGATGGATCCTTGTGGTGATAATAATATTCTGTATGTATCTACTGGTTGCAAGTTTATACCTTTAACATCATTTCTCCATCTCCTCAGACCCCAGCCTCTGGACACCACCATTCTACTCTCTGTTTTTACAAGTCTTGCTTTTTTGGATCCCATACATGCATCATGACATACAGTATTTTTCTTTCTATGTCTGATTTATCTTACTTAGGACAATGCCCTCAAGGTCCATCTATGCTGTCTTAAATGGCACAATTTCCTTCTATGTAATGGCTGAATAATATTCTATCGAATGTATGCACCACATATTTTTATATTTATCAGTTGATGAACACCTAGGCTGTTTCTATATATTGGCTATTGTAAACAATGCTGCAATAAACATGGAAGTGCTCATATCTCTTTAATATCCTATTTTCATTTAATCGGATATATACCTAGGAGTAGAATTGCTGGATCATATGGTACTTTTACTTTTAATTTTTTGAGAAACCTTCATACTGTTTTCCATAGTGGCTATACTAATTTAAATTCCCACCAATAGTACACAATGATTTCTTTTTATCCACACCTTCTCCAATACTTATCTCTTGTCTTCTTGAAGATATCCATTTCTCACAGATTTTGATTTACATTTTC
>NW_006441955.1:18883202-18883695 GCF_000325575.1 Pteropus alecto
AATTTTTCATGTACCTGTTGACCATTTGGATATCTTCCTTGGAAAAATGTCTTTTTTGTTTCTTTGCCCATTTTTAAATTAGATTGTTGGGGTTTTTTTTTTGTTATTGAGCTGTATGATTTCTTTAAATATTTTGGATATTAACTATTATCTGATATATAGTCTGCAAATATTTTCTCCCATTCTTTAGGTTGCCTTTTTCATTTTGTTGATTGTTTCTTTTGCTATGCAGAAGCTTTTGAGTTTGTTTGAGTCTCACTTGTTTATTTTTGCTTTTATTGCTATACTTTTAGAGTCATAACCCCAAAATTGTTGCCAAGACCAATGTCAAGGAGCTTTTCTCCTATGTGTTCTAGGAGTTTTACAGTTTCAGGTCTTATTGGGAAGTCCTTAATTCAGCTGAAGTCAATTTTTGTGAGTGGTGTAAGATAGAGGTCCAATTTCCTTTCGCATGTGAATTCCCAGTTCTCCCAATACCATTTATTGAAAAGCC
>NW_006441955.1:18884144-18893414 GCF_000325575.1 Pteropus alecto
GCCTGGAACCTAGAAAGTGGAAACTTTGGATGATGTTTATGAATATTTCTAAAAGCAAAAATGGCCACAGTTTTTTTTTTCTTTTGATTTTCATGGAAATGTTCTCTTTCAATAAAAATAATTGTTTGTATATCTGTGTCTTTTTAAAAGACATAATGTTCTATGAACACTACAGTTTTTTTGAAGAAATAAGCAGTGGTTCTGGGAACAATATCAACTGCAGTAAGCTAATTGATTGCGTGGCAATCCAGAAAATTGGTCTCTTTTGATGTATGTTTTTAATTTGATAAGTGTTAAAGATACAGAAATTCTTTTAAGGCTTTGTCAGGTATTCCTAGAAGACAAATGCCTGTATAATTCTTGCAGAGCTCCTTTAGGCTACTATGACAGTATACCACAAACTGAGTGGCTTATAAACAACAGAAATTTATTTCTCACAGTTCTGGAGAGACTGGGAAATCTAAAATCGAGGCTCTGGCAGATTTGGTGTACGGTGAGGGCCTGCTTCCTGGTTCATAAATGGCTAGCTGTCTTGCTGCTGTGTCTCCTTATGGTGGAAGGGGTGAGGGACCTCTCAAGGGCCTCTTTAATAAAGACACAAATCCTCATCATGGAGGCTCTGTCCTCATGAGACAATTGTCTTTCAAAGGTCCCACAACCAAATACCATCATGTTGAGGATTAGGTTCCACCATATGAAATTTTTTTTTTGGTGGGGGACACAAACATTTAGTTTATAGCAATCCCCTTTTTAAGTTCTTGGTTAGGGGTAGTCAGTGGGCTAGAGGGTTCATATACTGTTACTTATAGTTCTTTGCACATAGTGGATTCTCAATGAGAAAAGGAATGAATGAATGAAACTCTCATAAGTAGGCTGGAGTGTGTGTGTATATGTATATGTGTATTTTTAATAGCTTCTTAAATGGTCTTTTTGTTTCTGTTTTTGTCCTTCTACAACCAATTCTAAATATGCAGCAAGAGTGATTCTGTTATAAAGAAGTCAGATCATGTCTCTCTTTGGTTTGAACCCTTTGTGGCTTCCCAACTCACTCAGAGTAAAAGCTAAACTCTTAAAGCTATAAGGCATTGCACAGCCTGGCTTTTGTTACTTCTCTGACTTTATGTCATGTGACCTTCACCTGAGTCACTTTTCTCTAGCCACACTAGTTTCTTTCATGTTTCTCATGGAAGGCTGGCAAGTTCCTCTCTCAGGGCCTTTGCACTTGCTGTTCCATCTGTTCGAAATACTCTTCTCACCCAAATATATAAAGATTCCCTTTCTCATTTCAGTCTTTGTTGAAATGTAAACTTCTTAATAAAGCCTTTCCGATCATCTTATTTAAAGTCACAGCCTGCTCCATTCCTTATCGCTCTTATCATCATCTAACACATTGTATATCTTCTTGTATTTTTTTTATTTGTTGTCTGCCTCCTCCCTAACATCTCCTTCATCTAAGAGAATATAAACTCTATGTGGGCAGTGATTTTAATATATTTTATTCACTAGTTCATTCTCCTTTGCCCCAAACATACATGGCATATAAGTAGGACCTGGAGAAATATTGGTTCAATGAATAACAAAATAAAAGGATGTCTGTGTGTGTGTGTGTGTGTGTGTGTGTGTGTGTGTGTGTGCATATGGTGCGTGTGATTGCTAGATGTGTTAATAAGACTTTTAGATGTTCATAAGCCAAGCCATCTTTCTTTGCCATCTTTAAACTCTAGGCCAGAGCAGAATACTTGAAGAAAGGAATGGAATTGAGGCGAGTCGGTGTTTAAGCTGGGTGGTTTAAATGGGCCGAACTAAGTAATGGGAAATTTGTTAATTTCATGTTTTATAATATTTGTCCAAAAGATTCAAAGATTAAAAAAAAGTTTTTGTATACTTTTTTCTTTTCCCCCAGCACTCACCAGTCTTCATTGATTTTGATCTGTTGCACTGAATGTGGTTGTTCATATATTAATCTCTAGGTATTTTATGGAGTAAAAATGTTTGAAAATATTGTCTTATTCTTTAACTGCATTTTTTTTATACCATGGACTCATGGTACATTGGGAGTTTTCAAAAAGATTTTTCATAACATATTCCCTGCATGGAAAAATAATATAGTCATAAGAAATTGAAAGGATACATGCTTTATATATGCATATATATTCGACAAATGCTTCATTATGACTATACTCATTGGAGAAATAGTTTTGGAGAATTTACTATGTGCTGGACACAATTCTAAGTGCTCAAATTCAGAAGTGAGCAAAACAAACTTTTGTATTACATGCTTCATGATAAATTATGTAGAATCTGGAGTTTTATAGCTGTAAGGGGGATATAGAAGATATAGTAAAACTCACTCATTTTACAACCAAATAGACATATCAGAGAACTTAAGTGATTTCCCACAAGGTCACCCAATTAATGTCAGAACATGAGCAGTCATTTTATTGATTTTTAGTATATCATCTGATCGCCAGTTCTTGCTATGAATATAGGAGGGAAATACTAAATGTCTTTGTGTAAGTATCCTGGGATCTTCTGCCTTTCCTAGGGCATAACAAAAGGACTAAATTTCAGATATTTATGTTTAGAGCAGCTGTGCAAATTGTTGTTATTTTTGTTATGGTTTTTACCCATCTGTCCTACAATCTGTTCACCCAGCCCTGGCCAATTACCATTATAAAAACACATTTGTTGATGAGATATGTGCTGCTGAGAGCGAATTATGAGTCATATTGGTTGTCCAATATCTGATTAACATCAAGTCTAATTTATTCCAGGATTTAGTTAGCTGTCTTTGTAGAGTTGGTTATTTCTTTAGAGTCAGTAATTTACATCGCCATTAAAATGCCTGGATTGTGAGATAGGCCTTCAGCCTTCAGAATGAGGCAATTCAAGGTTAAAGCGGTCAAAGAGTAGCCTTTAATTCAGGTGGTCTAGACTATCTTCCTGGAAAATAAATGTACATAGAATTCTGGGGGACTTAATTTTAATAATCAAACACATTAGTAATCATCTTGGATACATTCTTTCAGTCCTGCCAGAAACCCTGAGAAATAGATTTGGCAGAAGGAAAAAGCAGGCTGAATGATATAGTGCTTCAGCATTACCTGTAGGAAGCAAGCGAAACCTGAAGGAGCTAATATTTCATCATTTAATATAATTTCATGGGTAAACATAAGGTACCAGAAAATTGATGTTTACGTCCATTGAAGACAGTGGATGATTTAATTTTACAGTCTACTTAAGTTCACCTTTAAGCATATTTTATTAGGAAGAAGTTGAGACATGCATTAACCTTTATTAATATGTAATGAAGTAAGTAGTACTTCCTTTCTGAAATCCCATTAAAGCAACATTAGTAAATGTCACACAAAAAGATCTGTGTATGTAAATATATTTTCACTTGGAAAAAATTGAAAGCATCAAAATAATCTTTTACGAAAGATTAATTGGCGTTGCAGTCTATATCAAATGAAAGAAGACTTGGTCAAGAATCAATCCTCCCCCACTCCCCTCCTCCCAAAAAAGAATCAATCCCCAGATTCTCACTTTTCTTGTCACCTGTGATCACTCTTCTGTGTATCTGAAGACAGAACATGAGTGAAACTACAACTTAGAGTAAGAACAGATCTAACCACTGGAAGTTGTCTTTTAGTGAGACCTTAGAGCATCTCTTTTGACCATCATCTACTTTGGACTTTATTAGCTTTCTCTCTGGGAACTGACACAGAAATCTCTTCCTGTGACACTTTTATTCAAAGATGCTAAAGGAGCTTACAAACCAGAAGGTAGCTATTTAGCTCTTGATTTTTAATGATGCAAAAAAGCCTGTTAGAGTGATTTGATATTAATTGTTAAAAGTGTACTTTTCTTTTATTGCATAACCTAGTTTAGAAAAATAATAGTGACCAAAAAATAAGAAGTGACAAGTGAAGGAAAGTTGCTCAGAGAAATGTCCTAATTTTGCCAATTCCTGAATGGCTCACTCTCTTTTTCATCTTGATCTGTGCATTTAAACTTATATTCATCCTTCAAAAATCTAAGTATTAATTCTTTCCCCTTTAAAAAAAATCAGAGCTTCTAATCTTCAAGAAATATTTTTTTTACCATACTATCTTGAAAAAATCTAGCAGAACATAAAGAAATTTAAAGTTTCAGCTGATTTACCAAATATATCATAAATAGATATAAATTTTGAGGTTAATTTTTTATGTTAATTTTTTAAAATTTTAATAATGTATTTTATTTAACCTAATGTATTCAAAATATGTGTTAACTTTTTAAAATTAAAATTAATGCATAAACATGGTGAGTCTCTCTCTTATTTTAGACTTAGTCCTCATCTCCTCCCTTTTCTCCTACTCTTCCTATCTCTACCATCTAACTTGCTCTTCCCAGAGGCAACTCATCTAACAGTTATTTGTGTGTGTGGCTCTTTCTAGAATTTTTGGTCTGAGATAATAATGAGGACATGTATAGGTAATCCAGCTGGTCTGTGTCTACAAGTCACCCCAGCTCAGGCGGCAGACCTGTGAGTGAAGCTGCTACTGATTCTAGCTCCCAACTGCCAACTAATCTCCAGTTATTCTAGTCCTTTTAGAAACAGCAAACCTGTATTACTGACCTATAAATTTCATGAACATAATGAAATAGTTATCTTACACAGCTAAGAATTAAAGTGGTTTGTTATGCTGCAGTTGGAATTGGACAGTATATTTTAATATCTGATAAGGCTAGACCTTACTCATTATTTTTTTTTAGTAATTTTCTTATTAGTTTTGCTATCTTTTCACATATTTTTAAAAAACATTATAGTTCCCCTGAAGCTCTTTTTCTACCATCATTACCACTAAATATATAGATTTAAATATTATATTAAATAAATATACGTGGAAAATTTTCTTAGGTTGGCTTAAAAATGATAGACTATTATAATATTGAAAACTTTTTTGTTAAAAAATATATATTTCTAATTATAAAAATTTAAAAATGTCCCATAGTAAAATTAAAATTTTCAATTATGTAAATCTTGCACATTATCTATTAAGTGGATTCTTAAGAATTTCATCTTTTTATTATTATTGTAAGTTGCATATTTTCTTCAATTATATTTGTAAATAGTTATTATTTATATATTTTAAAAACATTAATTTTTACAGCAATGTGACAGAATCCACCTTAATGAATTTTGTTATTGCTTCTAAGGGATTTTTAGTTGATTCTCAATCTATCTAAAATGATGTTAAGAAAGTATCTCATTTTATCAAGAGTTTATTTTTATTTCTTTATTTTTAAAATCAGGAATATGCACTGAATTTTATCAATGCCTCTTTGGCATCCATAGAAATAATCATAAATTTTCTCCTTGGATCTATTAATACAGTGAATTATATTAAAAAGATTTTATTATTCATGCATTTATTCATCAACTTAGTGCATGTTTACTGAAAGTGCAAAGCACTGTTCTAGGTATTGGGGATACTGAGGAACTTAGAAAATCTAGATATTAAATTTATCGCAGCACAAATCTCACTTGGTTATGGAAAATCATTCTTTAATATATTGCTGAATTTTATTTGCTAATGTTTTATTTAGAGTTTTTGAGGTAATTTCAGAAATGAGACTGGCCTGTAGTTTTCTATTTTTATACTATCTTTCTTGGGTTTTGGTGTTAATGTTAATCTAGCTTTGGAAAAATAACTTGAAAACATCATTTATTTATTTTCCAAAGGTCCTTCCTGTCTTCTTCTCTGAATTTCTGCTTGTCTATCTGTATTTTTCCCCTTCTTTTTCTTCTCTTATCGTTTTCTTCCTCACTTTCTTACTTTTTAAAACTTGTTTTTCTCCTTCTTTCTTTCATTCTTCTTTTCTTTACAGCCTTTACTTTGATTTCTACTAGACCTGACAATTGTTATGAGCAACACCCTAGCTCTTAGGCTACATAATATGCTCTTATGATAAAACACATATACAAAAAGATAATTGAAGTTAAACAATTAGGGCAGAGCAAAACCAATTAGAAAATATATATCAGACATCTTGGTTGAGTTAATTATCACAACTAGGTGCTAACATTAATTTTTAGTTTTTGAACCCAACAATTCTGTTTGCCTCTGGGAATCTATCTGAAAGAGTTACATATTCAAAGATGTACTTATTCAGATGTGTTCTTTAGAAACTACCTGTCTTTCAACGGGAAAGTACAGTAAGTATCTATAACTATAAAAATGATTGAGATAGTTCTATGCTATTTGCTAAAACACATATTGATATGGGACAAATTTAAAATGCATTATTACATGGAAAAAATCAGACCACAAAATACATGATTTTGCTCGTGTAAAAGAAATATTGTTGACTGAATGGATGGGTGGATGAATAAAAGTATGTATGTATGGATTGATACATTTATTTTCCTATCTTGCTAGACTCTTGGAAAATCATTGGAAAATTGATTTCCAAATCTTCTCAGAATTAGAAAAAAATTTAATTTTATGTTTCATAGAATTCGTGGATCTGAAATTTCATGTTTGCTTCTTGAGATTAAAGATTATAGTATGTAACAGTGATAATGTTGCATAATTTTCTTTTTCTGGACACATCAAAAACTATATTTCTCAGTCTCCCTTGCAGTTAGTTTGGGGCTCTGAAATGTGGGCAGAAATGATTTAAGCAACTTCTTAGGTCTGACCTTTGAGAAAGGCCATTTATTCTAGCTGTCTCTTCATGGCAACTACAAAGTTCATGTGACCCTAATACAGTATCTAAGGAGATGTCTTAGATCATCTTTTGGAAGAGAGGTGAACAAACCACATTGAGGTGAGCAATAAGTAAACTTTCAGTGTGTTATAAAAATGAAATTGTGGGATTATATGTTGCTGTAGTGTAGTTTAGCTTATACTAACCAGTATGTACTGAGAAGGTTTCTTTAGAATTGAGAATTTCTTAGGCAGATTTGTATAATAGGAGAAAAGCTTTTATTAAAAAATCAGTATGGTAAAGGAACCAGTAATAGAGATTCAGTAGAAAGGAAATTGGGGTAGTTATTCTGCTTCAGAAATTCTGAGAATTTGATATTGGATTTATGACTTCCTAGAGGAGGACTTTTAGTTGGAACATCTCTGAATTTCCAGTTACCAGGAGAATAGACATTAAGTATGAAGCTATCAGCTTTTGCCAGAAGTCTCCTCTTTATGCCATCTAAGAGTAGCGTTAGAGATGTTTTGAGAAGCTAAATGTCTCTCTGAGTAGTTAACTTGGAAAGAAAGCTTTTAAGATTTGTTATTTTAAACATGGGCAAGTTTTTAATTTTTTTCCTTTATTATGACAATTCCTGATTGCAAATTTATGTGAACTCCTTAAAATAAAATAAAATATTTTAAAATTCTCTACAATTATAAAAACAATTATATAAGAAAAAACACAACAAATAATGAACAAGGCTCTTAATCCAATACGAACCGTCTAAAGTCATAACTGAATCAATAGACTGAGCTTAATATTTCAGGAGTTACTAGAGAGGCAAGGGAAAAAGCATGATGATAAGGAAGAAGTTAAGGAGGAGAAGAATGGAAAAAGGCTGAGGTATCATTGGATAATCAGACTATATATATTTAGTCATAGGTTCAAGTCATTTGGCCAGAAGCACATAATTTTAATAACAATAATGATAACAACAATAAAGTGCATATATGTAGTTTGTTAGATCCTCCTCTTTTCCCTCTTCAAAGGGCAGTGTCCTGTAACCTATGGTAAGTACAATGCTTAGTCTTCCTTTTTCCCTGTACCCTCTCTGGAATGTTCTTTCTAGCACATGGACCTATCTGACCATTCGTGACTTTGCTGTGGGCCTGCTTCCCTCTTGTGCCACCAATCACTGACTTGCATTCCAAGTGATATATTTGTTATTTTTATGAGAAATCAGAGGAAGATGGATGAATATAGTTAGTCTTTTAGTATTCCCGGAACTAGTACACTCAATTGTATGAATATATATCTATTGCTCTACTCAGGGGTTAGTGCAATTTCAAATGGGAATTAAAATATAAGAGCACAACTATTAAATTTCTAGATAATTTGGTTTATTCCAAATGAAAGTCTGAAAAGGTGTCTAAAATTTTAGGCTTTTCCAAAGGAGATACATACTGGTAGCTCCTTAATTTTAACCTGGATTTCCTTCCTTTGGTTTGGTGGGTGAAGTAGGAGAGCTACTTCAAGTCTATATGAAGCTTCACCTTTTCTCTTAAAAGATTATTCTACTCCAATGGAAAAGCTATGCTCAACACCACTCACGTTTATGTCGCAGTCTTGAACGAGAATATGAAACTTCATTGTGATGCTTTTAGTTTCTAAACTTCTCCTGAGTAGGAGGAGATGGTGGAAAGGAGTGGGTTCTCTAGTCTCATATGGAAGAATGGCCTCTGTACTCCAATATTGAGTATATTTTTTAATATTCTCACCAGGGAAGACTGTGAGGATCTACTGGGCTCTTTGATGAGAGAACCTATTAGAGTAAGTGCATCTTCCAAGGGTAGAAGACTAAGATCTCCAGGATCATTCCAGAAAAATCCATATTGAAAAAAGAATTATAAAGGAATTATAGTCTCAATTAGTAAGGACCTTGCTGTGCCTTTGCAGTAGATGGATCTCATTTTGGTTGGAAGTGTCTGGGTGTTTTATTTTGTTTCTGCTTCCATCTGAAAAGCCTACTAGGATCTCGAAAGAGTTACATTGAGCTTTAAGGTCAGTTGCTTATGTAACAACAACCACAATAACAACCTCCCTACCAGAACAAAGAAACATTCATGGCCCCAATTAAGTCCGATGAACATTAGGGGCACACAAATTCACTGTCTCCTATTAGTGGACAATCACCTAACTTTACCTAAGGCTTTCACAAGTAATTTACATTTTTTTCCTCCAAAGAAACGTAATTAAGAAATTATAGTAAAACAAAATAAATCAAAGCAACAAGAACAAAGAGATATTGAGCTCTGCATATCATGGTAACTCAGTAAATTCCCTTCCAAAGTAAGTTAAAAAGAACTGGAAGAAAACACTGATCATCTGGTCTAACCATATAACTTTATATTTGAGGAAATTGAAACTAAGAAGAGTAAAGGACTTAATTAAGGTCACAGATAATGGTAGGTTCAGGCCCAAAAATGCAGATACCCTGATGTGAATTTCCTTCCTTCCTTCCTCCCTCCCTCCCTCATTTCCTTCCTTCCTTCCTTCCTTCCTTCCTTCCTTCCTTCCTTACTTCCAAAGAAC
>NW_006441955.1:18893472-18927666 GCF_000325575.1 Pteropus alecto
TTTTCCTGCCATCTATTCTTTTTCCTCTCTATAATACCATTCTGTTTCCTTGGGTGTCTGACAGACTTAAAAAATGGGAACTCTTAGATTAAGTTATTTCTTAAGTACAACCTTATTTGCACAGGCCTTTGTGGTTTTTAGCAACACTTTAAAAATCAAAGCACAATAAATTTTTAGAGATTGTCCCAAGGGAAGCTGATGGCAATACAAAGTTAAAAAAGAATAAAGTTGAGAGAGAATTTAGCACTAACATATCTATCAACCAGGCTCTTTCCTTTCTGATTCTAAAAACGTAATGCACAGTGTACCTTATAATGGCTCTACTTTAGAGAGTGATATGTGGGTGCTGGTGGTAGTGTGGGCATGATGGTCTGTAAACTAAAATAGTCTTTTTCTCTTAGGAGATCTCTCTTCATACAAGGCCTATGTCTTATTAGTACTTAAATCTTGAATTCTTACTGAAGTGCTTGGAAAACTGAGTATTTTAGGGTTGTAGAGGGCAATAAACTTGAAAAATGATGTCAGAGCTAGATTGAGGATGATCTTGACTCACGCCAAGGAATTTAGCTCTTTTCCAGTTGTCCTCTCCATTCAAGTTTATTTGCATTCTGCTAGTCGTTGACATTAGTTTAGCTGCTTTAAATATTTAAACATGTTTTAAATATAACTATGAAAGAATAGAAGTGTGAAAGACCTACATTTTGAGAGTTATCCTGAAAAACATTCTTTCAGATTCTCATCTTACTCCTTCCTGTAGCCCTGTTCCCCCTCTGTCTGTGATTTATTGGCCACTGAGTCCAAAGACTACCAGTCAGTGGTCATGTTCTGCAAACTTTCTCACAGCTTGAACTGCAAGGTTCATGTAGCTTTCATAATCGCATGAACCAATTCCTTATAATAAAGCTTTACCATCTATCATCTATCTATCTATCTATCTATCTATCTATCATCTATCTATATCTATCTATCATCTGTCTGTCTATCATCATCGTCATCTATCTTCTATTGGTTCTCTGGAGAATTTTGGTTAATACGGATGTTATTTTTGGTTATCAGTATGACTTTGACGTTAAGAAGCATGTGAAGAGTTTGAATAAAATTATTTCATGAAATTTGAGGGTGAAAAAAGTAATATTTTTAATATATTGCATTAACTTGCAGGGTTTGTAATTTAAAATAAATACGTAACTAAATAAATCAAATACAGATATTTGACTTTTAAAATTTACATTCTTATTAGTATATATATATTCCATCTTGATCTTATCCTCATTTTTGTTGTTTGTGTTCTCATTTAATATTGAAAGATCATCTTATTTTCTGGATTATTTTATATTCAGGCTTATGTTGTAATTTCTTTGAGTCTCAGTTTTCTTACATGTTAAGGGAATAAAATAGTACTTACCCCTAGGGCTATTGTGGGAATTAAATAAGATAATTAACATAAAGGGTTTAGTATAATGCCTATTATTCAGTGATTATATACATATATATTTTTTTCTTTAAAAGTATATTATGAGAATGGATTTGAAGAAAGAATTAGTAGAGTTAAATAAACTTTTTGCAAGGGTTGGCAAAACGTTAGCATTCAGATAACTGAAACCAGGCTCTATTATTTTGATGTCATTTATCCAGTTAATTAATTTCCCCATGCAGACACAAGGACACATTCCTTATAATGTATTATTTTTGGGAAAATGTAATTGTCTTATTAGTCTTTTCTTTGGCTAGAAAAAGCAGCTGGAATAACCAGCTTACTGCTCTGTGAAGAGACTATTAATTTTTAGTGTAAGTGAGAGAGGGTATAAATTGCACTCATTTGGGGGGAATATATTAAATATTATATAATTTTAAATTCATTTCAAGAATAGGAAAGCTCTCTCTATTAACAAGCCTCTCTAAAAGGCCTTAACAATGACTTCTCAGACAGAAAATTTCATTTCTGTGTCTAATTTTTGACTAAAAATTAACATTGCATATTTTTATTAATAATTACATTCATCTAGATAATATCTAATTATATTAATGATATTAATTATGTACAATTGTCCCTCCATATCTGCAGATGTGAAACCACAGATATGGAGGATGGAGGTAAGGGACTTTAGCATCAGTGATTTTGGTATCTGTGGAGAGTCTGGGTGTGTACTGAGGTGGGGACTGTAACCAATTTCCTGAGGATACTGAGGGATGACTGTGATTTTATTAACAATTATATTTATAAATTAAGAATTTATTCCAAACCCAACTTTACTTCTTAAAACTTCTATCAAGGTGACTTTTAATGGTCATGTAAAAGCTTTCATATAAAAATCACTCAGGGTACATTTTCTATAGTAACAATGTATCTATTTGTTGATTCACTCGCTGTTGTTCAGTGTCCACACTGTGGAAGAATGTCCCCTGTGTTACAAAAATATTCATAATGATTGTCCTTTTTCTGAAAGAATATAAAGATCTTTTAAATTTTTTTTATTATTTTCATTGGGGATAACATTGGTTAATAAGATTATATAAGTTTCAAGTGTGTAATTCTAAAATACAACATCTGTATATTATATTGTGGGCTCATCACCCAAAGTCAAGTCTCCTGTCACCCTACATTTGACTCCCTTTACCCTCTTCTACCTGCCCCCTTTCCTCTGCTAACCACCAAACTGTTGTTTGTGTGTATGAGTTATTTTTGTTTTTGTTTTTTGTTTGTTTCATTCATTTTTTTGCTTTCTGTTTCACATCCCACATATGAGCAAAATCATACGGTTCTTTTTTTTCCCCCTTGTCTGACTTACTTTGCTTAGGATGATATTCTCAAGATATATCCATGTGGTTGCAAGAGGCATTATTTCATCTCATCTTATTACCGAGTAATATTCCATTGAGATCTTTTTTAATCTAGTTAAATAGACTGCCTCATGGACACAGTCACCCTCTATCACATTACTCAATATTTTTCTTTATAACATATCTAAAATAAATATATTCCTTGAGTGCAGGCAATCTTTTCCCCTAGAACATTGCCTTCTCAATTTCATTGAGAAAGTACTTGATGAAAATCTGTTTAGGGATAGATTATCTTATTAGTACCTATCTACGAGGTAGATACTTTTATTATTGCTTTTCTACAGTCGAGGAAACAGGCACGAAGTGTTTGTTTGCTCAAAGTCACATGGTTGGTAAAATGTTAGAGCTGGAAATTTGATCCTTGTGTGAAGATGCACAAATAGTGCTGCAAAGGCTCAAAAGATTAGAAATGGTGACTGATTCTTTTTGGTTGCATTGTAGGTGATGAACAGGAAATAATGCTTAAGATATAAGTTGTTTTGTATACTAAAATGTCTTAAACACCAAGTTGAAAAGTTTATATTTGATTCAGAAAGCAGAAGAAAGAGATTTTTAGAGCATACTCTGTATTGCTTTGTTGTTACTACTAATCTCATTGCCCAGTTCCCCTCTCTCCACATTTTTATCTGCTTTAGAGAGCACTGAAACCAACATTCATATCCTTATGGTAAACAATACTGGGACTGGACATATTTTCATAAATATATGTATATTTAAAGTATAATTGATTTACAGTATTATGCTTGGTATGGAAACATCTGTTTGGTTTTCTTCCCATTAATATATAAGCACTCGAACAAGGGAAGGATTATAATTTTACTCCTTATTCCCAGGTTTAGTGTCTAGTAACATGCAGTAAGAGTTGATCGATTAGAAAGAATGAGGGCGTAAAGGAATGAAACATCTATCATTTGGCTAGATTTAGTTAGAGCATAATCCAAATGACGTCGTGGATGTGAGTTCATATTGGATCAGAGCCAGATGGTTACTTAAAGATATTGTCTCATGACCCCTTAACCACTCCTTAAACCTATGCAGCTACTTTGGTCAAATTTTCATTTATTTATTTATCTATCTATCTATCTATCTATCTATCTATCTATCTATCTATCTATTTATTTATTTTCTCATTTATTAATTTATTATAATTTTATTTTTATTAGAAAGATTAATTAGTATAAAGTTTCCACATCTGGAGAATTGTTTTCATTTCTACTTCTACTTCTATTATTATTCTTGGCAACTTCAATACCAATAAAAATAATTAGTTCAACATTCTGGCTTAGGAGGTCTATAATTTTCTTAATTCTATATTTTATTCTACCCCGCTTAGTTACCTCTATTAGAATGGTCTCAAACAAATGTTTTCCAGACTGCAGATTGCGACATATTAGTGGGGCTTAAAATTAATTTAGGAACTAGAATTTTAAAATGGAACTGGAGTAGTATTTGAAATATCAAAATGTATTTAAAGATAAGTATTGTTTTGTGAAAATATGTATGTGTGTACTAAATATTTATGTAAAATTTCTTTCTTTTTGAAGGTTGTGGTCTAAAAAGTTTATAAAATACTTCCATAGACATCATCATCATTAATAAATACAGCACCTCTGAAACTTCAATTTTAAGCAGCTTACTCTTTTTGGACCGCCGCTTTCCTTCCTACCTCCTTCATGGCAATAAGTCCACCTGAACGTACTACTCCATGCAGACCTGAAATTCATGGACGCCAACACTTTTTTACTGTTCAGTGTTTCTTACTTCTCACTTTTCTCTTTGCCTAGGTTAGACTCCATGATCTATCACATTCGTTGTAAGTCACTTCAACTCCCTTGTCACCCTCTTTCCTTCTATCTTACTTAACTGGCAAAACGAATTATCTGCCTACTCCACGCTGTATTCAATCAGATTAGCATGTCCTGCAGTTCTGGAGACAATACCTTTGTGAACTGGTTTCGCTTTGCCTTTGTGACCACGAGTCTCCTGCAACTCCTCATTGCCTCTTCAACTAACCAGCCACCTAACTAAAGTTCCCTAATCAATCTGCTTCCAACTCTGAGGTGCTTTCACACCTTATCTTCCCATTAACTTCTAATATCAGCTACTCTTTCTTTAATTCCCTGTGGTGAATACTCATATCCCAAGGAAATAAGAATCACCACTATCAGATTTTCACCATACTTTCATTCTCACCCATATGCTCTTTTTTTACCCTGCTTCCTGCTACAATGCGCTACTCCTACTGTTACCTAAAGCCAAATCTCCCACTTGCTATCTGACATAACTCCCGTGAATTTCCCATATTTGCCTTCATTTCTCTGCTGCTTAGTCACAAATAGGTCATAATATTACAGCTGGGACAAACTATCTTTTTTGTTGTTGTTCTTTATGCTTCATTTCTTGCTGGATGTAATAGCAGGAGGACTAAGTTGGAAAAGCATGGGTAGTGCTCAGTAGAGAATAATAATATGCTTCCATAGGCAGTCAAGTGTAACCCAATGTCATTCTGTGCCTATTGGGGCTCCATAAAGGGTGAAATAGTAAAGGACAGAGGATGGAATACACTTCTACTTTTTAAATGTTCTGAGAACTGGCCTTGTATCTATATTATGATTATATTACATGATTTTCTAGTAAAATTGTCTGGCATTTGTGGGAAAGTATAACAAGATTCTTCTCCCTGCCCTGGAGCTCCCATTGTCTCTTTAAATTTGATCTGCCCTTCCACTCCTTCCCACAGTTATTATCCTGATATAGAAGGCGGAGAGAGTTTAAAGGTCTTTTCTCACAGGGACCTTAAAGTACTCATTTGTAGAGTTTATGGGAAAGAAGATTGTCTGTTTTCAGTCTCTTCTGCAGCAA
This sequence comes from Pteropus alecto, assembly GCF_000325575.1. NCBI lineage: Eukaryota > Metazoa > Chordata > Mammalia > Chiroptera > Pteropodidae > Pteropus > Pteropus alecto. The sequence goes on from NW_006441955.1 coordinate 18,899,176, forward strand.
GTATTTCCATTTCCTGATTTTTCCAAGAATGGCCCTTTAGAAGCAGTAGTTGTTGGGACTGGGAAATGATATGGACAACTCAAACTTTTTACCACATTCTGTCTAAAAACTGACTTCACAGTAATTCCTCAAAAGATTCTTTTTATGACAGGTTCATTCACATAGAGAAATTACTTGCAAAGCATTGCTTAGAAAAATCTGCATTCTATCTGATCTCCTCCGGTATGGGTTAATGATATTTTAGGTTTATATTTAAAAAATCTTTTTGAGTGCTTTCTCGTCTATGGTTGCCTTTCATTCTGGAAATGATTAGTGGATTAGAGAAGAGGGTAACTGAGTTTTAGAGAGTTTAATTAATTGAAATTACTGGGTTAAGTCTGGTCAACTTTCTTATTAGAACAGGACCTGGTAGAACTCAAGTTTTGGAACTTCCATCTCCGAGTATTCTTTTAATGTGATTGCATTACTATATTATGCAAGGGTCCATCGATAGTCATCTTCTGCTTTTTAAGTACCCTTATGACCCCAAGGAGAGCAGTCTTGAGTCAGCAGTGACTATGGTTACATTGAATGGGGAGGGAGAGTGTTTCCTAATGAGAGGCTACAGTATATGAAGACTACGAAGCAAAAAGAGCTTACAGGTGATCAAGGAGCTAAGATAGGTTTGCCAGGGCTGGAAGGAAGAATGGGAAGCTGAGAGTGGCAGACTTGGCCCAAAACAGTGAACCAGATAGGGAGTCTTGTAAGGTGTGTTAAGATGTATATCTGATGTAATTTTAGAAAAAAAAAGTTGAATGATCTAATTCAGTTATGTCACTTTGAGAATGATCTAATTCAATTATTTCACTTTAACTTTGAGAAAACTAAGAATCTAAGAGGTTAGGTACTAAAGGCTACTAATCAAATTCAAAGCCGAACTGGGACTAGAATTTAAATCAGATATATGGTTAAGTGCTGATATCCTTATGCTATTTGATTGGTCTAATTCAGTGGTTCTCAATATCTCCTGTTATTGCTGGGTTATTGGAATAACCTAAAGTTTAACAAAATCTCATAGATTTGATTACATTGGTTTGGGACAGGGTCCAGGCATTAACATATTTTAAAAACTCCCCAGGAGATTCTAATATGTGGCTAGGTAGAGAGCCCCTTGACTAGATTATAGGCCCTTTTTCTATAATAGCTAGTATAGCTAATGCATATTTTCCTCTCTTTTTTTGAGGGGGTGGTATTTTTAAAACAGAACTAAGGATACTTGCTATAAGTCTTTTGTTTTACGGTTTTCTTTGGTGTACTCTGCTTTATTGCAGTCATACAAAAGGAAGAGGTTTGAACTCTAGAAGTTTAGGAGTTTAGAATTACTTTCTTAAATGTAGGCAATGGTGATAATGTACATTTTTCAAAAGCTCTCCAGATAATTCCCCTAGCCTTCTCTCTCTTGTATCGTCCTCAGGTGGGAATCTCCATTCTAGTGCACATAAGAAAGAGGAATTTGTTTCTGAAATTCTGTCTGACTTAATATTTCTCTAAACCTACTTCATCAATCATTACCTTATCATAAGAACAAAACTTCTGGTTCAATGTCAATGTATGATGCCAAAGGGACAGATATCTATGGGGATATTTTATCTTCTCACAGAAACACCCAACCATGACCACAGACTGAATTTTTCACCTTGGTCTGACATCTTGCATATGTGTCCCCTCACAAGAACCGAAAGATGATGGAATACACAAAGCATGCACATCATCAGCAATTCCACCTTCGCCACTCACTATTTTGTACTAAATTAGAATTCAGCATTATTATCTTATTCAATATAACGACCCATGTAGAGTTGGATGAGCTCTATTATCTTTATTATGTATCACTTTTAGAATAAACAAAAATGTGCTTAGAAAACAAGGTCAGAGTTTTTATCTATCTACACATACAGGATTACTGGCTTCACATATGAAGCCCTGAAAATATGAAAGCTGTTATTCTCAGGTATACGCTTCTGGTATTATTTGAAGTTTTTTCTTCTTTATACACCTTCCTTTTTACTACCTTGCTTTTCTTATTCCCTCTTCTTTCTCTTCTTTCTTTCCTTCCTCCCTACCTTTTTTATTTCTTTCATTTTACTTTGCAAATAATTTTTTTGTATCTCTCATGTATACCATACTTTTTGTCATACTCTATATTTGGTTTTCAGTATGTTTAATCTTGAATATAAAATCTTTCCTTTGTTTGTTATTCCTGTGGAAAGTTCAAATGTTTTGTTAACTACACAAGGATTTGAAACAATATTGCTTTACTTCAGTCCTGATTGCAGAGTTCCTTGATTATATTTTTACTACAGATTTCGTCTCCAAATTCATTAATCATAACTGCTATCACTTCATTTTTTTTTTTCTTTTTTCAGAAATGGCTACCTTAGGTATTCATGGTCTTGAATTAGAATAGGAAATACCCTATTCCTGAGAAAAAGAATACTAAGTAAGATTTTGGTGCCTACAGCAGGCTTGGCAGGTCTCTGAGAGAATGCATAGAGGAGAAGGAATTAAATCAGAAAATGGTCTGTTCTTGAAACATGTTCACATTTGGAACTTGCTCACTCTATGTGGTAGATAAAAGATTCTCTCGGTGTCCTACATGTCAACAAATTTTCTTTTCAAAGATTTTAAATTTCTGCCCTCGACTCAAAATATTCCCATTGATGCTAATATTTATAGTCTTTTAGTTTTCTAGAGAATGTAATTTGAAAGAAGACAAGTATCAATATATTTTGCAAGAGCTACGTAAGATAAAGGCAATGTGACATTTTAAATTTGTCTCAAAGGAGTATATTTAAAAAAATCATTTTAAAATTTCAAATAAGCACTTTCTTTCTAGTACAGCATTACGAGATGTTTTCCCACCTTCGGCTTTCTCCATACACAATCTGATTGCTACCTATATTTTTGAAAGTGGTTTAGAGGGAACATTTTAGAAGAGATAAAGTAAATCGCATTGCTTCTACAAACTTCACTCTTTCTTCTTGGCAGTGTGTGTATGGGCAGTATTCCATTGTGCTTATGGAATCTTATGATCCTCTACCCATAAACATTTGTGGTTCCCAGCGAGTTGAAAATAAACCACAGTTATAAAAATTATGTTTCATTTTTAAAAAATTTACATATCTAAAACATACGTACACATAAAATATCCATACACGTGACTTCATTTGGTTATAATTTTGAAGTCTAAATTTGAGATCTCTTATACATGTAAAGCCCAGAGTACAGGCCCTCTTGTAGCTCTCGCCACCAAAATAGATTCTTTCCTAAAACACTGAGAATTATAATTTTACTCCACACATTGGCATCTGTATGTCTCATCCACGTCCAGATATACACTAAAATGAGATATGTGTGATATGTCACCTAATAGAAAGGTGTAAAACCATTCTAGGACAGTAGACGTGGAGGTGGTTATACTTTGTAGTAGGCAAATATTGAGTGTCTAGGTATAACATTCTCAATCCCAGGTCAGCCATAATTCCAGAGATCTGGTGCTTAAGTGGGATCCCCATAATTCATTAATCAAATTGAAGTCATCCCGATTCTTTGATATAACTGTGAGTAGTGCTTTCTATCTTTTATATTTGCATTTTTAAAGTACTCTAAAATTTATTAGACAGGCTATTATTTAATTTTTAGATATTAAAGAGAAAGGAAGTAAGTATACCTAAGAGGGGTATAATTTAGGACTGTCAAAATCTGGTATGCCTCTCTCTTCTTTGCTAGGTCTGAAATAATTTTCAGAACATCAAGGGACAGAGGACATGTAAAGATTTTTCTACTGTTTTCTTTATACTATCCAATAAAACAAAATATATTTTAAAAATACTTAGGTATCATCTGCACTACTTCTCAGACCTCTGAAAGTGAGCTTTCTGTATCCAATACCTAAGAAATTTTGGAATCTCCAAGATGAAGAAAAAAGTACATGTGGATTTGCCTGCAATCTATTAACACACTTCATGGACTTGGTAAGACAAAGCTTCAAAGAGAGGCAGGAGGTCAGACAGCTATCTCTAGTAATAATCATGAAAACTAAACAATAAGTTATGTAACAATTAGCCTATATTGACCAGGACTTTATTAATAATTGCCAGCTTCTCTAATTTTTGTTTCTGTTTCCAATTTACAACCAACCAGAGAAAGCCAAACACGCACCTCTAACCAATGAATGCCCCATTTCTAGTTAACCCACCTACATTTTCACTGTGCAAACAAAATTCCAATAAGGATATACCCAAAGCCTTCCCCTTTTTCACTATAAAGCTTTCCAATGCCTCTGCTTGCCTTTGAGGCTCTATCACTGTGTGAATATAATCCTTGCCTTACAGCAATATGTGAATATAATCCATAAGGATTTGTTTCTTAAAATGATCACATTCTGCAAATACTTGTCAAAGTTGTATTTGTTTTTATGGCTTGAAAAAAGTGTCCTGTATAAATTGCTATTTAAACATTCAAAAATCTTCTCTTGTAATTGAAAAGAAGAAAATAGGGCCCTGGGGACACTAGCAAGTGAGTTTTTACTGGGAGAAGGCACAGAGGCTCTTTCATGGGAATCCATGGGCCACCAGGGGGCAGCAACAGGCACTCAGATAAGTGCAAAACTCAACAGTGTTCAGAAAGGAAAGGTGGGTATTGTGTGGACTCCACAAATACATCTAGAACTGATTCTAGTCCCACACTACTTATTGCCCAAGGTTTTCACAGATGTATTCTGGACCCTCCGTGAGCAACGGCTGGGATTTAGAGATCCAACAAACCATTGCTTATTCCATTCATTCATTATATTTCTATATACATCATGACATGAAATACTTTCTTGAATCAAACATTTTTCTTCTTACTTTTTAATTTTATCAAATTTATTCCTTAACATAAGCACATTACCAGATGTAAAAGCAGTAAGTATCTTCAGTTACTTGGTCTTGAAGTAGGGTATGTGTCTTTTGGAGACATTCGAATGACCAATTTCCCATCAAAGTTAAAATAAATAAATAAAAGCTGAAAACACTTTTCAGACTTGGGACAGCCAAGCTTGTTATGCAGCCCCTGTTTGTCCAAGATTTTCAGAACTACCACGATGACTGACCTTCAAAAATGTCCTCTTTTGTTGTTGATAGGAAATGGTCACTTGTTCTCCTTACGGGTGGCAATTGCTTTTCCATCTGGCCCAGCTCCAAGCTGATGGAGGTTACCATTGCACTTAAATATTTATCAATTCTGGCCCCTGCTTTGCTAACCTTAGTTCGTTGCTGTGCAATTGATGGTTCTGTCATTTACCTGAGGTCTGATAGCAGTTTCCCAGTTAACCACATGCCTGGTAACTTGCAAGTGTTTTTGTTGTTGTTGTCATTGTTGTTGTTGTTACAGCTAGATGCCAGGCAGTGTATTTCAACCTTCCCCAGAAGCCAGATGTTAAATAGCCTTATTCAAGATTATTACAGGTAGATGGAGGCAAATATTGCATGGGCTTTCTGTGTCCTAAGAAAAGGTGATAATGGTGCTAATTAAGAAGCATCCTGGAAATATTTTTTGGAAATTGTCATAGGAAGATAGATAACATGCATTGAAGTTATTACCAATGTTGTGGATTTTTTTTTGGCTGGTAATAGAGCATAATAGGAGTGCAACTTTTGGATAATGGATAATGGATCTTTAAGTTTATGACAAATCAGTGTTTACAAGTTGCTATCATTAGAGAGGTCTATTAGCTTGTTTTTGGTGCTGTAGGAAAGGTAAAATCATTGTTACTCCAGGAGAAAGTAATAATAACAGAGTCTTAACACTAGAACACAAGCAGCATCATTCCCATCTTCTTGAGAGCGAAACTACTGAACAAACATCTAACACTGCAGTCTAAAGTCTAGTGTCAGTTCTACCTATGTCTAAGCTATTTAACCTGCAATATGCACATTTTGAATCCTTAAAAAAAAATATTCTGGTAATAATTTACTACTCTGCAGCTACGATCAAGAAAATAAGCAAATACATTGCTTATGTGGCCATAAGATCAAGAAAATAAGCAAATACATTGCTATATGTGGCCATAGTTAAAAGGCAAGGGATGGCAGGTCTAACACTTGCAGTAATTTAGGGTGTTAGGGGCCTGGTGATTCCAAACACTGGGATAATTTATTGTACTGGATAAAAACAACTTTCTAGTAAAACAACTTTATATTCTAGTAAAACAATTTTCTACTGAAACAACTTTTGCCAAGTCTTTCTCGTTACTAAGCGTGCTGCACCACTATCAAAGTAGCAGTTGACATAGCTTAGGGAAGAAGGAAAAAATTCATTGAATTCTTTAAGTAGTCAGGTGATGATTGAAAGAAGATGAAATAAAAATTAGGGTTTGGATTTAAATCAACAGGAATTTTAAGTCACACTGGAATGTAAAAATCCCATCACTATCCCTCGTTTTAACTCGGTCAGGAAAGCTAAATTTTTATAGGTGATATGGAGAAAACCAGCTCTTTGACTCTCCCCAATGAGTGACTGTATTTCTTCCTATTTTAAGATTGATATTAGTATATTGAGAGACTTAACAGAGATGATAATAAAGAATGCAGTAAGACATGTACGAATGGGATAATTTCAATTATACTTCCCTCACCCTCTTCAGGAGTGGAATAACTAAGTGAACTTTGAGACATTGAATTTAGAAAGGAACTATTTGTTACATCAAAAGTTTAATTTTGTTTTTATCATTAACTAAAGGAGAACTGACAAAATCAAGCATTTCATTGTATCATTTGTATCAATTCTGTTCATCGAAATTCTTCCATGAAGCCTTCAGTTTAGGTAAGCAGTCAAAATTTGTTAGGGCTCAGTTTCCTTATCTATAAAATGACGGTGTCTGACTAACAACCTCTGCTCTTTTAGCTCTAGCTTTTATGTGTCCTCTATAGATAATATTTTTCTCCATTTCTATCTCTTAGGGCATTTCTTCAATTTTTTAAAAAGAAAATAAAAGATATACATAAAATATTATTTTATAAGTAAAATATAAATAAATGCTTTGAAAATATTTTTTGGCAAATTTAGTAAACTTAAGGATAGAAGATATAAATTCAATTTATGAGAAGATGTATAAATAACATCTTTTTAATGAATAACTCAGTCTACCAATTTATAAGAAATGCTGTATTTCCTCTTCTGACATATAGTATGCAATCATAGACTCTTCCAAGCAGACAAAAAGGAAAAATTAGATTCAAGCTAAGGGCATTTTGTTCCCTAGGAACACTGTGGAAAAGGAAAAGCTAAAAGCAGGACTGACATAATCTGAGAAAAATTTTTGAGAGTATTATATTTTGATTATTTGCATTGTTGCCTAAAAAACAAATCCCAAACAGAAATTAAATTTTGGAAAATAATCCTGGAAATCAGATTCTGCAATTACACAAAGGTCAAATCTAAGAATGCTTTGACAACTCAAGAATAGCCATAGAAACACATAAATTGCAAAAGGTTTTAGATTAGTTTCATTTAATTTTATTTTTTTATTTTTTTTATTAAGTTATTGGGGTAACATTTATAAATTAGATTAGTTTTAGATTAGGGGTATATATGATGATGATTCTGGCTCAGCTCTGGGGGACATAGATTGGATATGTTATATTAGCAATTGTTTCTGCGTATTATTTTTAGAAAGAAGGCAACACTATTAGAAAAAAATATACTCTCCTTCTCTAGGAAGTTACACCTTACCAATGTCTCTAATTCAAAGGTCATTAAACTGTGGTTCATGGATGCTCTAACTCATATATCAATAGGTAAGGGAATCTGCATGAGTCCCCTAAAGTTATATGCGAATGTACATTTTAAAGAGCAGGACTTCTAAGAATTGTAAGGATGTTATTTTACAGAAACTTCACAGGGAATCCAAGGTAGAGAGAAATTACCACAAACAGATTTTTGGATATGATTTTTATATTATACAGTAAGCTATAAATTCATAGTTTAAAAGTCCACAAAATTAAAAACAATATATCAGCTTAGACTGAAATGGTCAGTAGTACAAAATGGAAATAACTTTGGACCTTAGATCTTCTATAGGAAAGAACTTCTTTAGGCTAAGAAAACCCTTCAACTTAGCTGAAAATATAGGCTACACTTCATGGTAAAACAAACAAACAAATAAACAAATAAATGATCTAAGGTGCCAAAGGGTGAAACCCAAAACTGAAGAAAATTAATATAAGGGAATAATACTGGACTTTAACCAGGAAATTGACAACAGGATACCTATAAAGGATTTCAATGTTGGTATACACCAGTGCTTGCTTGTGTACCTCAATTTTCCCCCTTTTGAATCAGTCATCTATAGTGGTTATCTTATGACAGTCTCATAAGTCTTGTATATTGAGAGCATGTGGGGCAGATATTTATCTCTTTAAGTCACAGGCCTTAAGATAAAGAAGAAGAATACTAAACAATCTACATCTGAAGAATCACACACAAGTAACCTCATTTGCACCCAGATCTGTTTAATTTAGATGGGAAACTGCTAGATCTTGAGCCTCATACCATATTAAGATGAAACTTTTGAAGAGTTTTTGGAGAAGGTGTGCATAATTTGCATGTGAGAGGGATGAGAGGGATGTAATTTCTTGTGGCCAGAGGGCAAATTGTGACACATTTTATTTTTCAAAGATGTTTGCAATAATATTTTCTGTCCCCAAATATTCTTTTACAACCTTTCCACTCCCCTGCAAAGACATGGAGTCTCTCTTTGAATTGGGCGAGCTTATGATTCAGCTGTTACCAAGAGAATGTGGCAGAATGAGGCTGCATGACTTCTATAGCTTGGTCATCGAAGGCCATGCGCCTCCTTCCTTGTTCACAAAAATACTTTCTTTTGAAGACTTTATATAGACTGTATACAACCTAATTGTTTTAAGACCGCCATGCTGTAGGGAACCCTAAACTAACCCGTACTAGAGACCACCACATGGAAAGGCTCTGAGACTAGATGAAGAGAGAAAGAGGTCTAACCAGTCTTCATCTCTTCCAGCTCTTCTGTTGTTTTGGCACCAATTATAGATGAGCTGCAACTGCATAAGAGCTCACAAGTCAAGACCTGTCAGCGGGGCCCTTCCTGAATTCCAGAGCACAGATACGGTGAGAGATAATAGAATGATTGATGTTCTCTTAAGCAATGAAATTTTGGGGTGATTTATTATGCAGCAATAGACAACTGGAACTTGGACAATAGTCTTTGGGGAAGACTTAAACCTATAGAAATACAAGCAGCAATATAAAATAAAGAATGAAAAGTAGAGCCGATAATCAAATTATGTATAGGCAAGGTGTACCATTTGGTTGATTGGATATCAGTTCTAATTATTCAAATTTTTTGCCATGCCATCAAATATTCTTATTGTTTGTTGTGGTGACCCCTTTTCTCAATCTCCCTGCTACATATAAAGACACACACACACACACATACACAGAGGAAAATGTATTTAAAAAGTGAAAATCAATAAGGAATGGTTGAAAACATTTTTTTTTCATTTCTACTATAGAATATGAAGTCACTATTTAAAGGAATGAATTAGATCTTTAACTGCTGTTCTTGAAAGATATTCAGGATCTATAGTGAAGTAACGAAAGCAAGTTATAGATAAAAATATGGACCACGTTTTATAAAAAAAAGCGTATACTCTGTTGTTTTAGCATGGAGAAGGTTGGGAGGATATATAATATAGTGCAAACATGGCTAATCCCAGGAGATGAGATTCAAAGGAGGGTAAAAGAAAGATTATTATCTTTATATTTTGTTGCATTGTTTCACATGTTTAAGCAAGCATGCATAACTTTTATAATAAAAAATATAATACAGTGAATTTTGAACATGAAAAGTAGTAAATTTAAATTGTACCTGGTGGAAATTGGGGAAAGTAGGGAAAAGATTATTTATTTTTTTCTTTAAATATCTATTTTTTTTCAGGTTGCACAAAAAGCATCGATATTTTTATTACTAAATATATTCTTGTATAAACAATTTAAATATAAAAGTTTAAAATTGTCATTTTCTTGTTAAAAATTATTAACCTGTGTTAAACTACAGACTGATAAACTGTAAGTAACTGGTTATTGTGCTTAATGCATACTGAAAAGTTGCTTTCTGATAGAAGAAAGCCACAGTATAAGAATATCATAGAAAAATAAAGAGAAAAAGAATGAGAAAAAAATACTCTAATGACAAAAAAATAGTAAACGATATCCAGTAGTCTGCATAAATGATAAATACTCTTTTAGAAGACTTTTTTTTCTTTCTGAAAGTCTCAAAGAACTTGAAACTAAGAGATTTTCTTGTTTAGAGCAGGTGCATAACAGGGCATAGAAGCTCATTTCCAATTAGTTGGTATAGAACTATGGGTGCAAGCCTCTTGGGGTAGGGCTCCCTAACTAACATATTATGGCCAGGACCTACAGAGCAAGTATGTGTACAAATTTAATCCTCTAGGCAAACTTAGCCCCATGTTCATTTAAAAATGCTTGACTTGAAGGAAAGAGAGATGTCATGACAGGAAAGTTGGGAATCTCATGAATAAAAATGTGAATTCAAGTTTATTATAGAAGCCCTCCAAATGTAACATATATGTCAACCTTATTAAACCATTTGCAATTCCATACAAACATGTTTTCTTGTTTGCCATATCCTCTAACTGAGATACTTTCTTTTTTCTTTTTTTTCTTTTTTAAACTGGCTTCCTTCTACTTACCTTTTCAAGACTCAGCTCAAGGGATTATCTTTTTTAGAGATTTTTCTAAATCAGTCTACATCGAATGATCCTTCTCTTCTGTTCACACAACACATTGGGCATTACTCTCCCTCTTCTGTGGCACATTGCACTCTGTTACAACTGTGTTTTATATCTTCGTCTCCACTATTAGATTCTGGGAACAAGAAGGGCAGGGTTGTATATTTCATCTCTGTATTCTTAGTGCTTGGGGAGTGATACACATGTAATTAGCATTTGCCATAGTGATTGATGTATGAATTCCTTTATGATAATTATACATATGTATATGTACACGCACACACACACATATATTTTTTTATATATATAATTTATTCACATATACAATGCAGTAACTAATAACTAATAGTTTTGTACCTTTTGGTGATTAGATGGCTGAGAACCAAATATTCTAAGTTAAAAATTAAATAAGCTTCCTCAATGACTGCACATTTGTGGTATGTGTCTATAGTAAGGGAAGAGTAAGAGGGGTAGAGACGAAGTAGTAAGAAGGAAGAAAACTGTAAAAGAGAGGGAGAGATGGAAAATGGAAAGGGATGCTTTTTTGTGCAAAATATTTTTACAGAAACTTATGATTTTTTAATATGATATGCTAGATGGCACATTCTGGAAAACTTGCTAAAAGTGTATTCTTCTTGGTATTACAAAAGACACTATTATCTGTTGCCTGCAAAACTATATGTGAATTGAGACTTAGCTACATCTAACTTTGATTAGTTTGTTGTACAAATAGAATCAGATGGCTTTACTTGAGAATGATTCATTAGTCCTTCATCCTTCTTTGTGAATGTTCTCCAAATTTTATAGTTGTGTTGTGTAATCTATCATACGGCTATTATGAGACAGACTTAGACAAGGACATTTAACAATGTGTCTGGATACACAGACAGCTACATTTTGCTATTTAGGTGCCAAAGAGATTTTCTAATTATTTTGGTGGTATTGTGACTCATTACAGCTCTGTACAAAGACAGGGAGAAGGATTGGTTCCAAGAGCCTATCTCAATTGCCTTCACACTCCAAGGTGCACCAGTTAAAGAAGAAAGCTACAACTTCAAAGGAAATGTCCTATTTCTCCTTCAAGGCACAGCCACTTTCACCCTTACTTCCCCTCCTCCCATAAGTCTTTCTTCCAGCTCCCAACTCTGAAGCCCATTAATGCTTATTAGCTATTGTGCTCCTTTGATATCTTTAACCTTTTGTCCTGGATTGTTATGTATCTCTCTAGACACAAAATAACTTTCTCTAGTCAATCTGTAACTTGCAGGCAGGAACAATTATTATTATTTTATTTTTAGAATTAAGATTATTGGAAATTGATATGGATCTTTCAGATTTCAAGTTTTCCAGGGAACTTTAAAAGTGAGAAATTTTTATGTCTTTTTACATGTTTCCCCATAATTAGCAGAAGCATTCAAAATAAGTTTGAAAGTTTTGAAAGTTGGACTTATTTTAAAAAACACACCTCATCTGAGTGTTTTAAAGCTTCACAATTAATTTTATTTGTGAGAGTGTCTTTGTATCCCTATTACTATCCACATTTCAACTAAGTGCTAAGAGTTTTATACACATTCTTGAATATGACTACATAAGCCTTTGTTGCTCAAACTGGTGTGCCAATATTTCCTTGGAGAACTTGAATTTAAAAACCATGGAATAGATATGAAATAAATAAGTGCAAATTCATATGAAAACTTATATGGAAATGTTTATAGCAGCTTGATTCATAATCACGAAAATTGCTAACAACTCAATTGATCAATGAATAAGCAATCTGTGGTACATCCACATAATAAAACACAACTCAGCAACGAAAAGAAACAAATTATTGATTCACAAAACAGTATGGAAGAAACTCAGATGCCTTGTATTAAATGAAATAAGCCAGATTCAAAAGACTTGATGGTATATATGCCCAAGTATATGACATTTTGGAAAAGGTAAATTATAAAAACAGAGAACAGATCAGTGGTCTCCAGAAGTTAGAGTGAAAGTATTGACTACAAAGGGACACTTTTGGGGTGATGGAAATGTCTCGTATCTTGATTGTGGTGTGGTTATGTGACTAGATACATTTATCAATAATCATAGAACGTATACCAAGAAGAGTGAGTTCTACTGTACACTAAATAAAAAATAATTTTTAAATGCCAAGAAGCCAATACTGACAGAATGTTATAAAATTTTTACTTTTGGTATAGTAATTTATTACATTTTTCTGAAGTAATTTAGCTATATATTTCCAAAGCCAAAAAATTACTCATAGCTTTTCATTCAATAACTTCATACTAAAGAATTTATCTAAGAAAATTATAAAAAATATGGGAAACCTATATGCATAGAGGTGTTTACCACTTTTTTAATAGACAAAATGCTGCCTAATTGCATTTATTTGCATTTCTATGTTTGCTAGAAAAATTACATTGCTCACACATTTAATAACCAGTTGTATGAGAAAGAATAAGATTAATATCCTCTAGTGGTTGAAGAGTAGCAGACCATCTACCTTTCTCTTTCAATAAACGCACAAAGCCATCCATATCTGTGAAATGATTAGAAATAGCTTGGAATTTAGTAAAATTTTCATTGTTGTGGCTGTAGATAAATAAACATATTGAAACAAAAAAATATGGTTGCTAGGCAAGCTATTTAGTGAGATTTGGTTTAAGAGTCTTCCAGTACATTTCATAGTTGATGTTTGTCTTAAAATTTTTGTTTCTTTAATTTGGTCTGGACCCTTGAATATGAGAATATAAAAGAAACCAAAATCCCAAGTTTTGTGCATTCTTTTTCTTTGAGAACATAAAATTTTGAACTCTACCCAAACTTTTCATTTTTTTAGTATATTTAATTTTGGCAATATATGCTTTTTAGTTCATGAAGCTTTTAAACTCTCCATTAAATACTGCAAACAATGTTTTAAAGAATTAAAAATAGATGAATGTAAACCACAAAATGTTTTCTTAAAAATGATCACATATTTTTTAAAAAATCAATTGGAAAAGTGGTACTAAAAACACACTAGGGTGAAATGAGAAGGTATATTTGTGGGTGAGAAGATCATCTGTAATAACAAAAGAAAGCTAGATACAGTGGCTCCTCATTACCTAATTCAGTCACCAAATGTTTCTTGAGCATCTACTGTGTGCAGGTAATGTTCTATGCACAGTTGGAAACAAAGTAGACAGCAGTCCCTCTTCTCATGGTGCTCACATTCTAGCTTATTAAAAAATTTGAACAAGTAGAATTTAGTCCATCCTCTGGTATTTTCTAGATATATACAATCTTATGTAAAGTTAGTGATTTGTATAAAACATTAAAATATGAATTCTACCACATTTTCCTAATTAATCATTGTTCCACTTCCAAAGAAGACTTTTCCTATCATTAAACCTTTGCCTTTCTCATTACTTTCTCAGTGGGTAACCTTGCTTCTGATTTCATTAAGAAAATAGAAGCAATCCGAAGAACACATCCTTATTTTACCACCAAATTCACTAACTTGCATGTTTCTGAGCTCAGGTACACTGAGTCCCTTCCTATTGTTCTTCAGAAGCAGTCAACATGCCGGTCATAGGTCAATCCATCCCTTGAACACTGGATCCAATCCTCTTTGTCTATTTATTGAGTTTGCTTTTATAATTATCCAGTCTTTCTTATACCATCAAATTTTCTCATTAGCATAAAATCATGGTATAACACCTCCAAATCTTGAATAAAAAAACATCTCAAGATGCCATGTCTCCTAGCTGTGGCCTCATAGTTTGCTTCTAATGTCTAACAGAATATCTGACAGGCATTTCAAATTTAAAGTGTCTAAAAATTGAATTTCTGATCTCTTACCCTCCTTCAATCCTACTCCTTTTATAGTATTCTCCTTTGTACCAAGTGGCACTTCATCCACTGAGTTGCTTAAAAATCTTGAAATCATTTCTCATTTCTTCCTTTTTCTAATGCTCCAGAGCCAATTAAGAAAAAATGCCTCAGAGTGTCCATTTCTCTTCTCTTAAAGTTCAAGCCACCACCATCTCTTCTTGATTGAATATCTCCCTCCTGACTTGTCTCCCTGCTTCTACTACCAGATTGTGTCTCTCACCTGCTCCAACCATCCAGTGGCTTCCCATAACATCTAAACTAAAATCTGACAACTTTGCCATGACTTACAAATACCTGCATGATCTGCCTCCTGAGGTTGGACAGGTAGACAGGAGACAGATCAGTTTTTATCTAAGTGATGGCTACTGATGTTAAGCATATATTAGATATTTTGCCCTTATTCTAGACCATTTCTATTTGCTAAATTTGAGGAAGTGAGACATGCAAACTGGGCAGCTGCTTATCATAAAGGTAGGGGGCAACATTTACATTCCACATAGGCAGCATGGCCGCCCTACAAGCAAATAGCTAAGGAAAGAATATTTCAGGGAGATGAAATAGCAAGGGTAAAATGCCTACATGCTGCTTCTTAAATACCTCAAGATTATACATAACCCAGGCATTTCACTCTTGCTATTTCATCTGCCTAGAATACTCTACGCATGTCTTACTTCATCATATACTTCATATTGCTCATTTTCACTCAATGCATTATTTACCAGTAATGAAAATTCTCCAAATAGGATATAAGCTTCAAGAGGGCAAGGGCTAATTTTGTTTGATTCATTGTTGTATTCTCAGGATCTGATACATATTGTTGTATTGTATTCTAAGGATCTGATACATACATACAGTAAACATTCATTAAACTAATGAAGTTGTCAAAGTTAGCAAATAAAAAATAAAAGATTCGTAGTTAAATTTGAATTTTAGATAAAAGCAAATAATATTTTAGTATAAATACTTCCCACATATTGTCCACATTTTAGCTGGCAATCCTATGAATTAATAATTTTTTTACCTGGAATAAGGGAAAAATAGTTAATATTTATTAAACATTAGTAGCCATCACCTTGATGAAAACCAGTCTTTTAGATAGAGAAGGCACTCAAATGCTTGACAACTAACTAAATTTGAAAATGAACTCATCTGCCCTCAGGCCTGTATTGTAAGATGCTAGCAAATAGGTCTATTTGGGGATAGATTTTTCATGTGTGCTATTTAGTCAACATTAAGACTTAAAAGAGGCATCTATGGCTCTGTGTAACTAAGATTTAAGAATATAATACCAAAGGGTTTTAATTCAGACAGAGTATATTTAATTAATTATAAATGTCAGAGCTGAATTATTTATAAATGGAGATAATCAGCTAATAATGTGAATATTATTTAATGACATGATAGAGAGACTAGACCAGGAGTTTGGAGATATGGCTTGTAACCTCTTATTGTCTATTCAGTTATATGAAGAGTTGAGCTACATGACCATCCTGCTTCATTTCTTCATCCGTAAATTAATGGTATTTGACTCTTTAATTTCTAAAATTTTTTAAAGTAAAATCTTCTTTGCCTTATATTGAAAATATTCCTACCTAGATGATAAAGGATCTGCTAAATGATGCTGTATATATGTTGCCCTGGTCGGAAAACTGTGGACAGGTTCTTGGCATGTATAAACTTGAACATCGGTTTATCAGTTTATGCTTCAAATTTTGTTTTTCCTGCTACATGAGATATTTGTTTAATTATTCAACAGAATTTATTGAGATACACTTAACATCATTGATAGCTTCTTGGAAACTGCAACTTTAAATGAAATGATGTATAATGACCAATTTTACTATAAGCGAATTAAAAAGAATTAAGTTCCTATGGCATATTTCTGGTCATAAAAACATTTCCAAATTTCTAAATACTCAAAACACTTCTAATATTAAACATTGAAATAAATATGACCTATACATACTTTTAAGAAAGATTAATAAAACGAGTAAGTTATAAGTTAATTGTTTTCCAACCCACTTATTCTAGTTCCAGGTTGGAAGTGGCCGGATCTAAGAATTAAGTTCCTATGGTATATTTCTGGTCGTAAAAACATTTCCAAATTTCTAAATACTCAAAACACTTCTAATATTAAACATTGAAATAAATATGACCTATACATACTTTTAAGAAAGATTAATAAAACGAGTAAGTTATAAGTTAATTGTTTTCCAACCCACTTATTCTAGTTCCAGGTTGGAAGTGGCCGGATCCCATTCCAACAGCTCAGCTCACAAGGCTGGAGCTCACTCTGTACAGGATACCCATCTATCACAAAGTGTACTCACACACACAGCCACACTCACTCAGACATGCTAATTCACCCAACATGCACATCTTCCTGGTGTGGGAGGAAACCGGAGTCCCTGGAGGAACCCATCCAGACATGGGGAGAACAGGCAGAGTCTACGCAGACAGTGTCCCCGGCCAGGAATCAATTATTTTTTTCCTCATCCAAGTTATAATGAAACAATGTTGAATGAAACTATGTTATTCAAGGATCTGCTCTACTTTCCAGGTACCAGTATGTTCATTTTTGAAAATACTAAGTGACTATAAGATTGTCTAGGCCCTTCAGGAAACTCAAGGTCTAGTCATGGGAGATAGATATGCCAAATGCAAGGTCAGTAAGTGTCCTTACGATAGAAGTAATACCAGGCAGCATGAAGGCAGAAAAAAGGAAGATATTCATGTCTCCCTTTGAGTAGAGGGAGAAGTGAGGATAAAGATATTTAGAAAAGATTTCATTGAAACATGTATCTCGAAAGGTGAAGTGGATATGACATCATAGAAAGAGTAGTAGATATAGTCAGCATCTTATGTGTGACTTTGTATAATTATTATTTTTTTCTGTATCACTTTTCTGATCTATCCATTGGAGCTAATACTTGCTTTCAAGCACTTTGGGTAAGATTGAATGTTTGTGAAAGTGCCCGACACACCCTGTTTAGTATGAATTCTTGAATTTAAACTATACTTTTAAGAAAACAGAATAATTGATTTTGCATCAAAAATGATTAGTAATTTTTAAAGGTTTTAGTACAAAAAGTTATTGCTGCATCAGTACTAGTCCATGTCAGAAATTTTAACCATCTTCAGAAAACCGAGAAAAATAAAAATAGTGTCACATAGTTATATTAATGTAAGAATATACTATTCTTTTGGGGGAAGCATTATCTTTTATTCTGGGATTAAGTCCTACCTCGTTCTTTTGCTGTAAATTGTACTTTCTTTTATGAAAGGCTGATTCAGTAGATGGTTGGTTGATGGTTGGTTTTAAGAATAATATCCATAATTAATAAAATAAGAAGTTAGCAATTATATGTCTGTCATAGATATTTGAAAATTTAACATTTTTTGAAATTTTACTGAAATGTGAAATTATAGTAACTATTAAATAAAAATATTTTCTTTATGACAAATGAGGTTCTACATAATGCTACCTTCACTTAAATAAAAGCAAATTCTAATTTTTAAGATATATTTAATAATCTCCAACATTAGTAAAGCCATACATTTGCAAGGGATGTCATTGATTTAAAACAAAAATTCAAAACTGATTGTATGAATGTATAAATCTTGATAGTACATAATTTATTTATTTACTCTCTCACTCAACAACTATTAAGCATCTACTCTATGGCTGGCACAATTATAGCTCTTGTTCAACATAATATAAGTAAATATAAGTAATATATTTACTTAGGAAGTATATATAAGTAAAATATAACTTGGTTAGTGCTTAATAACTCCTAGCTACTATTACCGTCATCAATATATATGAGTCTATTTTTATCTGTTCCCAAGAAAAAAGAGAATAGGGTGTCTTAGCTGATGAAAAGGAAGTTTTGACATCTTTTCCTTTAAACTACTTACTGCTTGCTGACTCATTAGAGAATTTTGTCGCAGACAAAGTTTAGAATATCTGTTTTGACTTTACGGTTATGCATTGATCAAAAGAACTCCAATGAACTTCACTTTGTTTATTTGATAACTTAAGGTAAACTTTATAAAAATCATAGCCAGTACTATTGACTGGGTAGCTTATTTATCTCTCAGCAGTGTGCCTTATGCCTGCATGAAGTCGATGGCACTCTGTCACTATGGTTACCTGTGGACTCCGGATGAAGAGCTATAATATCCATTAAGGTGTGGTTTGCATCAATGACTAAAATGATCTACAAATAGATAATGGATATTTCATGAGCTTTATTTTTCCCTTTTGGATCCTCACTTCCAGTTCATATATAAAAGCAAAGCATTTATTTTCTAATTAATTTAGTATATTTGATAAATATTTAGTATGTATACTATGGGCCAGGCTCTCCTTGAAAATTCTGAGTTTTATCTAAAAAATAGAGTGTGTCTGATATCTTTATAACCTGGAAGCCACAAATAACATGTTTTATTTGGCAGATCATTTTTAATAAGAAATTCTAAAACAACAACAACAACAACAACAAATCCATAAAAATTAAAGAAGCAACATGAAACAGTTATCGTGGAAAATGTTGAAGTTTTGGAGCCAGATAGATCTAGGTCCAAATTCTAATTCTTCTATTTTTAGTTGTATAAATGACCTCTCTGAACTTCTTTTTCCTCATTGGTAAAATGGCAAGGATAATAGTCTATGTGATTGGATGAAGTAAGTTAGATTAAATAGCTACCACTCAGTAGACATCAATAAATGTTTATTTCATTTTTGCTTTTTTTAGTACTACAAGATAAACTTTAAAAAATATATATGCCTTTTAACTGTACACATGTGTGTATATTTGGCCAATTACACCTGTATATGTACAAAAATATGATAAAATATTATTAAAATCATAGGCAATACTGTTAACTGTAGCTTATTTGCCTCTCAGCAGTGTGCCTTATGCCTGCATGACACTGCTGATATGCTTGATTTTTATCCTTTCATTTGTTCATTCATTCAACAGACAATCATTGAATAAGCCCAATGAGGTGTGAAGTGTGAACATTTGATTGGCTACACTGCAAAGAGACTGACTCTGCTTGAGCAACGTGATTCTCATTAGGGCTGGCCATTTCCTCAGAACTTAGGCGGGGATCAATGCCATTCAATACAGCCAAAGAAGAGCTGATCATTGTTGCCTGCCAAACAGTGGGAAAAGTAGAGCAACTGACATTTTTTATTATAGGCAGAATGAAAAATCAGCAGTGCTTATACATTAAAGTAATCCTCTGAGTCTAGTTTTTGAACATTTGAAAAATGTAAAACTCTCATATAACAAATTTTTGTACACCTGCTATGGAAAGATAACAAATTGAATTTTGTGGTGATAGGCTAAGTAGTGAACTGAGCATACAACCTGAGTGATTGATGAAGTGTGCTTGCCAGGTACGAATAACACTGCAAAGGACGTAGGTATATATTTCCCTGTGTTGTTGATTAGAGGGCAGGAAAAACCCTGGAAAGAAGAGATAACAGGCACAAGGAAGTTTTAAAAATTAACTATTGTGTCACTTGTGAGAAGTGGGCAATAATTTGTTCTCTATTTTCCCAATATCTTGAAGAAAAAAATCTTTGACCTGATTTATAATGATTGTTCATGACCATGACAATTATGGTTAATGCCATTAAAACAAATGATTTCTTTTTATTTTCATTCTTCTGGGGATATAAAAATTAAAAGAGCACTAACTCTTTTACAGTGTGCTTAGTAGGGGGTGGTGGGAGGAGTATAGAGCCATTAAGAAATAAATACAATAAGCTCTTTTAAGTAATATCAGTGTCCATATATGCTAAAGAATTGTTATAAAGATAGGAATGGTTACTTTTTCTTGCGTTTGTAAGTTAAGGTTCAGTTAGAAAAACAAAGGTACTCTATGTATTCCAGTTTTGAGAAGTTAAATCAAAGAATTAGAAGCTTTTTGTCTTCGGAAGAAGTGGGGAATTATAGTTTGTTAAAGCTGCCATCAGTGTTCTCAGCCTGAGTCACCAGAGTATTTTGGTGTTCATTGGGAAGCCACCACAGTTTTCCACACTCTCTAGGGAGCTTCTATTAACTATCCCACCCACAGCAATGAAGTAGGTGGCTAACAAGAGTACACTAGGAAATCGCAGTCAATCTCAAATCTTCTGAGGAGGCATCAGCTCCAGCTGCCTTCAGTGAATAGCACCTTCTCCTTCTGTCCCACCTTCAATTTTGTGTGCGGGCTTCTCATTGACAGACTCCAAATCAGAACTATATGGAGAAAAGAATCCTGAGAAATGTAGTTCCAGGCTAATTCTATGCAGTACAAAGAAAATATAAGCACATAGATGAATAAACAATAATAGATTGTCAGTTCCCAGGCATAATTGAAAAGTAAATTAATTCTAGAACTAAGATATATATAATTTTGAAATTATCAAATGGATTAAATTAGAGATTGGCTACAGCTAAAGAAAGAATTAAGAAACTGGACGATGGTTCTGAAGAAATTATTCATAATTCAGCACAGAAAGATAAAGATAGAAAATATGAATGAGACATTAAGATACCTAGTGGATAAGGTGAGAAAGTTTTAGTGGAATACAGATAATATATACAAACTGAGTAATTGAGAAAATTTAGAAAAGGGACTATTCATAAAATGTGAATGCAGTAAAGTCAAGAAATTAGGAAGATGAGGAGAGGTATGGATAAAGGTTACTGGAGTTATGAATATACAGAACTTTGATGTTAGATTATTAGATAAGTCATCCATGTAGCTATTGAAATTGTCTATGAATTGATGTTTGGAGGAAGACCTTGAGAGGCAGAATAAGGAAAACAAAGCATAGAATTAATGAGAGTATAGTGGAATGGAATGTTGGCTTTATCCCACTTCCTTGAAGATGACAGATAAAGGGCATAATTGAATTGATTGTCTATCTTTTATTCAAAAGACCTAATCAGGATGAGGTCCAAGTAGTGTCACAGCCCCAAGTAGGTCACCATACTACATGTTTGCGCAGTGTTCAAATGGTATGTTTCCAAGCAGCCGACTCAAAGTCTTGAAGCTCCAGCATTACGGGACTAAATAATGAGCAGTCCAGTGCCTCAGGCCCAGTGTATTAACTTGGATACAGTGTTCTATGGAGTCAAAACGTCACCTGAGTCACGGAAGAAATATGGAGAATTTGGGAAGGAGTTGCCCTTGGCAGAGTTGTCCCTTAGGGTTCGGAGTATTCACTAGATTGCTGTTTTTGTTTGGTTAGCTCCAAGCGTTGTCCCAGCAGTGTGTTGTAATTGGGGATTCCAGAATTTTGAGTAGTAAAAGTGTTAGTTTTCATTGAATGGGAAGATGTGAAGCCAGAAAAATGACAATGATTCTCAGGTTAGAATCATTCATAAATATTTGAAGTCAGAGCAATTTTTCTTTGTGATGTAACAGTATGTTTTGGACATTTTTGATGCAATAAGAGACTGGTATGAAAATAAAGTCTGTGGGTAGGGATGGAGATTGTGGTGATGTTACTAATATCCTGTAGCTAATCTCAGTTGCCTTGCTTCCTCCACAAAGAAAAGTTATTTAGTTCTCAAGTCTATTGATAACTATGGAGAAAGACACAAATAGCTGTTCATATTGAACATTATATAAAGATACATTTTGTAACAGTCCCAGTATTAAAAATCTGTGCTTTATAACTCTTTCTACTGTAGTTAACACATTACATGGAGGTAAAATTCATTTTTTCCCTATGTCTAGGAATATGTATAAAGAAGTATCCAAAGCAAAATAGCTACCGGATTACCTTTATCCTGAGTAATGGCTCTGCAAAGCTCTCTTTTTCCAATTTAAAGAGTATATTTGGCTTAACTTCCCCCCTTCATGTCACAGAGGCAGTGGACAACTTAATATACCGAAATGTCAGTGGTCTCTTTATTTTCCTAATAGGCTTTTTTTTTTTTTACTTTTTCACTCAGAGATGAGACTTGAGACTTAACCCAAGCCTGGAAACTGGGTTCCCAAGCGTACCCAGGGAATAAATATTTTGATGATTAGAAAAATGGGCTAAATATCACAGGATCTCTTTTGGTCTTCTAGATATTTTAGCCATTGGTATTAGTTAGCTCTTGTTGAATAATTACCCCAAATTTTAGAGGCTTAAAGCAACAAATATTTATTATCTCACAAAGTTGCTATGGGTCATGAATCTGAGAGTAGCTTAGCTGAGTGGTTCTGGCTCAGGGTTTCTCGTGAGGTTGCCATCAAGACATTGGCAGTAGCCAAGTTATTTGAAGGCTTTACTGGGGATCAAGGATTTGCTTCCAACATGGCTCACTGACATAATGTTGGCAAGAAGCCTCGGTTCCTTGACATGTGAGCTTGTCCATAGGTTACTTGAATGTCCTCATGACATGGCTGCTGGCTACTTCCTCAGCTTCACAAGAGAGAGGAAGAAAAAGAGGGAGAGAGAGGGAGAGCAGAAGAAAGAAAAAACACAATGCTTTTTTATGACCTAGTTTCAGAAGTCGAACACTGCCACTTTCATTACATTCTACTCATTGAATCACTAAGTACTGCCCACACTCAACAGAAGAGGAATTAGACATCTCCTGTTGAAAGAGGAGTGTCAAATAATTTTTGGATATGTTTTGAAACCACCGCACCGCTAAAGCATGGAGTAAAAAGAGCTGTAGTCCATTTTTCCATCTCTTTCTTGAACTGCCGTCAAATGTTTCTTCATCCCCCTTTCCTTAGTGATTATAACCCAATATAATTCAGAGAAGTGATATGTCCATCTAAAATCCCATATTTTCTAGGGCGTTTAGGTTTGATTTGGCCATGCAGGAGGTTACTGATTCAACAGGAGGTACACCCTTTTCACACTTCTGCTCTTTCTTTTTTCCTGCTCTTTGGAATGTGAACATGATGGTGGGTTCTCCAGTAAACACCCTGGACTATGAGCAATCCTGAGATTGAAATATATAAAGCACAAAAATAGAAGGGGTGATGATTGTGGAATCAGCAAGCAGCCCTGGATGACCACTTCTATCTTGCTTAAACCAAAATTACTTTCAGTTTCCTGATATTTACAGTCAGACTAATCCTGACACCTGTATCCTTGGGTAAGTGATTCACCTTGTCTTTTGCTTACTCTCTTTCTTGGGAAATTGTCTATCCTACCTTATCATAATTCACTGGCAGAGCTTAAACTAAACGTCTTCAATAGCGGTCTAGGTCTGCTTCTCTCTTATCACATAGATTCAGCAGATGCAGAGGGAAGAAATTGTTTTCTAGTCATCTTGGAAAAGACAGGAATTACTGAACTTATCTCTCAGTTCTGTAGATATCGGGGGGTTTGTATCTTAAGAAACTTGAGGAAGTCTCACTAATGCTTAACTAATTTTGGTTTTAGTTGGATATCTCTCTAAAGTGGGAGAGCTATTGCTTATTTCATCTTCCTTTGCTGGCTGTCCGCTGAGAAAACCTCTTGTTCTTCACTTTATAGCTCACTGAGACTTTCTGACATCACTTACATTCAAACCTATCTCTTAGAATTCTTTCCAGAAAATGTTCTATAATGACAATAGTATATTGATAAAACATTTATTTATTCATTCATTCTTTCACTCATTCATTCATCGGTTGTTCATTCATTCATTCATTTATTCAGTTCCAGATAACTTCAGTCATTATTTCAAACACTTGTGGCCATCTGGGAACAGTAGCACTATTATTATCCTCATTTTCAAAAGAGGAAATCAAGTCCTGGAACCTTGCCCAGGGTTACAGAGTTCAAAAGTGGCTGAGCTTGGATCTAAACCAGGCTCATATTGACCCCAGAGCTAGTGTTCTTTCCACTTTGCCTGGTTTTTAACTTCACTAAAATCTTGCTGGACACATTTTGTTATAGCAGAAAGTATAAATATGGAATGAAAATTGCAATGTGATTGCCAAGTTGGCTGACTTGAGCATGCATAGTCTTGGGAATCCATCTGTCCACAACATTTTTTCTTAATAGAATTTGTTGAAACTAGATCAGCAAATGCGTGCTAGTATGGGCCATCAGCCAGGATGTGGAAATCACTTAATGAGATGGAATGCTATGTTAAAATGGTATTTATTAAAATAGGATTCTTCCAGAAGGTTGTGTTTCAATAAAAACACTCAATGGTAAACATTTAGACCTTGCCCACTTCTCTGCTCACCTTCTTTCTCCTCAGGTCCTTTCAGAAACCACAGGGTGCAAAGTACAGTTCAGGCTGAGAAGGACAAGAAGGTAGAGGATGGAAGAAAAGAGAGTTGGCAGGAACATTGAGATGTGTTTCCATCTAGCATGGTACTTTCTTTTCATTGAAATAATATTTTATTTCATCTACACATACCCCAATTGGGTAGGTTTTATTAATCACATTCTACAAATGGGGAAAGCTAATGGTCAGAGAGGTTAAGATCAGCAAAGTCAGAGATGCAGACAATGATCAAGTTAAAATTTCACTTCAGAGTTGCCTGATTCCAAAACTTATGCCCCTTGTAGTATATCGTGTTACTTCTTCATGAACAGTAATATTAATAGTATCATATGTTTTTTATCTTGTTTATGTTTTATATATATTCTCTCATTTACTCTCATAGTAATATCATAATATGGTTGTCATGTTTAATTTTATGTCAACTTGGCTAGACCACAAAGCCCAGATGTTTCTATGAAGGAACTCTGAATGAAGGGTCATTATCCCTTTTTGTGGATGAGTGAACAGATTCACAGAGACTTAATAATTTGCTTCCTAAACTGGTAAACTAACCATAATCACATAGCTAATAATTGGAGGACCTGGTACATGAAATCAGTTTATTTGTCTTCAAGTTTATTTTTCTATCTTTATATAAATTATTCTTTAAAAATGAATACATAGTAAAACTCTATTAGTTTCTATGACTGCTTTAACAAATTACCAGAAGCTTAGTGGCTTAAAACAAGACAAATTTATTCTCTGACAGTTCTGGAGGTCAAAACATGAAATCAGTTTTACTAGTTAGAGTGCAGGGCTTGTTGGAGGCACTGAGGGGAAAATCCACTTCTGTGACCTTTTCAGCTTCTAGTGGCTGCCTGTATTCCTTGGATTGTGACCTCTTTCTCCACCTTCAAAGCATATCACTGTAATCTCTACTTCTGCTTTCACCTTGCCTTTCCCTCATTATAGTCAAGTCTCCCTCTGCCTTCCTCTTAGGACATATGATTACACTTAGGGTTTCCCTGGACCATCCAGGATACTCTCCTATCTCAAGATCCTCCTTAACTTAATCATATCTACGAAGTCTCTTTAGTTGTATAAAGTAACATTCACAGGTTCTGAAGATTAGGATGTGGGTTTCTTCAGAGGCCATGATTCAGCCAACCACACTCAGATTTGTCTTTTTTCCTTTTAAGTTAAAACTTTTTTTCTTTCAATTATTTTATTTTTTAAAATTTATTTTTCAATTACAGTTGACATACAATATTATATTAGTTGCAGGAGTACAACATAGCGATTCGGCTTTATAAGGATTTATATACCTTACAAAGTGATCACCATTGGTATCTTTTTTTAAAAAAATAATATATTATATAGTTTGATTACACATTTATGCTTACTTTTTTTTCTTTCTCATTTGTCTTACTAAATCTATTATGAAATCAATTTAAATCAGAGCTTTGAACAGAAGTGATTTGAAATGTTGGAACAAAAGACCTAGAATTGTTGATTAGAATAAATACATTACATCTCTCAAAAAAGTTTTAATTCAGGGTCTATGGATATCTTCAAAGCCCTTACGTTAAACCTTTCCCTCAGGGAAGTTTTATCAAATGTTTTAATTAACCACAATGGTGACTGATCTAGTGACATATTTTTGTTTTCTTTCTATTTAGGAGAATGATCAAAATATAAGACTCAGGTGGGAAAGAAAGCAGAGGTGAACTTGATCTTCACACTGTTTAGTTCACAGATTACTGAAAACTAACTAATTCTAATGCATCTATGTAGGAAAATTCGTTTTGCCCCTGTGAGTTCTTATTTATCCATGGCCTCATTTACTCAGGTCTCCTGCCCACAGAGCATTCTTTTTGGTGTCAACAAGTTATTCTGTCAGCTTCAGCAGCCTCCTGTAATTTTGGGAGTCATAAGTCAGCCAGGTTGAATTGTACAGTGACAGGGAAGCTTTTTGGTCAATCAGATCCACATTTGAATTCCAAATGGACCACTTAGTATGTGGTGTCCTTGAACTTAAAACTTTAACTCTCGTCAGCAGAATGTGGATAATATCTTTTGCACACAGAGGTTGGCTAGATTAAATGCATGCAGGACATATTGTTATCTCCTATTCTCTTTTACATCCCCTTGGCAGCTCATTAGCCTTTGGCATATTACTACACCTACTAGAGTGACAAACAGAATTAAAAGTACCAGATGTTCCATGTTTAGAAGCACAGAACTGCTTTTCTTTGCAGAGACAATCCTAATAATACTAAAGTTGGGTTAGAGGGTTTTGACAAAATGTTTGTGATAGTGTTGTGGTTTCCTCCCTGACAGCCATTCTTCTTCCTGGCTAATGGAACCTCCAGTTTTCTCCTGACACTGGGCAGCCTTGAGCAGCCTAGCGCAGCCTGCAGAGGCCGGTGCCTGACTAGTCTAGGCCAATGGAGATCATTATGTCCTCTTTGGCATTGATTAGTTCAGAGGTAGATGTGTGATTTATTGCTGGTGGATAAGACATAAGAGGACCTAGGAGAAGTTTTCTGAGGAAATTTATTCCTTTGCTGAATTTTTTCATCACCTCCAATTCACTTCTTTGTCAAAGTAGGGAGGAATTCACACCCAAGGTTATGGGCATGCCCGAACACTTGACAATGGACAGATGAGACAGACAGCAGTTTATTAGTGATACATACTCACAGCACAGGGGAGGAGGACACAGTGCCATGTAGGACCCTACAGAGTTTACACTTCAAACAGAGTGAAAACCAGGGGCTGTGGGAAACACGGTTTGCAGTGTCAAGGGGATGAAGAGCCCTCTGGTTCCCGTGGAAGGATGTGATTGGATTGTTTAAATAATTCCACGGGCTGTGAGGGAAGTGAAATCTATTACTCAAGAATAAGCAGGAACTGCACTGGTCGCCTTGATAAGGAGGGTTGTTTGGCCAGGGCACCTTCTCTGTGGAAGTGTGGGGAGGAGACTTTTAGTTAGGCTATAGGAGGCCCCCTCAGGTTTACTAGACATCAGACCAGCACATAAATTTGGCTTTAATTTTAGGACAGTTCTTTCTTCTCTTTGGAAATTGTCAGGTGCGAACATGATGGTTTTAGTTAGAAGCATAACATCAATTTTGCAGCCATAAAGGGAATCGTTGTAGATATTTCAACAATAAGACAGTAAAAGCCTGGGTCTCTGACAATTTCTTTGAAGCTGCTGAACTTTCTCTGAAACTTTCTACTACCAGACTCCTTTTATATGACAATAAACCCCTATTGTTGAACCCCTTTTAGTGTGTTATTCTGCCTCTTGTTGTGGAAGCATCCTGATGGAGAAGGCTAGATGGTCCTACTATCTGCCAGGGACAAATTCCTGTGATTTTATGTATGTAACATATTTTTGTGACTAATATGATTATTGTATTTTTAGTTGTTGTTATACTAAGGATAAAGGTGGTGCAGAGTCCATCTTGAACCAGAGTGAAAGACTAGAAAAATCAAAGAGAAAACTCCAATGGAAAGCTATTGAGTCCTTTAGCTCCTTGCCTACCTCAAAAGGAGAATCCAACTTTTATTTTACTCTTCAG
>NW_006441955.1:18927684-18945403 GCF_000325575.1 Pteropus alecto
ATTTCCATAAAATTTAAGTCACTGCTAATTCCTTTGTCAATCCTTAAAGTACAGTCTATCGTGTACACTCAGGCTTCCTTATATGTGACTAGCAAGGAGATGGAGCTGCTTATAACTTATTTTTTCACTTATTGTGCAGTCTATGAACAATCTATAGTTAGCATAAGGTATCTGCCTTACAAATAAGATAAAATAATCCAAAAATCAAATAAAGAGTGTTTCTTAGAATAATAAATAATATTCAGAATATCACTTTCTGATTCATATCTTCGTTGAATCTATATACATAACAAAAAATTTTTTTGTAAAGAGGGAATGATATTACACTTTTCTTTTAGAGAAAAATAGAACAATTTCATTAAAATGATAGTACCAAGTGATTTTATTTGCTTAAACCTTGACTCAAAATGTTTCTGAGCTGTTAAATGTTCTATGTTGTCATTTTATAAATTATCTATATTAAATATTATGTAATAAAAATTTAAAAGTCCTTTTAATAAATTCTCAGTAAAAGTTTAAGAAAATTTAATAGCATACCAGTTTCAGATATTGGAATATAATTTTCAAAATACTCGTAATGCAATCTCTTTTGTACTAAATCAATGAAAATTATTGAATTTTGGAGACTAAAAAATCTCATGGATTTATGCTCAATAGAGAAAAGTTTATGCTTTCAAAATAATAAAAACATTTAATCAATTCAATTTAATCAAATTAAAGACTATGTTAGGCTAAGAAAGAACAGTTTTTCCTAATCCTGCTGACTCTTCACCTTCTCAAAGGTCCGAGAAGATTAGACATCCTGGAGTCTCTGAAGGCCACTCACCACATTAGACTTCTGTGCAAAGTCAGAGGTCGTCTGCCTTCTGACTGGGCAATACACATCAACAAGTCTAGGGGTAGCTTTCAGCCTATTTATTTGCTCTTCTTCACTTGGTCTCTAGGTAGCACAGGCCAATGAATGAAGGGCCTACATGACATGCTAAGGAGCTCTCACTCTATTCTGCAGGTAATTAGGAATCCATTAAAGATTTAAGCCAGAGTGTGATATGATTCCATTAACTTTATTAAAGGACCACGTTGGTGAAAGATATCTGAGAGGGGAACTGAGGCTGGAGATACTGAGGAGGTAGTTACCATGGTTAGGAGACATAGATTGAAGACTCGAGTTTAGGCAGAGGCACTGCAGATGCCACGGTATGCAGGGAGATGAAACTAAAAGATCCAGAATGAATACGTTGAGGAAAAGAGAAAGAAATGAGACAGTGATGGAAATGAGGCAAGACAGTTAAAATTATGTCTTCTGTCAAATTAAACTGACTCTAAAGTCTTAGGTTGTCCTGTAATTAGAGAACAGTGACCCAGAGCATGGACCATAGGCTATCATATCGATCTTGTCTTCCCAAAAGGTAATATACTCTAAGGACTTTTTGTTTTGTTTCATTTTTTATTTTTTTCCTTTTAGATTTTTCCTCTTTTTTCAGACAGTTATAGTGCTGAGATAAATGACCTCCTGATTACATATTTCAGAAATATAACAAGTGTTGGAGAGGTTGTGGGTAAAAACGAACCCTCATACACTGCTGGTAAGAATGTAAATTGGTACGGCCACTATGAAAAACAGTATGGAGTTTCCTCAAAAAATTAGGAATAGAATTACCATGTGACCCAGCAATCCCTATTCTGGGTATCTACCCACCAAGTTTGAAAACATTTTTCTATAAAGATATAGGCACCTTAATGTTCATAGCACTATTCACAGTGACCAAGATATGGAAACAACTAAAGTGCCCTTTCATAGAGGATTGGATAAAGAAAATATGGTACATATATATAATGGAATATTAGTCATGAGAAAAGATGAAATACTACCATTTGCAACAACATGGATGGATCTTGAGATTATCATGCAAGTGAAATAAGTCAGACAGAAAAAAATTGAGAACCATATGATTTCACTCATATGTGGAATATAAAACTGAAAGCAACAAACAAACAAGACCAATAGAGACTCATGGACACAGACAACAGTTTAGTGGTTACCAGAGGGAAGGAGGGTGAGAGGAGAGGTAGATAAGGGTAAAGGGGGTCAAATATATGATGATGGAGGAAAATTTGACTTGGTGTGGTGAACATGCAATGCAATATACAGATGACATATTATTGAATTGTAATTTGAAAGCTATATAATTTTATTAAAAAATGTTACCCCAATACATTTAATAAAAAAAAAAAAGAATAAAAAAATAAATAAAATTCCAGAAAGGCTGGGAATTCACTTGGGCACAAATTCAAGATGAGGTTTGACTACTGTAGAAATGATTGGCTATACTTATTGAGATATAATTTGCACAAAGTATGCCATGGGATAAATGGAAAGTATACCCAGAGAACTGGATTTAACATTTCTGCTTTTCTATTTCTAACTTTGTGACACCTTCAGCAAGTTATTTCATTCTTTCTCCACTTGTAAAATAGGCTGTAATTCACACTTGCCTTGAAAGATCATTGCTAGCATTAGAGAGAGTATTAACAAGCGCCCAGAGTGATATGGACACTTGTTCAATGGTAGCTCTTCTTAATAACTTGTAATTTCTGTTTTAAGACCGGGTGCCAGAACGAGGAATATTACTTTGGTAATTTTCTAATCAAAAAATTTTTACATGGTTCATTGAAGTATACAAGTGTTTCTAAGGATTTCAAAAAAGATGCAAATGAACAAAATGCTTTAAAAAATCAGTTTGCCTCAAAGAATTCATGTGAGAGAACATTAGAATGCTACACTTGTTATTTGATCACAATTATTAATAACAATGTTTATGTAGCTTCCAATATTCATACAAGCACACACTATAACAATTTGAGCAGTTCAGCATAATTGGCATTGAATTTTACTTGTAAAAGTAAGATGAGATAAATGCCAATGATTTTAACTTACACTTTATGTATCTTTTCATGGAATTTAATTTACAAAAATAAATTTGTTATGTGTATAGGTAATGGAACTAAACAAACTGAATTGTTAGAATCGAGGATAAGGAGGAGGATATTCAGGTCATTTTTGGTCTGGCACATCGAACTATATTCCCTAAAGGCAATAAAGATCTAATTGCCTAAGGGATTGCTTTTCTGTCTAGAAACAGCTATCGATCAATCCATAAACTTTTACTTGTAATTTATGTTCTTGATGGAAATATTTTTTCAAAAGGATTAGATTTCCCTGACATCTACTTAAATTTATTCTACCTTCTCATGCTGGTGCTCAGATCCAGTTACTTACTTGAATAGCAGTTTGTGGCCATCAGCGTCATGCATATTAAAATATGCACACGTGGTAATAAATTTTCCACCTTTATACAACAATCCTACCCCCTAAGCCACATCTGCTTTAGGGCTATAAACTAATGTTGAGGCTCTGCAAACTCTATGTGACCATAAGTAAGGCAAAGTAAAATCTCTTTTATAAAAATGAAAACCAATATATCTCAGAAAGGAAATAAGCAGAAATGAAGACATTTAGATGATGTAGAGATATTCAAGATACAATCCAAATAGACCATAAGGCCACATATTGACAGTAAATTAGCTTAGCAATCCAGTAATGCTCACAGGAGCCCCAATATATGTCTATATACATATAGGTAGAATTATTCTGTCATAAGAAGAATATTTCTTCTTTTTACTACTCTTCAGGATTTTCCATACAAAATATTACTTTCTGACCTCGGCAAATAGTTATCAAAAAGTTGTCAGACAATTCTTGACCATTCAAAAGAAAACAAGAAGTAATTTATGGAAATGGAGAAGATAAAAATTATTTAGGTGGCCTAAGTTGATTTGCTTAATATGGACAGATTAAGAAAGTGTTGAGCAAGGAAAAAATGACTCTGACAATATTATCAGTTCAGTCACGCTCTTTAACATGTATGCTACCAGGTGATGACTGGTGAACATCACAGTGTCTAGGCTAGGTTGTTGCTTTCCTTTTGAATGACAGAAGTTTACCTGTCTTTCTTTATTTAGATGGCCTTGACCTCATTACATAAAATCCATGCTATTCCCTTTTATTCTCAGAAGCTTTCTCAGAAGTATTCTGTCAATATTAAGTACGTAGGTGTTGGCAATTAGGACATGATTCTAATTTCACATCTCTTTTGAGGACTATGAAGGCCTATATAATCGAATTATGCAACTTGTACATAGAATGACTTGGGTCAACTCTCTCATGTGGGGTATATGGGAAAAAAAGAAGATTGTGTATCTAGAGGGAAACAAGAAATAGAAAAAGCAGGAAGATTGTCTCAATGTCTGAAGCTGAGATTTGGTGTTGTGGTGTGACGAACACTGTGACTGGCAGGGACCGATTTTAGAAAGAGACAGAAACAGGTGAAAGTTCTTTATTAAAAAAGGTATTATATTTATTACCACAGACCTTTCCTCTATGTTTTTTTCTTCTTTCTTATCTCTCAGAGATGACACCCTTGTAAGTGAGGATGATGATTTGTATGCTCTTCATTTAGGATGCTTAAAATGATTTTTCTCAGTTTATGAATAATGCTTGTTGAATTTGGGGTTAAAAGGGGATTAAAAGACTGTGGGCTTATCCTGTATCGTTTTAAATTCAGAGATGTGAGGTAGGGAACAAGTAGTAGAGTTTTATTTATTTTATTTTATTTTTGCCTTTAAAGTCAAATAGAAATCGAAGCATATATTCCCACTTTAAACTTTCGATTTAAAGATTCCTCCAGGTGAAATTGTATATATGTATTTAGAAAAAACAAAAAGAAGAGAACGGTATAAAACCCAAAGAAAAAAATAAACATATAAAATTGGATTAGTACTTTTTATTTTATTTTTTATTTTACCAAAACCTGTCTTTATTAAAGTGAACAAATCATTAGAGTAGGAGTACTATCCAAACTTAATGAATGATGGCTGCTTGGATTATTACTTTTTAAATATAAATTTCAACTCTGTCCAAATCATAATCTGATAATTTTAGAGTTTTCTAGATCTAGTTTCTCAGTCATGCCAGAAACTGAGATTTTAATATTCATATGGTGTTGTTGTCTTGTCAAATCAGATTCTATTTAAGAATGAATGAGAAATTCTTGTTCCTATACTCAGTGACAAGCCAGCTATCAAGAAGTCTTAGCTCAGAGGTTGAAATCTCAAGGGTTCAAGTAATAGAAAACAAGTAATAGAAAATTAAATATGAATAACATCATGTCTGACAAACTTTTTCCTGGAAGAATGATAGTGCAGGATCTTTGCTGTAAAATCGTAAAGGCTTTGGGTTCTTATAGCTTAAGAGGTAAAAATCATTTACTATTCAACATGCTATATTTTCTAGGTGAAATTCATTAGGTACTTTCTGAATTGTGTAAATGAACTGATTGGAACCAATTGGTTATTTTCAGAAGTCATGAAAATGCTGTATCCTCAACTTTCAAATTCATTGACTAAACCAATATTAATGGAATGTGTACTATATAGACAAGTACTGGTGTAAACATTGCATATATAGCAATAAACAAAACACACAAAATCCTTGTCCTCATGAATTTCACATTTTAATGTGGGGAGGAAGACAGACAATAATCATTATAGACATATAAAATATATAGGATGTTAAAATAAAGAAAAGAAGGAGGGGGAGGATAGGAAGTTCTGGGGGTGAGGTGGGGGTGCCAGGTGTAGGCATGATAGGGGGATGGTATATGCACTAGGTGATGGTGGACATGGTCAGCAGTCCCCAACCTTTTGGCACCAGGGACCAGTGCTCCTATGAGAATCTAATGCCTGATGATCTGAGGTGGAGCTGAGACAGTGATGCTAGCACTGGGGAGTGGCTGCAAATACGGATGAAATTTCATTTGCTTGCCTGTTGCTCATCTCCTGCTGTGTGGCCCAGATCCTAACAGGCCATGGATTGATACCACTCTGCGGCCTAGAGGGTGGGGACCCTTGACCAAGGTAGAGTGACAAGGATGTTCTCCCACAGTGATATCTGAATAAAGTCCTGAAGAAAGTGATGGAGTGAGGCATGTGATTATTTGGAGGAAAAGCATTTCAGATAGAGGAATAAGTGAAAAGAAACAAGCGAAAGGTGGGAACATGCATGGCCAGAGTAGTCTAACTAGAGAAGCATAGGGAAGAATAATAGGAAATTGGATTGGAGAGGTAACAAATCATGTGAGGCCTTGTAAAAAGCTGTTGCTTCTACCTGAAAAGCCACTGGAGAGTTTTAAGCAAAGGAGGTACAAAATATAGTGACTTATATTAAAAAAAAGATTACTCTGGCTACCGTGTTGAGACTAGATTGCAACTTAGAGCTGAGGTTTCCTCTTCCAAACTCCAAATGAAGATTAATTTCAGTAAATTTCAGTGAAACTGGCAGCTGTGCAGTGGACTGAGGAAAGACACAGCTCCTGTCACTTTATGTACTGCTATGGATCCTTCCAAGTTCCCGGGACATGAAAGCAAAGGTTTAGCTTAAGGTCATTGAAATAGTTAGTCTTATACCTATTTGGCATAAATCTCATAAATGTATGTGAAAACAACACAACGAGAAAGGGTCACAGATGTTACAATTAGAAATTTCCACTATCTTTTTTCATTTACTAGTTATGATACCTTAGTAAAATTATTTCACTTGTGGAAATAGAAATAACATTGCCCATTTCATGGCACTATTATAAGGAATCTCTCTCTCTCTCTCTCTCTCTCTCTCTCTCTCTCTCCCTCCCTCCCACACACACACCACACACACACACACACACACACACACACACTTGCCGAGCTTAGTGACTGATACAAAGTAGGGAATCAATAGATATTTCTTTCTTTATTTGTGGACCTTTTGAAATTTAGCTGATTTAATAATTATGAGCAATTTAAATGCCTGGATTAGGGATGACTAAGATATATAATTTTAATTGTAGATGATTTGGGTTATTACCTTGATTACTATGCCTCTATGAAAGGACAGTTTAAGCAAAAAAGCAAAAGCTGACAAACTTATTCTCAATCATAAGATGTTATTAAATGTTATCCAATGGACTAAATGAAAAAAAAGAATTTCACTTATATAACTAAAGAAACAGTTTTATTGACTACTAATAACCAGACCTATTCTATATAATCTCCATGTTGGATTTAAACTTTTGGGGCAGGTTCAAAGTGATAATTTTTTCTCAAATGGAGAATCCACTCTCTTTCTGTATATCATTTCTCCATGGTTAATTTTTATGTAAATAGGAAAATAATGGTGATCAAAGAATTGAGAAAAATTAATATGGGCAAAGCCTCTTGGAAACTATAAGAAATATTTTGAAATCCCAGACCCAGTGTTTTCTGTTTCAGCTGATTTAAGAAATATTTCTTAGGAATTTCTTATAAAAAAATTACAAGGCTTCCTCTGAGTTTTTATCTAAGACCAATTTTCTAGATGAAAATTCGACTTATGTGTCTAAATCACAGGTAACGATTTCCTTGTTCTTTTAGTTTAAATTCTTCACGAAGAGGCTCTGATTGGTTTAGCTTCTTTTTAAACAATATCACCTAAAATTCATGACCTGTCTAGAATGAGCCACCCCTGCCAAGGACCAGCCCTTTTCTACTCATTTGTTACCTGGTCGCTTTGTAGAGTGCCACTGACCATACAGGAGCAAGGAATGAAGCAGTTTCCCTATGAGAGAGAGGCCAGTAATGGGGGAGGCTGTGGAACAGATACCAAAAAATATTTCTAGGATTTTTAGACAAATGTTTATTGCACCTCACAATTTAATGCTGATTATATTCTATTATTTGTTTTTTATTCTTGTTTATTCAAATGATTGTACTTTTCTGTGTGTGAGCAAAGGTGTTTACAATACACGCCACAAAAGGCTTTCTGTAGTGTTAATATTTATTTACTAAGCAACATTCATCAAATATTTATTAGACACCTACATGTCAAGCACTATTACTAATGGTATGGGAGTGCATCAAATAAACACAAATTTTAACTTCATAGAGCTCACATTCCAAAATTTCTATTTCTATATGTGATTCTAGTTAGGCACAGGAAATTTGAAGAGCTGTGATAATTTTATGTTATCACCATCTTCAGTTGAAGCCTTCCCTGACCACCCAGTTTAGAAATGCAACCACTACCACTGTAACGACCATTCAATTTTTTTTACCTGTGTATTTTTCTCCCTACTATTGCATAATCACATCGTGCATTATATTTACGGATCTTGTCTGTTGTGTACATTACTAGGCTGAAAACTCAAAAAAAAAAAAGATTTTTATCCTTTTTTGTAGCTCTCGTTAGTACCAATATTTGTTTAAAGCATAAATCAATGAAAGACTGAATGAATTATTATATTTACCTTTTGTTAAGCACCTACTGAGTGCTAGGCACTGTGTTAGCTATTTTTATACAAATTGATTTATTTACACTTCCCAATAACTCTATGAGGGATTTGTTATGGATATTGCCATTCCATATATTGAAAAAAACTGAGCATAAAAAGATTAAGATCCTTGTTCAAGTGTACATGCCAGAAGGCAGAGACAAACTAGGATTCATGTCTGTCTGATTCCAGAGCTCATGTTCTTCAGCACTGAACTATATACAACTTATAAATAAAATACCGGTCCACAGAAATAATGATGGGTCTGCACTGGTCCATGCCTCACTCTGATATTTATTCATTTGATGAAAGTATAGATTTAAAGTAGATTTTTGATCGAGGGAGCATTCTAAATAACTGGCTGTGCCAGAGCATTCTTGGCTCCATGTTTTTCCCCTCTCCTGTCAGGACTTTTGGAGTCCTGGAATGCATCTAGAAGGTGTACAGGAAGAGAATAAGATGGAGTTAAGGAGGTACTGTAGAACTCTAACATAGTCAATAATACAGTCCTGAGTTACTGACATTATTCTCAGTGTACAGCATACCCAAATCTCCTCTATCTAATAAAGGATAACTTTTCATTGATGTGAGATTAATCCCAACATCCCTCCTCCTCAGGAATCTATCATGAAGTGAGAATAATGAGACAAGAGTACTGGCAGGGGAATTTTCTCAAGGATGTAGATCATATGTAACAGGCATCTAACTCAATGTTTCTTAGAGAAGGGATTGTCAGAATGCTGAGGGATGCCAGACACAAGGGGAAACAAAAGTAATAAAATGGTGAGGTATATCACTTAGGGCATGGCAGAGGGCCCACTGAGAATGAGAAGACCGTTTTATCTCTTGAAACAGAGAGTGGCAGATACCTTCCTCTCTCTTCTAGTACTGAAAATAAGAACCATGAATCCTTTGTTAATTTTGGAATGAAATCAATTTATTTTTCTCTAGCATTTAAAGTTATCATTCATTATTTATTCATAACAGAGTCATAGAATCATAGAATATTATAGAATCATAGAATCATATAACAGAATCATAAAAAAATTTTAGTTATATGCCCAGCTTTTTTTTTTTTTAAGACATCTTAGTTCTCTTAATTAGATGTAAAGTCACTGGGGGAAGGACCTTTCGTTACAAAGCCTAATGTTTTTTGACTATTAACCTATAATAAATATTTGTCGCCCTGAATTGTATTTCTTTTTAAGTGTTGGTCTAGGGTTTTTGTAGTGAACAAGAATATTTTATCTTTTAAATGAAACAATACGACGAATGACAAAATCACTTGCTTTGGGTACAATATGAAGGAAGCAAAGAAACCTGCAAGTTATGCTCTTGAGTTGGTGTCTGGGCTCTCAGGAGCTGTGGACGCAGCCGCTGAGATTCTGAAGAGTCTCTTGTTAACCATCCAGAAGGACAGAGAACACAGTTCATAATAAGCTAATCAAATCCTTAATGCTTTTACTCAAAGGTGGTTGTGAAACATCCAGGGAAAAAAAACCCCTAGAATATATAGTATAGGCTTTAAAATAAGCTGTAAAGTATAAAAGGGATTAAGGAAAGCAGAATTTGATACTATAAATAAAACATGTAAAAAATATTGAAATGGTGATTTTATAGATGAAAGCAGTACACCAAAATAACACTGTGGCAATAATGACTGTGTCTGAAATGATTTTCAGATAATAGAACAGAACCAAAGAGTGCAAATCACAAATATGTCAAGGTTAGGTAATTGAATGTTCTTGACTAATGCACTTGAAAACCAACTAATTCCAACAATAGTAGCTTCTGGTTTTGTTGTATTTATAGCTTTCTTCCCTTTCTCATCTTAATTTTAGATCTCAATATTGTGCCAGGAATACAGCGAAAAACAATAGCCAAATGTCTTCTTGGAGTTTCTCAATTCCTTTATGATTTTGTGGATATTCCATAGATTTTCTGTAGGAGAGGCTGCAAAAATGGTAGAGTTTGGTTGAAAGATGTTAAAGAAAAAGTACATTCTGCTTCATGCTTTATGCTTCAGGCTAAGAAGAGAAGATGAAAGAACAAGTCATTGAAAGCAAACCCAATCTTTTGCTGTTTTTAGTATGGGTCAAGTAAAGCACATTCTTGCAGGCCTGGGTTGGGTGGAGAAAAAGCAATGCCAGATAGAGGTAATTTGAATGGGAGGAAAATGATGTTCAGGGTCTGTGAAAGTCAGCAATTTGCCCAGGAAACTAAACTACTGTGTATCTTAGAAAAAATAAGGGGGGAATGAAGGTGTTTGTTTTGAGACCTGAAAGTCAGAGCTAGAGTAATCACACACTATAGACATCTCAATTCCTATCTCTTTCTCTCTCCTTATCTATCAATCTCTATCTCTCCATTTTCCTTTCTTTTTGAGCTTCCAGTAAAATTTTATCAGAAAATTATTAGGGGAGCTTGTTTATGTAAGGAGATAATATTTCTCAGTACTTAGTGTTTCTGTCAGTAGAAAATGGAAACACTGGTCATTGATTCAGATGGTATTAAATTAAAAATCCCTTGTTTCTTTTACTTCGTGGGAAAGCAAAGAAGAAAGAAGATTTTCAAGTACATCTGAAATGGACAGCCAGTAGATATGTAATCATGTAATCAGATTCGAAGGGTATATTCATTAATTCATTCAACAGATATTTGTTGAATACATATGTGACAAACAGTTATATATTTCCTCAAAACTCAGGGTGTTCATAGAGGCACTTTGATGTTCATATGTACTGATTGCACTTGGTAGCTTACTGTGGAATCTTTTTGAGAATGTACATGTGTGTGATATTTAGCTCATTACAAACAATTGCTTGCACTATTAAACTGTTATATAAAACTGACATAACATGGTTATATTTTAGAGGATTTTTTTCACAGCACATTTTTTTTTTCAGACTAAAATTTGCCAGTGGATTTCTATTTCCTCAGATTTAACCATACATACATCTTACTGACAACTCCATGAGATTAAATTTAAGACAAGTTTTCAGGAAATTATTGGGCTTATTGAATAAATTACTGCTCTTGTACCTTGAACATTTTCTTGATGCTTTTTTAAAAATAGTTTTCTATATATCCCACTTGAATGCTGAAGACAGTTTCCTCTACAATAAAAAATGAAGGAGAATAGACTGATCTCAGAGACTTGAGAGTGATGATGTGAAAGAGAAAGAATAAGGTCTATTATTTAAAGGCAATTGAATCAGGGTCCTGGCAGCTTGGGTTCTAATCTCAACTTTAGGACCAATGAGATAGATTATTTTCATTAGGCCATCTTTCTCTTCTGTATTTCTTCTCTATTAATTGCTAACATTCATCGAATCTTTACTATGTTCCAGATACTCTTTAACTTTGAGTTTTTCATGAGCTATTATTCTCACAACAGTCTCAATTGGTACTATGATTACCTTCACTTTACAGATGAATAAATTGATGCACAGAAAAACTAAGTAACTTACCCATGGATTAACAGTTAGTAAGTAGCATAGCTGGTATTTAAACCTAGGCAGTTTGCTTATCACTACACTCTGCTGCTTCTCTATAATGCCTTTTATCAAGTCTCTTTAATGAAAAACCAATGGGATAATGAGTTGCAATAATCTAAAATTGTACTCTTTATGTTTTTTCTTTTTAGATCATTTAAAATTATAAATATAATTCTTAGCTGACTACATAGATGTATATAAAGTTAAAAATAAGGTATTTTATTTTTTAATATCATTCT
Organism: Pteropus alecto; assembly: GCF_000325575.1. Taxonomy (NCBI): domain Eukaryota; kingdom Metazoa; phylum Chordata; class Mammalia; order Chiroptera; family Pteropodidae; genus Pteropus; species Pteropus alecto. The sequence goes on from NW_006441955.1 coordinate 18,939,823, forward strand.
CCTATAAGTTTAACCGTTTTGAGCAAAGATTTTACTATGCTCACATAACATATTTTCTTAAAGCAAAAATGGAATATAAAGTAAAATATAACAATTTATGATATTCAGTTTCTGTATCAGTACACGTTTACAAAATTGTTAAAAGAACTGTTTAAAGTTTCATTATATATGTGACAATTTTTTTAAGTGGACTGCTACTGATAATAGTTTATATTGTTCCTAAATTTTTATTATTGCAACAGTGTAACATTGAATTGCTCTCTCTCTATATATATATTGTGGTGTACATACACATGTATTTTTAGAGGCTAGATTTCTAGACATAACATGCTCTTGAAAATCATACGAGTAATTGTTACTTTAAAGACTCATTCCTGATTAACTTTTTAATAGGATTGGCCTGTTAAATTCTAAAAAGTGGTGGTAAAAGAATGAATAAATTAGTTTATCATGTAATAAACCCCCCTAAAAGCAGAGAAGAGACAGAAGAATTCACAAGAGGGTTAAGCTTGGCCTTACTTGAGAGAATGACAGTCTCATGGCAGTGTCATCTGTGTTATTCACAGAAGGGTGAGCAACAAAAGACCGTTCTGTGAGTACACAGCAATCAAGAAGATAGGTTCAGTTATAGAACTGCCTATAACACAGAACATTTAAATTAGCAAAGTACCAATGCTAATTATAGATGATCTTTCTCTGCAGATGTTTTAAGGTGAGAAAGAATCTTATTATTTGCCCAGCGGAAAGGCAGAAATAGGGCAGACTCCAGGTGGTCTCTCTCTATGCTTTTTATTGCAGAAAATGAGTTTTAAAACAGTGGCATTCTCTATAATTCTGCATCAGTAACATTCATCATCCTACATAAAATGCAAGATATTGGCAAACTATAGATTAAACTATAGATGAAATAGTTTTCAACTATTTTTACCATATCGAAAGATAAAGACTTTTTTTTTCTTTGAGTGAGACTATTATACAAATTCATGATAGCAAAACTGCCTATCAAGGAGAAATTCATGTCAGAAGGAGAAAATGTTAGGGAGATTTCTATTTTTCTGTCTTAAAAAAACGTATAAATAAATACCTGCATTTAAAAGGGAAATTAATGAATACAATATCCTATAATTTGGAAGCCGTTTAACATCGTGTGATTATTCAAAATATTGATATGACACAGCTTTTAGATCTTTTTTTTTATCACTTTTGTGCCCATATGCAAACCACTTAACTTCTCTGGGCCTTCATTTCCTCATTCGTAAGATAGAAATAATCAGTTATTTTCCATCTTTCCAGATTGTTTTGAGTATTAAGAGTTTGAACTAAAATTTAGGTGCTACAAAAATGTAGATAAAAACACATGGCAGATACTGTCAGTCATTTATTCAATAATAATTTTCCTCTCATGCCATGTAATAGTAAATTCAATTTTATCCAGTGGGGTCATAGGTTTTAGGGCTACCTCGATATGAATCTTAGTTGTCCTAGGGGAATGAATCTTAGTTGTCCTAAGGCAATTGGTTTCATTCTGCTTACCTGTAATGGGTTTAAGAACAGTCAAGTGAATCACTTTGGCCAGTAGACTTGGAGGAAAATCTGTCTGAGGGACTTTTGGAAAAAGGAAGAGGGAAGAAGTCAGGGACACTCCTGTTTTTTGCTTGTGGAGGTCTTTCTGTGAGGATATGATGCCCAGAGCTGCTGAAGTCCTCTCGTAACCAAGGGAGTATATACTCAAGCAAAAAAATCAATATATGGAAGATACAAGAGCCCTGATATCAGTGAGCGGCTGAATTAACCAACTCTGGAGCTGCTCTACCCCTAACTTCTTGTTAAAGAGTTACATAGGCCTTTATTGTTTAAGAAACTTTGTGTGTGTGTGTTATTTTAATGGTAGCTGGAAGCATTATAACTGATTAATTACTAGTTCGAAGCACTTTCTCATCTTCAAAAGCCATATTTACTTATTACTCAAAGCCTATTTTACTGAAACAAAGTGAAAGTCTGAATCATTATCCAACAAAGTAATTCAGGCTTCAAAGTTTTCTATTAGCAATAACAGTTTGAGTGGGGAAAAAAAAGGGTCCTAATTTTGGTTTTTCTTGACTGTATAGATAAATTGAGAATGTTATAAAAACAGAAATGCAGAAGTGAGAACAAAATATACTGTTTTTTCAAAGTTGTTACTATTCCAACACCATCAGTGTGAGGAAAGAAAAACTTCATAGTCGTTAAATGTACATGAACTGTTTTAAATAGTGATAAGCTGATAGAGACCAGTTAGTCTTGCATCTAAAAGTTTAACATTTCCAAATATAAATAGTTTAACTCCTTTGCATAATAATCTTTTGAGAAGAGTGTTCTAAATATATGAGACGCAATCTGCTGCACATAATTTAAACTGTTAAGTTTATATTGTGGTTTCAAAAAGATCTTTGTTTTGGATGTCATTGTCAAATACTTGAGATTTGTAATTGTGATCTTTTTCATGAAAGAAATTAACTAGACACTCATAAATTAACAGGACTGTTACGGAAATGGATCTGACTTAGATAACCAAAGCTGTTGTAGAGTTTAGCCAGAGATTTAACATTAGTTTAATCAAAGGCAATACTTTGTAAGAGGCATATTATTTGATTTCATAATATTTTACATTTTATCTTTTCAAAATTTAATCTAAAAGGCTCAAATGATATGATTTGCCACTTTTTCAGTATTGTACATTAGTATTTAAAAGATAACATATGTTGACATTGATAATTCTTAAATCTGCAAGATCCTTCTGGATCAGAAAAGTCTGCGAGACTATTGAGTGTAATGGTTAAGAGTGTGGTCTTTGAAGTCATACAGGTCTGAATTCAAATGCCTACCCTGTCATTTACTGTGATGCCTTAAACAATTCATATACTGTGCTCAGCCTTAGTTTCTGCACCTTTAAAATGGAAGCAAGAGAGGGGTGTATAATAACTTGTACCTCATAGGGTTCGAAGAGCAAGATTTGTAAGATATTCAGCTCGAAGACTGGCCCATTAGAAGTGCCTAACAAATGCAAGTTATTGTAGACAAAAAAATACCCAGCTCCATTTTGTTTTTGTATAGTATTAAATTTTTTAAATGATTCGTGTCACTGTACCTCAATTAATTTTAAGACAAATGAGAGGAAGATAGGGCAGATATTGATATCACAATTTTATAGAGGATGAAAAAGGGGATTGTCAATGAGACTGAGATCATTCATTCCATGATTGATCACTCAATATTTATTTAACAAATATTTATTGAGTGTTCCCAATCATCAAACTCTGAGCAAGACCCCCCCAAGATACAAATTAATGAAAGAACCAAAATGAGAACTGTCCATCTGTCCATCTGTTATTTGTGCCACCTAGCATCTAGTCCCACCTCCACTCTCCACCTTTTTTTGGCAATTTAAAATTTCTTCTGGGATAACTTATCTATCCCCCACTGTTCACAACTTTGGTGGTACAGAGGGATATGGCAGACTGGGTTTTGGAAACTTGTAGAGAAAGACACAAGGATAAAAATAATTGCACCTTATTCAACCCTGATGACACTGTTTATTAGTCCGTGTAAAGATGTTCAGAGCTGCTCTAATTTCTATCCCGATTATCTGATGCTACAAGGTAGATAACATTCTATAATAATTTTTTGTTGTTGCTTAGGTTAACCAATATCAAATTGATTAAATTGCTTTCATTCAAAGAAACAACTGATAGAATCTTTGAAAGTGTGACAAAATTCATTCCCACAAGTCTTGGAATCTGTTTCTAGGAGAACATTGCTCTATCTTCATTACATTTTGTATCTAAGAGGAGAGAAAGTATTAATGTATTTATCTTCCCCATACAGCTGAAGCAAAACAACATAATGGAAATATTTTTCTTAGGCTAATCTATTCCTTTGGTCATCTCTCTTTCCCATTCTATATACATCCAGATAGGCTCTGTCTCATGGTTTTTCCTTATATATTAGTCAACCTTTGCTGAATAACAAACCACTTTAAAATTTCAGTGACTTAACACAAACAAATATTTATTTTTCTCACTTATGGGTCTATTGGTGAGCTGGGCTTGGCTTCGGTCTGCTCATTGAGTCCAGATCTTCTCCATGTGTTTCCTCGTTCTTCCTGGATGGAGTACATTACTCTCATGGTGGATGACAGAGATTCAAAATTCCAAGTCAAATCCTGGAAGTCAGCCTAAAACTTCTCCTTGCATCAAAACTGCTATAATCCATTGGCTGAAGTAATTCATATGGCCAATGCCAATATCAATGGGGATAGGGAACAGACTCTGTTTACTTGGTGAGTGATACCGTAAAGTCATGAACAATTCTATAGCAAGGTGGGAGAGAAGAATTGGAAATCATCCAACCTACTGCATCTCCACCTGTTCTTCTACCACCCTAGGCACATCCATTTTATTTATCTCATGCCTTCAGAACCTGAGGTGAGTTAAGGTAGAACAGAAGAAAAGCAGAATTCTAGATAATATAAACCTAGTTTAACTTAGTCTTAGACCTTGTGAATAAAATACTATGTTGAGTTTTTTATTAGTTGGAGGGAGAGGGAAGAGAGAAGAGAAGATGAGAATGTTTCATGGTATTCTGGCAAAAGCATTCAGATCACATTTCAAACGAACTCTATCCATATTGTAGACAAAATGCTTTGTATCTTAAAAATATAAACTTAACTTTTATTGAGCACTCACTATGTGGTAAGCACAATGTAAGTTCTTTATGAGTGTTATTTTTTAAAAAGATTAATTACTCTGTAGCCATGGCAACAGATAGCTAACAGAATTCTTTTTAAACCCAGTCACTTGATTAACAACTGCTTCTGTGGATACTCTTTTGTAATCCAATCAATCAGAGCCAGCTCTTTCTTTGCTTCTGAAAGTCAGCCAATCAGGACTCACTCCAATAAACACATTTCTGAGTTTCACCAATCAACGATAGTCTTTACCTACCAGTAATCAGGCTTCTACATGACTCTAAAAGTCTCCAAGAATGACATCCTTCCCCCAAACCCTATGGAAGACCAACAGAGCCTGTGCCTGACCAGCATCACTATTTCTTGCTATAGTAAGCAATGCATTCAGCTTTGTCTTTTATATCAGATAATTTGTGATGACCTCATTGACCTTTGACACCAGTTTACCCAGTTGATACAGCTAGCAAATGATAAAGTCAAGCAGCAAACAAATTCCATCTGATTTTAGAGCCTAGCCTTATCCAGAACACCATCCTGCCCCTTCTCCTTCAATGATAGTTACTGACCAGGTACTCTTCTCTGGAAAAGTTTAGCCTCTGGGGTAATCCAACTCTTAGATTGTCATTTAATCTTGCATAGCTTATCCATTCAACTAACTTGTAAGATCAATTGAGTCTTACAAAATTTCACATTCCCATTGGTGACTAATTTATTTATTATTTATTTATTAAATTAAAGATATTCAATGAAGTGCTTAATATGTGCCAGGCTTCCTGATGGGGATAAAATTAAGAAGTTTTAGCTCTCAAGGGTTGGCAGCTTCACTGCTGTGTTAACGTGCTACCATGCATACAG
>NW_006441955.1:18945429-18950712 GCF_000325575.1 Pteropus alecto
AGTCTGTCTTTAGCACTGTGGAGAGTCAATAACAAACTGCCAAAAGAGATTTGTGTATTAATTCTTTGGAGCGACTGTTTTACAACAGAGAAAAAAAAAAGTACCCGAAATTGCTAAAGTTCTTCAAAAGTCAAACATTAAATCAAGAATTGCATTAACCCAAATCTGAATTATTTAGGAGGAGGCCACATCATAAATATGTAGTTTATCAAGTGATAATACATTTAAAACAATGCCATTTTCTATTTCTATTGCTCTAAAGATTTAGTTTTTATTTTTCTCATCAAATGTAGTTATAATTTTCTAAAATATAATATTGCACATTTCATATAACTGAAGAAAAAGATTGACAAAATATAGAAAAAAAAACTTTCATGATATTTAGTAAAACCGGAACTGGCTTAATAAGAAGGCAGAGATTTACAGTGATCGTCAATTTACGTTTATACTATTCTTTTTTATTTTTGGTGTAAAGTTATTTTTCTGGATTATTTTCCACTCCTTTTCTTTGGCACTCTATCAGTTTTGAAAATTGATGTAATCATTAAAAATGAAAGTTTTTTTTTCCACAGGAAAGAAATCTCTAGTTTATACAGAAGATGTCAGTGCTACAGACGCAGAAGCAAAGTTTTCATTTAGACTTGATTAATGAGTGGACACTGCCTTGAATTTTAGTGCTCTTTTTTGCCTTTCCCAAACAAATACATCCTTTGCTGATAAGTTTCCTGGCTGAGCTAAGAACTCAGAGCCACCAGATGATGATCATGTCTGCCACAGGGAGAGCTGGATTCTCTTGTGTCTGCTAGTGCTGTATTGATTTGATATGAGATGATGTGTGATATCTGCTGAGTTACAAGGATCTGTGGTCTTGGTTAACCAAAAGGATAGTAATTGCATTTTAAAAGGGTTAAAACATTATTGGAAAGTGAGTTCCAGTGACAATTACAACAGTTTGCCTTTAATCCCTTTCTTCTTTAAGGAACCCCTGTTACTTCAGACTGCCCAGCCTCCCTGCCCCAACACACAAACACCTTTTGGACTCCCTAAGTAGACTTTTGCTCTTTTGTTCTGAATCTGTATTTCTTTCCTTTATCCTGAATATGTCTATTTAAAAACCCAACACCAAAATCTAATAATCACAGGGATCAGATAAAACTACTCTATACTTTTAAAAAGAACACACTTACTGCATTTCGTTGATTATTTTTAAAGTGCTTTAAAAGTTACATATCATTAATCCTCAAAAGTCCCTGTAAAAAAATGAGGATACTATTATTATCCTCATTTTACAGATTATGAAGCTAAGTTTTAGAGAAATAAGTCAATTGCTCAAGTTCTTGGAGCCATTACGTGGCAAAGTCAGGCTTCTTATCCAGGTCTTCTTGACTCCAAAGTCCTATTCTTTTCTCAGTGTTGCCTCACAAGTGTTGGTTACTGATAAGGGGTTTTGAGGGACATTTGTGATTTGATAAGGGACTGTGGCTACAGAAATATTGTCTATCTTAAAATTTTAAGTATCAACAGACACTTGTGGGAAATGATACTTTTTGATCAAGTAGTCGTTTTTCTGAAAATTTTCAATGCCACATAGAAAGGCCTCTTATTCATGAGAGTCAGGCTAGCTGCATGATAATAGGGGCAGGGGAAGAGCTCCTGATGTGTGCAGCCTTTCCCCTGTGCCTTGCCGTTTATCTCTCTCTTTCTATCAGTAAATAAGGGAAATGTAAAATCACAATGCACAGAATGATGGAACATTAGTGTTGGAATGATCTTAGGGGTGACTAAATCTAAACCCTTCATCGTAGAGAGACTGAAACTTGTCCCAGGAATAAAGTGACTTAAATTCACCCAACTATGAAGTAGGTGGTGGAGTCAAAACTCAAGTTCTTCCCTCCCTCTTCTTCTCTCTCTCTTTCTCCTCCTTTCCTCTCCTCTTTGTCCTTGTCCTTGTCCTGTTCTCCTCCTCTTCTTCCTCCTCTGTGTCTTCCCATTGACATTTCCAGGTTGCTGGCTTATTCCACTCCAGGTATGGGATATACAAGATAAATAAAAAACACAAGGAACTCACCGTGATGGTATTCTTTGAATTCCAAGTTCTTTAGCCAGTCTGCCTCTTCTCTCTATTTTTCAGAGTCTTCTTATGTTTATTTTCCACATAATATCCTGATGGGGGGAATGGAAAAATGTTTATCTACTCTATTTTCTTGAAAATGGAGGTATCTGTGGTAATACAAACAAACTTATGAAATAAATAAAATATAAGGATTTTTTGTATGTTAGCCAGCTATCTTATGATTCTGGGAGTAATAGACAGATTGCCCAAATGACTGATTACTGATCAACTGACTGGTTGATAATAAACCAACTTCACATTTATTAATTAAAAAATGATATATGTGTAGGTACTATGGATAAATTATTGATACTCAATTATTGATGCTGAAATATACAAAGGCTATCTTTTCCTTTATTAAAATCTCGTTTCGCATTATCTAACAAAAAAGATGGAAATTCTAGGTGTCCTGTGCTATAAATTCACCTCCCTATTTTCTTTCAAGTTCTCTTGGACACTATGGGTTTAGGAGATTTAAAAAATAAACTTTTGAGAAAATTGTCCAATTTATTTTCAGGCCCAACTTTGAGGTTTGTTTGCTGAGTTACTGAGGCTGTACGCAGACGCAAAGAATCACTTCATGAAGGAACTGCCTCGACTTCTCTGTGGCACAGCCAAGTTTCACAATTCTACCTGGAGGTAATTTTCTGTACTTAGTATTGCAGAAACAGTCATTTGGCCATGGTGCAGCTAAGTAACTGCTCTGTAATAATAATCAATGTCTGTTAGTGACTCAGAACTGACGGAGACAAAATTTGATTGAATGAGTGGAAGAAAGGCGTTTTCTTCCTCAGCAGGCCACAGAAAATTAGTGCCTGAAAGGCAGGCTGGCAGATGCAATCATTCTGCCAGGCCTAATGGTTATTAATATTGTTTATGGAGCTCTCAGAGAGTTTTTAAACAATCTTGGGAATAACAGCAAATAAAATATTTTAACTGAAAAAGCCAAGATCAAAGAATCACAAAGTTTCATGATTTTTTTAGTAAAAATAAATCATTCTTGGCAACTCCAACAAATGGCAAATCACTCTTAGAAGGGAGTAATCAATAACATATAATTGCCAGAAACAATTATCTACAGTTCATCCCTAAGCTAGCAAATCACCCCTAGCCATGCTTCACTAACTGTAATGGTTTGGCCATAAAATAGATGAGCAGAAATGTAATAATAATAATAATAATAATAATAATAAAGTGGTTTGGCCATAAAATAGATGAGCAGAAATGTCATAATAATAATAATAATAAACTATTGTTATTTTCTGTTTTCCTACGAAACTAGCAGCCATGACCTAATTTTGTTTGAAAAATGCCCTTGTCTTCTCTGACCAGGTTTTCTGGACAGATAATGGAAGCATAAAGGTAATGTGGGGAATTAACAAAAGCTTCCTCTAATCACGATTTTCCCAGATATGTTACTGATAGAACATGTCTCTCCCTGACACTTCATAGTCCACATTGAGAATAGATAAGTTCATTGTTTCTTCTCCATGACACATCACTTACATGCTACATATTCATCTACTGAGATCCTTATGTCTCTATTCCTCTTTCTATCTATATGTCCAGTAAATTGTACTTTTTCCATAGACCCACCCATCCATCCATCTTTCACAGTACCTTCCTCTCTACTTAGAAAAAATAAAGTATAGTAAGTGAGAAGGAAACAAAAAATATATATATATATTAAAAAGGCATATAGAGCAGGAAGAAAGAAAAAAAGGAGGAAAAAAAGCATAATTAAGTGGGAGAAACACTATACGTGGATTCAGAATGTACTTTCTTCTTCAGCTGCATCACTTCTTGGCTATTTAACTAGGGACATGTTTATCGAGATAATATCGATTAATAACATTATATAAATTTCAGGTGTACAACATTATAATTTGATATCTGTATACTCTACTGTATGTTCACCACCAAAACTCTAGTTTCTTTCCATTTCCATATACTTGACCCCCTTAACTCAATTTGCCTTTCCCACCTTTTTATCCCTCCAGTAATCACCATTCTGTTTTCCGTACATATGAGTTTGGATTTTTCTGTTAGTTTGTTTTGTTAGTTCATTTAAGTGTCCATTAACAGATGAATGAATAAAGAAGATGTGGTACATATATATAATAAATGCTACTCAGCCGTAAAAAAAGATGAGATATCATCATTTGTGAAAACATCAATGGATCTTGAGGGTATTATGCTAAGTGAAATAAGTCAGGAGAAAAAGGACAAAAACCATATGATTTCACTCATATGTAGAATATTAAAAAAAGTAACAAACTAAAAAACAAAATAAAAACAAACTCATAACACATTTTACTCTATGGTTCTGTGCATTATTTTCTTTTATCTTACAATAACTTTGTATATGACTTGACCACAGTCTTTTCTCTTGTTCATGTTTAAGTGAGATGGAGTCTTTCACTCTCAGAAGAGGAACATTGGTCAGCGATTTTCCTAGCTTCACAGTTATTAGTAAGAAGTATTCACATGTCTGATGTTATACTTTCTGTGGCCTGTCTTCTCTGTTCTCTTCCCTTACTTTTATCTGGATCGAAGCCCATGGAACCAGTTCTTATTTTGGTGCTGTTCTAAGATTGGCCCTCAGAGTTTTCCAGAATAATCCCTCAATTTGGGATCCTTGAGCAATTCAGTCTCTGAGTCTTCCAGCTCTTTCAGGTGTCAGAAATCCCTGCCTACTCTCTGCTTCTTCCTGCACAGTTGCCAGTACTATGTGAGGCTATAGTTTGTTTGGTTTTAATTACCCAAATTTTGGATTTATAGAGATACTTTGTGTCTTGTTTTGTTGTAGATTTTGATAAAATGTTTTGTTATTTTAGTTGTTTTTTCTGTTTTGTAGGGGAATTTGGAAAGTCAAAAACTATGGTATATACCTATAATCTTCCTTTGAATTCCCCTCTCCCAATCTCCTTAAAATAGTTCTAAAGGTTTGCCTTTCTGTACAGTTATTTACTCTACTTGATTTTTATTTTCATGTAAGATATGAGGTAAAGATTTAAATTTATTTTTTTTTTGATATAATTTCTCTCCATATATTTGAATTATAATACCATATCTCACAAATTTTCATAAACCCTTGGTTCTGTTCTGGGACCTGTATTCTATATTTCTATTTTTACATGAAGATTACTGTTTTAATTACCATAGTAGTT
>NW_006441955.1:18950763-18955894 GCF_000325575.1 Pteropus alecto
CTCTTTTTTGTTTGTTTGTTTAAAATGTCTTTGTCTATTCTTTGTCATTTTCTCATCATATAAATGTTATTGTCAGCTTGGTAACTTTACTAAAAATATTGTTGGCATTTAGAAAGACCTGACTCTTAAAAAACATATTAATTTTTCTTAATCTATGCATATAGTACGTCACCATTTATTTATAGATTTTATGTATATTAAACTGAAATCCAATAGCTTTCTAAATTCTCTTATTAGTTTTTACAGATTCTCTGCAGTCTCTTAAATGTTTTTTTTTTTTGTATATAATATATTCTGCAAAGAATAATTTGTTTCTTTGCCTTCCAAAGCTTATATTTTTTCCTTGTCTCATTTATTCTGGTTATGGCTTCTAATTCAATATTTAGGAGTGATAGTGTAAATAATATTCATATCTTACCACTGTTACTAAGTAGTATAATTCCAATCTTTTACCGTAAAATATGATGCTTGTTTTGTATCTTTGGAAGATATTTTTATGAGGTCAAACAACACTTTCATTTCTAGTTTCCTGAGTTTTTATCATGCGTATGTACTAAATTTTATTGAAGGACTTTTTTCACCATTTCAACATTTTGTATCATGTGTTTTATTTTACTTTAATCTGTTAATGTGATGAGTATATTGAGAGTTTCTCCCCCTCAATATTAAATCATTTCTGCATTACTGGTTTAATCTACTATGCTTGTGATATATATTATGATTTCTAGGTCATGTAACATGAATTCAAAAATAATGCTTTTGGCAATTGCCTCCTGTCTTTCACAAATGTTCTCAAACAGGGTGAAACAAAGCACTCATCTTCTTGGAGGAATAGGTAGTGTAAAAGGGAAGGTAAGGAAAAATAGAATATTAGCAAGCAACTTCTTTTTGAGAATGAGAGAGGTGAAAAGTAGATCCCTGTATCCCAGTATTCTCTAACCCTAATCTTACCAAGTCACTGCTGCCTGTTTTAGAAATCAGAGCTAACCACCACATAATACCAAACCATACCCAGGACAGGGGCAAACCTATATCATATAGCTGGAACTCCTATAACTTCCACCTGACAGGCTGTACAGGCACAAACCGGTCATTTTATTAGTCTTATAATAAAGAAATTCACCAATTTATGAGATTCATATTTTTCCCCACTCCATCTATTGCATACACAGTTTTGGTAAGTGAGGTAGGTGTTCTTTACCAGTGGCCTGAAATTTAAATTGGGAATCTCATAATTTGGAGCTTTGCAAAAATGAAAATGTTAGTTTAGTGTTAGCATATCTCCAAGCTAAAGCTGGAAAAGTTAACCTACAGCCTCGAAGGAGAGACTAGTGAGGTACTAGATCTTTCTCAAAAATTTATTTAAATATTTTCTCTTAGTCAAGACAAGTGAGTCTCAGAAAAACTGGATTAAGAGGGTGACTTTCTTCCTGAGGCTCTTTTTGCAAATTTATTTTAAAAAGCAGCCATTAAGATAGGGGTGAGTGGAAAAAGAGGTTGTATTAATCAAGGTTCTCCAGAGAAACAAAACCAACAGGCTACATATGCATACATACATACATACATACATGCATGCATGCATATACGTATACATATACATCTGTGTATGTGTATGTATACAGAAAGGAGAGAGAGAGAGAGAGAGTGAGAGAGAGAGAGAGAGAGATTATGAAGAGAGAGATTATGACGAATTGCTTAAACATGATTATGGAAGCAAGAAGTCTCACTATTTGCCATCTGCCAGATGGAGGTCTAGGAAAGCTGATAGTATAATTCCTGTCTAAGTCTAAGGCCTGAGAACACAGGGAGCTGATGGTGCAAATCTCAGTCCAACGTAGAAAAAAATGAGGTGAGATACCTCAGTTCAAGCAGGCTGGCAGAAAAAAAAAAATTATGCAACTATTTTTTCCTATGCATTTTTTTTTTTTTGCTTCAAAAAACCTACTAAAATTGTATCTGTTCTCTGAGAAAATTTTTTTTCACCTTTCACATTGGTTTTATCTACATGATGCATACTTGTCTACTTAATTGGATTGGTATCTCTAGATTGAAGAAATTTTTTAAAACTATATCTCTTGCTAAGACATGGTACAAAGACTGTCATAGCTTGGTGCCTGATTAGTATTAGGATTATTTTAGCTTCTCCTGTCATTTCTAAATACCAGACTCATTTTCTTTTTACTTTACTAAGTATTTCTCCTCCAGAGCAGTCAAATAGTTTTTTAAAAAATTATAATTCTCCAAATTAAAGAAATACATATTATTGTATAAAATTAGTTTTGTTTGCAAAGTTTATGAAATAAAGATAATGGCTTCTTCAAGTTCAATTATGACCAGGAGATATGGATGAGAAGAGTAAAATCCCTCAGTGAAAATGAAAATGAATCTTCAATGACATAAATAGAATCAAACCCCCAGTAACATTACCTTAAGCAGGATTGATTAAAAATATAATACAAATTCATTAAGAAGTATATTTGTATATGCACATTTTCCAAATGAAGCTTGAATATTGTTTTAAATGAAACAAATAAAGTTAACTGATTATATATTACTAAAGCGTTTCAACTAAATAAGAAATCTAACCTTCCTATGGAATTTTATTACTCTAGGATTGGTTACATTACGTGTCTATCCCTATTCTTGTTAAACACTTGTAGTTCCAAGGGACAGCAAATCACTCAAGTAAGATTAAGCAAAAATGCAAGGGCACTAAATTCAATTCAGATTTGTGTTTTGTATTTTTTTGATCAGTCAGAGGAGTAAACAATTTTCTTTATCTTTTCTAGAAACCAAAGTTTGATTGAATTAACATTCTCTACTATTTTTATTTTTAATTTTATTCATTTCTATTCTTTATTATTTATTTTCTTCTGCTTAATTTGAGTTTATTTTTACTCATCTTTTTCTGATTTCTTAGATTTAAACATAAATTATTGAGTCGAGACTTCTTATTTTTTAAGGAATTCCAATTAGTTTTATTTTTGTTTCCAATAGACTCTTCTTATTTTTAGTATAAGAATCTAACGCTATAAACTTCTCCCAAACAATGCTCTCATTACATCTCACAACTGTCATTACTAATTTTTCATTATCATTTATTTCAAAATATTCTTTAGTTTCCCTTGTGACTTCTTCTTTGACATATGGCTCATTTAGATGAATGTTGTTTTAATTTCTAAGTATTTGGTAGTTTTCCAGATATCTTTCTGTTATTGATTTCTAGTTTAATTCTATTATAATCAGAAAACATATTTTGTATAATTTAAATTCTTCTAAATTTGTCTATTTCTTTCATTCTATTAGTTGTTGAGTCATGTATTCTGAAGCTCTATGGTTAGGTGCATAAATATAGGATTATTATATCTTTTTAGTGATAAAGCCCTTTATTATTACACCATACTCCTCCTTATCCCCAGTAATATTCTTTGTTCTGAATTGTACATTGATAATTATTATAGTTACTCTAGCTTTCTCTCTAGTAGTGTGTGCATGCTATATCTTTTTATATATTTTTACCTGTAATCTATCTAAGTATATTTAACAATGCATTTCTTCTAGACAGGATGTTTATTATTTTTATACAATCGGACAAGGTCTGGTTTTAATTTTTGTGTTTATACTATACATATATACTATGAGTACTGTTATGGAATCATTAATATCTACCATAAAGTTAGTTTTCCATCTATTTTTTTCTTCTGTTTTAGCTTATATTTGAATTGAGTGTTCTTTAAGATTATTATATTTTTCTCTACTATTGACTTATTTTTTCTACTTTCTCATTTTAATTTATTTTAAAGGTTAGTTTGGGGTTATAATATATAACTTTAATTAATCACAGTCCACCTTCAACTAATAGTATTCCACTTTACAATTAGTGTAGGAACTTATGACAGTATACTCACAATATTATCTGTTTACCATTTGCATTATTGTTGTCATATATATTAATTTTATATGTGCCTAAACCCATCAAATATTGCTTAATTTTTACATTAGACAGTCAGTAATATTTTAGAGAGATTTTAAAAAATGTGTTTTATATTTATCTTTATTTTAACCATTTCCAGGAATCTTTTCTTTGTGTAGATCCAAGTATTTGTTGTTATTATTCTTTTTCCTGAAGAATTCCCTTTAATATTTCTTGTACTTCAGATCTGCCATTAATGAATTCTCTGAGTTCTTGTTTGTTAGAAAAAGAGTTTTTTTCCCTCACAATTTTGAATGATAGTTTCATAAGGTATAGGGTTGATGGTTTTTCCTTTTACCACTTTGAAAATATTATTCTTTTCTTTTGGCAAGCAAAGTTTCTGGCAAGACCTCTGGTGTACTTCTTATCTTTTTTTTTTCTTCTTCTATGTAATGTAGTCTTTTCTCTGAAAAATTTCAAGATTTTCTCTATCATTTGTGTTCAGCATTTTGAATATTATGTATCTAGTTGTGTTAATTTTATTTTATTATTAATTTTATATCCTTCTTGGGCTTTTCTGAGCTTCCAGGACATGTATTTGATAACTTTAATCCCTTTGGAGAATTTTCAGCCATTATTTCTTCAAATATTTCTTCAACGTTGTACTTTTTCTTTTCTTTCTTTCTGTCTCCTTTTGAAATTACCATTACACGTATTCCAGACTCTTGGATAGTGTCCCAGAACTCTCAGATGCTCTCTTATGCTTTCTTTCTCTATTTCTGTGTGTGTGTGTGTGTGTGTGTGTGTGTGTTTTAGCTTAAGTGATATCTATTGATTATCACTGGTCGTTAAGTCTACTGATAAGCCAGTTGAAGGTACTCTTAATCTCTGTAACTGTGATGTTTTTCTTCCCTAGCATTTCTATTTGATTCTTTTTTATCCTTATATTTCCCATCCATTCATGCTAAAATTTCTCATTGGTTCATGCATGTTATTCATGCCTCCCATTAGACAACATATTAATCATAATTATTTTAAATTCCCTCTTAAATGGATACATTATGTTGGTTATCTCTCAGTCTTGTTCCATTGATTGATTTGTCTTTTAACAATGGGTTGCTTTTTTCTTGCCTTTTGTGCACCTCAGAATGTCTTATTGATTTTGGAACATAGTTTGTAAAGGAGCAGAGACTGAGGTTATTAGTATTCATGACTGAC
>NW_006441955.1:18955941-18971234 GCF_000325575.1 Pteropus alecto
CCACATAGTCAGGATTTTGATTTGGTTTGGCTTTTATCATGGCTATGGCTACATTTAGTGCACTGCCAGCTTTAAATTTCTTTATCATTACTTTGTTCTTAGGAGGGTGGTTTTTCAGAGCCTTTTTTCTAAATTTTCCTGCTTTATCCTAAGTTTTAGGCCTTTCCTGCTTTCTCTCCATGCTCTTGTCCCTCCCCCACCCATGGTAGACTGCTTTTGCTTGTTTTTGATGCTTGTTAGCCTGGCTATATGAGTATGGGGTAGAAGTTTGCCAAACTTATGTTTTAGGAAGAAGAATCTGAAAGTGTTACCCAGGATAGATAGCAGAATAGAGAGAGTAGAAGCAAGTCATATACAATTGTGATATTCCTTTCTATGTAATGTTCTACACAAGATTCATGGTGGTGAGAAAAGAGAAAATATCAAGGGTATGGAAACTTTCCCAGCAGAGGTAACAAATGCCTGCAGCATAGAATGTGGAATTTAGGTATGAAATATTAAAGGTGGTAAAGGAAGGTGGATGAATCTCCCTTTGAAGTGAATTGTTTATTTAACTCAAACACATGAAAACCTAATTCCAGAAACATTTGTTGTCATCATTCTATTTATATTTAATGACCTGAAGGATAAAATAAAGCATATTACACAACTAGCTGTTTTTTTTTCCCCAACAAATCCTATTGAATCAGAGATAGTCAAGTCATTACAGATGGAAATGTGAGCTGTATTGTTAAGACTCTGACTCATTTATTGGCAGCTTTTCAAAAGAGAAGAGAGAAACAGAAAAGTATGAAGGTTTGCTCATGTTTTTTCCCTTTGCGCAATCTAGTTCTCTCTCAATCTGTTTTTGGTTACTGTCAGATTGACTCCAGAGAGGCAACGTACAATCAGATTTATCATGTGTTTATAAAAAAGCCTTCTTTAGATTACATAGCATTGAAAAAATTCTATTTTGTATTGAGCTTTTGATCTCAGATCAGTTAAACTGATGAAGGATGAGTTGAAGTGCAGAACACATATCCAATAGTGATTTTGATAGGGTTACTAAACCTTCCAATTTCACTATAGAGAAGATAAAAATGATGCATCTCTAATTTAATAAAAACAAGGAAAGTAAGATATCTACTGAAGAAAGACACAAGCATTTCCATTTAAGTTGGCCACGTTAGAATGTTCAGATAGGAATTAATACACTTCATTTCTGGACTCTGTCATGGTTGAGAGTGCTCACGTCTCTAAAATGGAGTGATTATTCTATTCCTATAGAAGAATGATGCACTGGTTTAATGAAAGCTGGATGCAGGAAACTTCAACAGCATAACAGTAGTGAACTTGGTACTACCTGTAGTTGCTTAAAGACAGAATATAGTACATATATTTGACACATACTAAATGTGAGACATTTTGATAGATGCATACACACATACTTTTCTTATTTTAATCTTTTAATCTCATAACAAATTTGCAAGTATTATCATTACCAATTTTATATATGAAGAAATGTTCCCCATATCACATAGTAAGAGTAAAGCCTCTTGCTGTGAGTCAGAATCAAACTCCATGTCATACTTTTCTAAAATCTTTTTTGTTAACAAGAAGTGATAGAGCATGATGTTTGAGAGCATAGTGTCTATCAAGCACTAGCTGTGGGTCCTGAGAGAGTTCCCCTTGTTTGAGGTAAAAAGTACCAGGGCTCTCAGCAGAATATTCAGGCTGAGAGTAGAGCTCAAAGATATCTCTGCGAGCTTTCTAAATTCTATGAGTGAGAAGATTTGGGAAGTTTTCCCAGCTGACCCCACATTTCCATTCATGTCAAGAAACAGTCAGTACCTGACAAAATATGGATTAAAAATAAATGCTAGTGTTTATGGTAGAGCTAGAAGTCCATTAACAAAACCAGATGGAGGCTACTCTGACACCTTCGTACTTTTTTTTCTTTTGGCTTCCTGGGAACCCCAAAGAAATTTTAGATCAGAACACACTTATTTATAAGTTTATGTTTGAACTTTATTTTTCTTTCTTTCTTCTCTCATTTTCTCCTTGTGACTCGTTTTGCCAGATTCAAATCCAGAACCAATTGGATGAGACTGCCATCCACAGGGATAGTCTTAAAAGAAAAGCTTCTGAGGTCTTAATGAAGTGGAAAATTTATTTAACGCCATTAGTAATTTATTTAAATTAATCATAATAATTTCATTAAAGTAATAGCAAGAGTTACTTGAAAGAGAAGACTTTTACCCAGATTATGAAGAAAATGAAACAGATTTATTGGGTGCTGTTCATTCATTCTTGGATCATATTGTTGATGAGATGGACCTTGACACAGAAGAAGCCTATGGAAAGTTTTGTTTGGAATTAGTGTGTAAGCAAAAACAAGAAAGCTAAATTTTAGCATATCAGTTTTATAAAGCAGTTCAGATTATGGCAATTTAGCAGAACACAGGAAAGCAGGAAAATATGGAACACTTATACCAAGTAAAGGATGTTGAGTTGTGTTACTAATGTATGCAACTTTAGTTTTATTGAATACTATTTGCCAGAATAAACTTTATTTATTACGATTATATATATTTATTATGTACAGTTAATTCCTTTGTTTTGGCTGCAATGAAAATGATTTCAAAGTAAATGAAATGTTGAAAGTAAAAAAAAATGCATATGCTAATATTTATTCAAGATGGCAGGGAGAGCATTGCTAGGGGAAGAATGAAACTTAAAATTTCGTTCAAAAAGGCAAAAAACTTAAACCTGGGAAGATGGTGTTGAGGATCAATTCTAAAAAAGTGAAGTGTGGGTAAAAATAGTAGGGTTAGAGCTTTGGGAGAGTAAGATAATGTCAGAAGAATAAGTCAGGACAAATTGAAGTTCTTGAGAGAATCCTGAAGTTCTAATTTTCATGTAACATTTGATGTGACTTGGAGGTGATTATTCAAAGGAATCCTAGAAAATGAGGCATTTTCCTTTTTGTTGTGTTAAATGAACTAGTTATCAAATGGTATCTCATGGGTGAATTCTACTTATGACACCTTGGACCTTTTGTTGTTATTTTGACCTTGAAGAATATTTGACCTGCACATAAATAAAATATCTTGATAATTATTTTTTCTCTGGAGAAGTATGTGTGAATTAACTGGAAAGTGTGACGTCATAATTTAGTATCTAATCTTAGAAAAACCATTATGTCTCATTTCTCAGTCAAAGAGAGATAGAGGGTCATTTTCTACTCTTGGGTAAAAGGTGTTAATAGAATTGTAGAATACCAGCCTATTATATCCAAAGCCCTGAACTATACTGTCCTCAGAATGCAAGATGAAAAACTGAAGTTGGAGGTTATTGCAACTGGCCTTCTCTAATCCATGAATAATTTCAGTACAATTTAATAGCAGATATAACCTGAATAAGAAAGAGACGCGCAATAGCTCCAAGCATCAATCTGTGCAACAATAACAAGGAGAACATAAAACTAACAAATTTGGCCTACACAGGTGTAATTTCCTATCTCTATCCCACTGGAAAAGTAAAATCAAAAGTATGGTTTATTGAGCTAAAGAAGAACCTGACTCATGGATTATAGACATGATTCATTGCTCAGCTGTATCTCTTTCTTCAAGCATGATCCAGTCAGGTTTACCACTAATTTATACAGCAGTCACACTTACAACTAAAGTACAGAAGGAGGGGGAAGGGGATGGCACTTCCAGGAATTATCAGATGATTCAAGTTGTAAGCAATTCCTGTTATCTAGCTCAGAGAAAAGTGATAACCACACCCATTAAATATAAAAATTTATTTACAATTTTAGATTGCCAGTCTAGAAATAAAGAAGATTCCTGGCTATATACATCCACGTAATATAAAGAGATACACAGATTATTAATTGTGTTATACCTAGTCTATTACTCTGAATTTATAATAAATGTATTTTTAAAAAGCATCGAGGTTTGTTTTTTCCCCCCCTATACTTGCCTGGTATATAAACGGAATCTTATTTCGAATAGAATTCCTTCTTAAATAGCAAGGTCTGGGAAATAGTCATTGTTACTCTGTATCTCCATTACAATATTAAGGCACAGAATATTCCAGCTCTACGGCATCCATTCTTCAGCTTGTTGATTTGACGTTATAGCAAGAGGAGTCTGCACTGTTTCAAGCCCTTTCATCTAGAATGCTTCAATGGGAGTTTTTATGACGAAATCACTTTTATTCCTATCTAAGTTTACTTATTTATCACTCAGCATATAAGCCAAATTTACATGTATCTGTCACAAATACTCAATCCTATTTCAGAACATATTAAAGGAAACTTGTGGAATATATGTGTGTTGCGTGGATACAAAAAAAGAAGTTGTCTATTAAGCCTATTTGTCTATTAATACAAAAAAAGAAGTTGTCTATTAAGCCTATATAAAAAAAGAGTTTCCAGTTCCCATATCTTGGGGAATTGTGAAATACCTCTACCCTTCTGCCCCTATAATGAGCCCACTGACGTTTCTTGCCCTGCTTTACAAGAAGCTTGAGATCATGTGTATTTCACACAAAGTTAGGATTGGGTTTAAGATTGGACAAAAGAAAGAGAAGCTGGCAATTTTTAAATCTTTGCTACTAAAAAAATACAATGATATGACCATTTATAGAGTGATGATCAAAAGTGACTCCTTGCTTTGCCACTTGTAATAGCATGATCTTTGAGAACTATTTATCTTTTCTAAATGTCAGTTTTCTTGTCTGAAAATGGAAAAACAATAGCACGTACATCTTAAAGTTGCTGTAAGGGTTAAATGAAATAATATACACCAAGCACATTGCATATTATCTCATTTAATTTTCAAATTACTCTGTGAAGTAAAACTATTATATATTTCTCATTCTATAGATGAAGAAACTGAGACATAAAAATAATTAAAATTAAAATTAATTAAAACTCCAAAGGCCATGCTATTAAAAGTAGAGAACATGGTATTCAAACTCACTCTGCCTGACTCTAGGGCCCAAACTCTTCACCACTGCATGATACTTCTTTCTAAGTGTTCACTACTTTCTAATGAGAGAGAATTTAAGTCTCTGTCAGATATCTGTTGCATAATCTTTATATTTGTGATATATATAATTTGGCCTTATATAATTGTATAAAAGCTTGTCTTCAGTTTTCATGCCATATTACAGATTCAGCCATTTCTAATAAAAACTTTGGTTATTTAAAAACCACAGTTCTAAAAAGTTTCTCAATTGTGCTACAGCTTGATAACTAACATAAATCCTAAAGGATAGTTGCAGTGAAGTTTCTGGAGCTCAGTTGGGCAAAGCAAATCAGAAAATGAGTTTCTTTCTGGGTGTTCTATTATAACACACAAATTCACAAATGTTAATCCAGCTACTACCTATTGAAATTTTCTGAAGGAGTTATAACCTTATCTCAAACCAATACCAGAAAATCCAATCCATGGGTAAAACTAACCCTGCAGGAACTGGCAGCTTAATAGTTTAGTTTGGTGGATCTCAACCTTTTTGGCTTTGTGACCCCTTCATGGTCTTACAAGGTACTGAGGTGTGTATTCTGTATGTTATACATCTATTGTTTTGTGTGTTACACATCTACTTCTAGTTTCCATATTAAAAATTAAAATTCATAATTTTTTCTTTTGAAAATAGCAATAATAAACCCATAACCTATTAATGCCAATTCACATTATCATAAATAACACATTTTTAATGAAAAGTAACTTTATTTTCCAAAACAAGAATATATAGTAAGGAGAGCGGCATTGCTTAGCATTTTTGTAAATCTCTGATGGCTTGATTAAAGAGCTGGATTTTCATATCGGCTTCTGCATCTGATTTGTTATGTCATCACACTTTATGTTGACTCTGAAAAACAGCACTGTTAACTCATGAAAGAATGAGAGAGAAAGAAATATAACATTTTGAAATTGTTAAGATAGTTTGACATTACAGATACTTTGAATGGGGACTTCTAGGGGTCCCTGGGCCACACTTTGAGAACCACTAACTTGGCCAATAAACTTGACGGCACAAGGAACGTCCCACTGATACTGTTGGTCTGATTGATAGTACAATAATATTCATGGCTGAGATCATTCAAGCTTTAAAAAAAGACTATTAGGTAGCATAAGGTATTAGAATACATAAAGATTTGGATCTATAAGCTCTAAAACTTTCACACGAGCTGCAAGAAGGTCAGGGAACTTTGTCACTACTGATTTTTGTTCACTTAGACCTTTATCTGATCGGTTCCATAAGACAATTACCAGAGCGATTCTGAGATTCAAATACATATTCCTTTCCAGTGTCCAGTCTCGACAAATCCGTCAAGCATCCAGTGTGTAAACAAGCCTGTGGGAGCCCAGATGGCTTTCTCTTCTGGAGGTTCCCAGAAAGTCCACCCCTCCTCCTTTTCCTACTCACTATTTGAAGTATGTGGACCGTAACAATTAGGAGACTAGTGTACTTTAAGTTTCTCAAAGCACAGTCTGTTATAGACTGTGTATTTTGGCAGGCTGCTTGAGGGCACATAGCCTGTCTTTCCAATCAGTATGAAAGTCTCACAGATTCTTCGAGCTGTCTTCCTTTTTTGCTTCCCAACATATTCGTTATGGTTCCCATGATTACATTGTTGGAGCTCAAAGTAAGCCACACTGCCCCAGAACAGTTTCTTAATCACCTCTCCTCAGAGTATCACCTGCTTCCTTCCACCCCACTTAATTTTCTTTCATCCTCCCCAAGGAGTTTCTTAATTGCCTGTCTTTATTTGTGGTCCCAATATTTTATGTAGCTCATTCCAAATAGTCTCTGTTAGTAGTATTCAACTGACTCTGAAACTACTTTTGGCATAAAACTTGAAAACAAAGCTGATACAAATGTTAGCAATATTTATAGGACTTTATAATGCCTTTAAAAATCATTATTTTTGATATTATGTCCACAATTTTAACATTCTACACTCATATTGTGCATCTTGTAATTCATATGATTCTCTTAGAACACTGATATAAATTAAAATTTGTATATCAGTTTTGATGTATTCATAAAAGTAATAAACTAACATGCATATAATTCTTTTTAGTTTACAGAGTGCTCTAACAGACATTGTTTCACTTAATCTCCAAGAAATGCTCTTTTAGGTAGTTGTTATCTCTATTTCACAAAGAAGGAGAAAAAATTGTGGCTAAGGATAGTTAAGCACTTTGCTCAAGTAATTGATGAAACTCAAGTAATTGCCCAATCATAGATCTTCAGATTCAAAATCTAGAGCCTTTTCTGCTGCACTGGTATTTTGCAAATTTCAGTCCTTTGCATATAATTTTCATTTATCTACCATATCCCTGAACTTGAGTTTGCTATATCCATGAACTTAAAAATTTTAACTAACTGTTCCTTAAATAAGCATATATTGAAAAGTTTCATATTACTATAGTTTGAATGAAAAACCTTATCTTTTGCTTTAAAATAAAAGAAACCATAAAAATATGTATA
Organism: Pteropus alecto; assembly: GCF_000325575.1. Classification (NCBI taxonomy): domain Eukaryota; kingdom Metazoa; phylum Chordata; class Mammalia; order Chiroptera; family Pteropodidae; genus Pteropus; species Pteropus alecto. The sequence goes on from NW_006441955.1 coordinate 18,963,433, forward strand.
ATAAGGATTAAAAAGTTATTGAATTTTAGTTAGAGCCTGTTGCTTACTCATATACTTGTGGTCCCTTATTCCCATTGTTAAAAGTGGAAAATAGCATGAGAGTGAGAAGATGTTAAAGCCACACGAACTCTCAACTAGGACTTTCTCTTTGAGGATTGAAGGCAATTTGAATAAGAAAAAATTTAACAATAGACTAATGTAAAATTATTTTAATATTTATGCTAGGAGGGAACCTAGTTGCAGCATGGTATAATCTAAAAAAGTAATGGAAGAAAACACATTTAGTTAAAGGATCAAGCTTGTGATAAAAGTAATTGGTAATAATGTTACTCAACCTCACCTAAAGATGCATTGTACTTGTCTAGGAGGAAGGAGTGGAGGTAACGCCATGATAAATAAAACTCAGACCCCATTTCAAAGGATCGTTTTCTACAGGACAGAAACATGTATATCAACGATTCTAGTTAGGAATGAAGATAGGATGGACCCATGTCTCCCAAACTTTTTCATGTGGGAATACTATAATAGTGGCATAAACTGAAAGAATTATGGATCTTCATATTTTTGAACATCCTCCCTATGTTCTACTGTGACTCTCACACTATGAGTCTCACTTTCCCAAGGTAAACTGCAGACACTTTATTTCCAGCGTTCATTACAGTGTTGGTCAGGCATGTGACCTAGGTTTTGTATTATGAAGACGGGAGAGATTGGAGACTGAAGACATGACACAAGACTAAGGATAGTACAGAAGACACTGTTGGTTTCTATTTGGCATTGAGTTTAGCTTGGATTGTGCTCTCCCCACCTCCCCCAAATTCATTTGTTGAAGCCCTAATCTCCAGTCTCTCAGAATGTTATCTTACTTGGAAATGGGGTCAGGAAGATGTAATTAGTTAATAGGAGGTCATACTAGATTAGGGTTCACCACTAACCCAATATGACTGGTATCCTTAAAAAAAGGGGAAATTTGGACAGAGACACACACACAAAGAGAATACCGTGTGAAAATGAAGGTAGAGATCAAAGTGATGCAGGAGAAGCCAAGGAACATCAAAGATAGGCGGCAAACCACTAGAAGCTCGGAGAGAGGCATGGGATGGATTCTTCCTCAGAAAGAACTGACCCTGCTGACAGCTTGCTCTCACACTTTGAGCCTCCATAGCTATGAGACAATAAATTTTTATCATTTACCTAAATGTTGTTAACATTTTCTAGAAGAAATATTTGAGCTATCGAATTGAAAAATTTCACTGAGTGTGGAGCAGGATTAAAAAAAAAATTCATCCAGGAATGTCACAGTAAAATAGCAGAATGTCAAAGATAATGAGAAAAATTATTAAAATTATGAGAAAAGAAAGAGGAGAACTGTGAATTTAATCCTGGGGTGACTGTATAAGGCATGAGAAAAGAGATGGAAGCAATAGTAAAGGGGCATCTACTTTCAGAATGTGGACAATACCTCCATCTCCACTTCACTTTGGGTAGAGTCAGACTACACAGCAGCTGGAGAAGCTCTTGTCTGGCCAGGGAAAGCAGATGTTGGACTAGAAATCAAGAGAGGGTCAGGTGTGTGTGTGTGTGTGTGTCCACGTGCACAGAGGGGACTCTTCTCCTTTTCATATTTGTTTCTGCTCTTCTTGGTATGTTGAGAAGAATAGAGCTCAGTATATCAGTATATATTCAATTCAGTCTAATCTATATTAAATATCTGTCAGTCACTACTCTAGGTCCATAAAAGCAAAGATAAATAAATAGTTTCTTCTACCATTCATGGATGATTTTCCTCTGTCATAGTATTTCTTACAATTGTATGAACAAAATATAAGTTTTGAAGGCAATCTCTTCAGGTTAAATATCCCTTTCATGTAGTTTCTCTAGGAATTAAAGATATTTATTGCAATGTTTCTTGAATGAAGGCACTTATTCTGGAACTTTGCAAACAGCTTTTCATTCTGCATTGATAAGTAGGTTTTAAAAAGTCATAAATAAAGGGAACCACATAATTCTCATTTACGTATCAATATTATTACTTTAATTTTTTGTAATATTTTAAGGAGGCAAATAAAATAAGATCTAAATACACTCGAGCACCAGTATAAAACTTCAATACTGAGGCATTGCTTAGTGTACTTTCAGTGTCCAAACTAAATGTACTTCCAAATTAAGCTGAAACCACTGTAGAAATCAAATGTTTGTTCTAGTCAATAATACATTGATACTAAAAAGAGGTGTGATGATAATCTCGTAAGGATTTTCTTTCAAATATCTTATAGATTACTGTTGGCACTTTTGTGTTTTATCTCTGCCACAATTAGTTTTTATGGATTACTTTATTACATCTAGTTCAGTGGGAAGTTTACTTCAAGTCCCAGTAATTGGCTAATCAATATCTATATATGTCAAAGAAAGGTTTCCTAAAAAGGAAGACACTTTTTTCTTCTTGAATGCCTTTGTTATTATTGTTATTGGCAATATATTTCAGAGCTAGTTTATTTTGAGATCTGCAGTCACCAGTCAACAGTCCTATTTAGTGTCAATAGGACTAACAATGGTGTCTATGATTTGTAATAGGGGTTACTAATAAGGTTATCTTCATTAAAAAGAGTGATGGAGAAATGCTAAGCATTTCATTTCCATAAAGAAGACAATGGAAATGAAAAGTAAGATAATATAATAGGTTAATTAAGATGAGCTACTTCACTTTTATTTTTCTTCAGTCTTAAAATTATTCAAACCATGAGGAGAGAGAGAGAGAAAGGGAGAGGGAGAAAGAAGGAGAGGGGGAAGCAGAAGAGACTATAATGGAATATTAGCATTGGAATAAAGGATAGGGGGTTTGAAATTGAAAGGTATGGCACTTACTTCTTGGCCACAGAGATGTTTGGGAATAACGCTTATTGCCTTTGAACATTCATTTTCTTACCTGTAGGATATTAAAACAACATAAGATAGTGTGAGAAAAACCTTTGAAAAATGTCACACACTATGCAAATATCAGTTATCATTATTCAGATTCCAGGGAAACCAGGTTATAAAAACCTCTGCTCTAAGGGAAGTGGCTCAGCCTTCTGTCACATCACTAAGCCATGTCACACATACACAGATAACCAGCCACACTGGTGGGTAAAGTCCCACTAAAACTTCTTCTAGAGAAATGTGTCACACAGGAAATGCCCCAGGGACGACAAGTTGTGTCCCTACAGGACGCTTTCTTAGGTGACGATTGAGCAGGTATTGATGGCATGCTTTCTTGTGTTGTTCATACCGAGAAAGAAAATCTATAAGAGAGATTTCAATGATAGGATCCAAAGGCAGAGAAATTAGGAACACAAGCGCCTATCCCTCATGTGCACAGCCCCACAAAAGGATGCTGTTGGTAAGAAATTAAGAAATATTACAAAATTCTCACCTGATATGGGGAACACCATTTTTCACCTCCCATGAGAACCATGATGATCACTCTACTGCTGTGTACTGTTTGAAAGAATGCATGGTGATGCACCATTTTGTTAGATGTGCACCTTTCCTGGTTTAGATCACTTTACCCACCAAAATACTGATTTCAAATGTCACCTGCCCTCATAGTCTAGATAACTATTTATAATCATATTTAGAAAAGTTCTTAAATTAAATAGCTGAAATAACTTTTTACTCCTTATCCATCTCTCCTTCCCACTAGAACATAAGCACCAAGAAGATACAGACCTATCTTGTTAATTGGTGTATCTCTATTGGCTAGAACAATGTCTGACATATTGTAGGCATAAAAAAAAAAATAGGTGTTAGTGAGTGAATAAATAAAGAAGGTGACAAAAGATTTAGTTACAGTCCAGGTACATATGATTATCAACACATATGGATTTGGATGATATAAAATACCAGTTTTTCACAAAAGTCCATTGCAATGCCCCTTTGTGGGCAGCTAGTAATCTCTGTGAAGTCTGGTATTCATCTTTGTTTTTCCCCTCTTTTCCCCCTCATCTCACCTTCCTTTTGGTCTTTTCTACTTTCCTGCTTTCCCCTAACCACAGTCTGAGTTCTTCTCTGGAGATGAACTCCAAGTGTCATCATGGGAGGACAGTGGTAGGTCCTTACTGTCCAACTAGGAACAGGTTTGTGTTTTCCAGTCATAAGGGATAAACATCTACAAGAGAGGCAACATCCCTCATGCTCTATTGACTGCTTTTCCAGACCAGAGTTTCCACAGGATATTATGCTAACAAAGTCTCTGTGGGGAAAAAAGGACAGGGCTAGAAATTGGAGGGATGCAGAAAACTCCACTGTACAATGTGAGCTAATCTCATGGGGTTAGAACTTTAGTCCTCTAACATAATGCATAGAAAGCACCTGAGATCTTGTTAGCAGATTTTGATTCTGGGATAGGATTGGAGATTCTGCATTTCTAATAAGCTACCAGGTGATCATGGGACCACACTTTAAATAGTCCTTAAAGAGAAATCTTTACACTTCGCACCACTGTCTCACAATCTATTAGAAACAGCATTATGTAAAGGAAAGAGCAAGATGATTTTGGAGTTAGCTAGAACAGAATTTGAAATCTGGCTCCACTAATTCCTTAAAAGAATGGGTGAGGACTGCTTTTTAAAGGTAATCTCTCTAAGCCTCGATATCATCTAGAATATGCAAATATTATCTATTTTATAGAATAGTTATAAAAATTAAATAAGTTTCTTTTCTCACATAGCTTTTTATCGTGTGGTCTAGACTGTTCCCTCTTCGTTCTTTTTCCATATTAATTTTTAAAAATGGCATGTGAGGACTCTTACAACTCAGACCCAATTTATATTTCAAAGTTCATCTGCTTCAATCTACACCCATACAATTTACTGTCTAGATTAACGTAATTTTATTTTTTAGCGTCTGCATTAACCTAACATTGTTATTGCAAGAATCTTTGCCTAGGAAGATGAAGTAGAAAAATAGCTATTATTTATTTCAGAATCTCCTGAATTTATTTATCTCATTAGATAAATAGCCTCTTTTCAGAACAATAGATCACTCAACTGAGCTAATCAAATGATTGTTTACTCTTCAAAGACTCTTTTCAAAGCCCTCCTCTTACTTTATTAACCTTACACAATTAAATTACAAATGTAACTAGACTCCCTCACTGAAAGACACGCCTTAAACTAGACCCCAAAACCTTATGAAATGCTGCTTTGACTGTTCCCTTCCAAGTCAGATGCTATTAAGATTCTGTCAAGGTCATAAATGGCTTCCTTTACTTCAGTAAGCAATAAACTTGTCTTTGCTTGGTCAAGAAGGTTATTTTGCTGTTTTCTTGAGTTGAAAGTCAATAATCTCTTCTATAAAAACTATTTTCCAGACAAATGTAATTAGTTATCTTTTATTTTCTGGAGGTATTATACTTTTCTGTAGTCTGTTTTTTTGCATAATAAATTCATTTTTTCCTAAAGTATCATCTCGTTGTCTTTTATTTAACATTTAGGACTCAAAATGTTGCTTCCTCCATGAAATCTTTATTGAAACACTTCAGCTAGCAACATAGATCACTATGCACTGGTAACATTTAGAAGACAGTCTTTTCTCTAGCATCCTGTTGTTTCTGATTGCTTGGTTACACATTATACTTTCCCATAGACAATGTGTTCTTTGAATGCAGGGCCTGTGCCTTATCCAGCTCAAATTGTGCCTTTAAGAATGAAAGAAGCTTACTAATTGATAGATAAATATTTGTTGAAAGTTGAATGAAATTTAGCTTAGCTATTTAGAGGACGAAAGGGGATAATGAAATCTTTGTCAGAAGGAACTTGGGCTTATATTCATAAGGATATCCTTTGCATCCTCAATTATGTTTTTCTTTTTGTCCTAAGTAACTCTAAGAAATGTTAACTTGAAGCAGTAGCTTTCTGCTTCAAGAGCCAGCAAAACAGGATCTTGTTGATATTTCATGACTTTGTCAGAAAGGTAATTTCTCATTTTCCTCCTATCTAGTAATTACAGATGACAATTATGAGCACGCAGCTGGCCCAGCCCTTCTACCAGGATAGCAGATGACTTTTTTATTTCTTCAGAAAAATTGTACCTCCTCTGACATCAATCTAGATATAAATGTTGTCAGTTTCATGATCTGAAGGGGGAGCATTTTGTTTAGCCCAAGCAGAGCTGATAGAAGAACCAAGTTTTATAGTGCTATGAAATTTATAACACAATGATGGCTGATAAAAATGAAGCTTGACATGGTTATGTGCCTGTTTAAATATTATATACCCCTTATGAATAACACATGCTTTATAAATAGCCACCATTAATCCAACACTTAAGCTATTAAATGTAGATTTATATTATAGCAATAGAATTTTTTTATTTCCATCTAAACTGAATTATAGAAGTTGCAAAACACTGTCTGAGTTCATGGCTAACACATTATGACAAAGCCTAAATTAATGTTTGCAGCAGTGAAGCATTTCCTAGAGAACAACAGTATGTTGAGACATCAGAGAAGTTGAGAAAAATAAAAGTAAAATCTAGGGAATATTTGTGACAAACAGTAAACTGGATTGACATTCTACATTAGCAAAGTAAACTTTTTGAAAGGAGTGCAAATTTATATGTATCATATCTCAGTTTTTGATTATTTTGAATCATTTGGAGGTATAATTATTTAATTAATATGTATTGTGTTTAGTAGTGAGTCTCAGCTATTTTCACACTTCTCTCTCTCTGGTTGCCATTTAAAAATACAAAAGAAATAACCTATCTTATAAACTAGTTAACCCTCTGAGTATTCTGTATAAAATTTGTTTCATATAAAACAATAGCATTAGACATATTTATGTCAAGTCCAAGATTCTGATTTCTGTGTGGTTTGTGTTAATCATATTTTTCAGGAATGTGGGCAGTAATCATAATAGTTTGTTATAAATAAGTGTGTTTCAATTTTTGCTTTTAATATGCATGACCTGTGTGATCTTTAAACAATTTCTAAGGTAGTAATGTACCAATTTTATAGAGGAGATGCAAGGTTGACCAGAAAAAACAACTTTTCAAGGTCACCTAGTTGGTGAATGGAGGAGCTAGTGCCAGAACTTAGAACTCCTTTGTTGCAGAAACAGTCCCTTTTGTTCTACAATACACAGATCCCAGTTAATATATTTTAAAATAATTATAGAAGAGATGTTACAGACCCTTCATATAGAATTTGATTAATGTTCATTTTGAGGAAAGCAGACTAATATAGCATTAGTTTTAATCGCATTCTCCATTTAAGAACAGTAATCATAAAAAGAAATTAAAAGATTGAGTTCAGATTGATTTTTCTGTCTTTGTAGTAACCACTGCAGCTTCAAGAAACCTGCAGCAAGATTTTTTTTTAGAGACTGTCTTGACTTCTCCATGTTAGAATATCAAAGACAACTTCAGTACTCGGTGCCAATATTAATCACATTATGTTTGAACCCAGATCTTTCTCTGCGGGTTTCTACACTTTGCACACAGTGTCAGGACAAATAAACATGCTCATGCATGTCATAACACAAAAAATTGATGATGTGGGCCGATAGTTTCTAAGCAGTAGCATGTGCCAGGCACAATGGTGGATAATTATTTTATTTGTACTTCCCTCCCCCTCCAGTTTTTCAAAAACTTATTATTTTTTTTAAATTGTGGTAAAATACAAAGAATATAAATTTTTACCATCTTAACTATTTTTGAGTGTATAGTTCAGTAGTGTTGTTTTAAATTAAGTTTAAAAATTTTTTAATTTAAATTTATTGAGGTGACTTTTAATAAAATTATATAGGTTTATATAATATTAT
>NW_006441955.1:18971316-18985309 GCF_000325575.1 Pteropus alecto
TCCAGTCCCCTTTCTCTCTCATAATCATTAAATTGCTGTCTGTGTCTATGAGCTTTTGTTCATGTGTCTCATTCATTTGCTGCTTTCACTTTATATCCCACAAATAAGTGAAATCATATGGTTCTCAATTTTTCTGTCTGACTTATTTCACTTAGCATTATAATCTCAAGATCCATTCGTATTGTTACAAATGGTAGTACTTTTTCAATTAATGTACCATGCTACTTCCATATTATGGATATGGAAACAGACTCAGTGGCATTAAGGAACTTGCCCAGATTCACATAGGCATTAAGTGACTGAGTTACCATCTGAACCCAGGTCTTTCTGATTTCAAAGCTCCTTGTATCTCAAGATACTGCTTGTCTCTTATCACATCATGGAGCCTCAGAAATAAGGAGGGACAGATGGAGGACACTCGACAGAGCGGAGGGAGATAAACGAGTGGAAATAATAGAACTTAGGAAGAAAAGAGAGAAGCTATGGCACATGAGAATTACATCAGAACAAAATTCAAGAACATATGGCTTCTTGTCCAGATTTTGATATAAACTAGTGAGACTTTCAAGATGTCATATAACTATTCTATCATTTAATTTCCACCTCTGTAAAATGCGGGAGGTGAACTTGATTAACAGTTTTCTACACAAGTTCCGTGAGTTCCGGAGATTTCAAAAAGCAATGTGGTTTCTAGGAAGGTACAACAACAACAAAAATGGAGCCACGTGTGAGTGTGTGTGTGTGTGTGTGTGTGTGTATTGATCACACACATAACTATACAAAATATATTTTTGCATTAAGTTAACAAACTTTTACTGAGCACTTGCTGTGTGCCATGAATTTACTAGGTACACAGTAAATTTGGTACACAGATATGGGGAAAGCACAGTCTACATCCCTCACAAAGATCACTGTTTCAAGGAATAAACAGACTATAAAACAACTATCATATTAATAAAGACATAACTACAAATAGTGATAAGTACTAGTATTAAAAGTTCAGAATACTCTGAGAAACCATAACTTGTGATCTGATTTCAATTAATATGGACATGAAAGATTTCTCTTAGGAAGTAACATTTAAACCAAGATCTGAAGGATGACCAGAAGTAGGCAGGAGAAGCATGGGAGAATATTCTAGGCAGGCAAATGTATCCAGGAGGTGAAAAGAACTTGGCCTGTCAGGGGAACATGTACCAGACCCCCTTGATGTACCTGCCAGATTCACTTGGTCTCATCTGCTCACCTGCTTACTCAGTCTTGGTGGCTGCCTAGTTTTGGCAAGGACTTCACCATCCCAAATTGTATGAGGAAGTGTTTACAATTTCCAAGGAAAAGCTGACTTCAACAGATTGTATGGGGAAGTGTTTACAATTTCCAAGGAAAAGCTGACTTCAATTCCATAGAAATTTTTCAGCGTACACACTGATGGGACTGATTCAAATAATCTTAGAAAATTAGCAAACCCTGATATGTAAACCTAGCAACAACAAACAAACAAACGAACAGCCAACCAAACCAAACCAAATCAAAACAAAACAAAACAAGAAACAACAAAAAAAGACATGTTGATCAACCTTATTTATGAGTGGAAATACAAAACTACAAAATAAGATATTAGCAATAGATTCTTAAAAGAATAGTTACACAAAGAACAAGTAGAACTTACTCCTTAAATACAAAAATTAGTATTATGAATTTTATTAATATAGTGTATTTAACAATAGATCAAAGAGGAAAAGCCACAAAATCATTTCAGTGACATGTGAAGTCCTTCCCAAGACTGAGATGAGAATGAGAGAGGAGAGGCTGTGACTGCAGCTGTGCCTGCTGTCAGCAGAATGAAGAGGGTGGCATTGAGAGATAGCTGCCTTTTCACCAGTCAGAGCAAACTCTGAGCAAAGCTGTGTGGTTCTTGGTGACAAAAGGAGGGCTCCAAGAAAAGAATTGTCAAGAGGACTGGCTCAAGTTGTCAAAGAAGCTCAATTAGCCTATTGACCACTAAAAACCCAAGGAGTTGAGAAGGGCTTGTTTATAAGAGGCCATCAAAAGGAGCAGCATTGCTTGTACTAGAGGGGTACAGAAGAGATCTCCAGGGGCAAATATCCAGGGAGTCTCTAAAGAAACCAATGAGAGAGCAAGTCAGCTTTGGGCATCAGTCATATCCAGGGATCTCTGATGCTAGAAACTGACTGATATTTCATACAGGAGTGAGGAAGAAGAGGCCCACAAAGCAAGTTTAACAGACCATGGTGAGAAAAAATAAAGTTGTTTTTATTATTATACCCAATCAGGTCTAGCTTGTCCATAAATCTTTATAGATAATTTCCAGATTATTTTCACTACAGACAATTTTCATTTCACTCCCTAAATTTCACAGCTAACCCTACTTGTCTGTAAGATGTACTGAATTTAACCATTTATTTTGAAACATAGAAAAATTTGTACAAACAAATTAGTATTATCTCCAAAATGGTTACCTTGAGAAAGTATACCCTTACTCTCATGAATCTGCTTTGCTCAAACTGTTTTACGTATTTAAGTTTTAGAAATCGCCATTAGGCTAATACCAAATTTACGATTTTCATCCCAAACCACCTTTTTTCTCCACTTAAATTCGGGACAAATTAAGAAACAAAGTAAGGAAATGGCAGCTAGACATCAACTATCACTGCTCTACATACTAGGGAATCGGGGCTGATAGGATCTTTAGTATCATGTAACTGTGTCATCTGTATTCTTCCCAGTTGCCTAGGAGAAGAGAGCATGGAGAGAATCTTTTGTCTTTAATGCTTCCACCCAGAAGTGAAAAATATCACTTCTGCTCATATTTTATTGTTCAAAGGAAGTCACATGACCATGTCTAATTCCAGGGAGCCATATGCCCAGAAGGAAAAATAAATAGGAAATCTTGATGATTACTTAGAATGTCTTCCACAAGCAGAAACTAAAACAATCTCATTCTTTTTACTTGGTTTGATCCATTGGGCTTTTATATTCTCCCCACCTGTAATCATTTTTCTCATTCCCACTCTGGGCTGAGGCCTAGGATGTTGCATACTGGCTCTAGACAAGGGCCCAGGCAGCATCTAAACCTGAACTCATCCTCTTTCGATCTTTCTATTGTTCTGCCTACAGCCCTGAAAAGACTTTTTTATTTTGGGGGGCTAGGGTTGGGGGAAGATTTCCTGGTGCCTGAGAATGTATTATTGCCTGAATATAGTCCTCCCTCTTTTTTGATTTATGCTCTAGTCAGTCTTCCAAGCTTTCATCTGATATTTAAGGGGACATTTTTAGGATTCAGAAAACCTCTTTCTTTCTCAATAAGACCTAGCTTTCAAGTCTGCTCTAAATGCACTTAGAAAGAAGTCCAATTTGAAATCCAAATCTCAATAATGATCCCTTTGTTCTAGGCAAGAACTGAATTCTCCCTGAAGAGAATAAATGTTACCCTTTTGATGTTTGAGAAGTTACAGGATAACAAGATTTAGAGAGAATTGAAAAGACATCAGATAATATAAAAAAATAAAGTTATTTTTGCAATACCTATCGTCCCTAATGAACTACAAGATTTACGAAGGTGGAAACCAAATTGTTTGACTTGACATTGTCGAGTCAAAATATTATTTAAATAAATGGGAGAATAAATAAAAGAATCAGCAAGATAGTTACTTACGTAAGTATGTTAGTAATTTTGGATAAAACAAGGAACATATTTAAATTTACAATATAATCTAAGTTTCTAAAGTTAGTCTTAAAAAATAAAAAGGTAGCAAAATGCCCTGGGTGAGCAGGAAGCTAACTCTGTCAAAATAATAATTGAGATGCGCAGAAGCCTGATTGGGACACTGGAGTCAAGCTCAGAAGACATGGCAGGCACCACTGAAATACCTTCTGATATAGCACTGGGAATTTCTTCTATGTTCCTTGAGGAAAGTTTTGGAAAACACAAAGAGCAGCTTGCTTAGAGGGATCCACATAAGGAGATTAACCATGGTATTAACCATGCAAGGCTGTTTGGGGGTTAGGGGTGGGGATGGGGTCCTTTCCCAGTTTAAGGGCCACAGGAGTGGGAGAAGAGCACAAGTATGGATGGAGAAGCGATAATGACTGAAACAGCAGCTCTATTGACATCACAGCCCCTTTGAGGTCAAGAATTGAGTCTTATTCATTTGGATCAAAATTGCACCAGGGACTGTACAAGAAATGCAGAAAGACAAGGATTTCTCCTGTGACAAGGTCAAGGGTCAGAGGTCATCAAGATTACTACCCACACTGAAGCCCGAGGGACCTCAGAAAACAAAGGTCACACGTTGAGCCTCGTTGCTGCATCCTAGCGAATCTTCTCTTACACACTGAGCTATTTAGATGAACAAGGCAGTCTTCTTGTGAGATGGAGATTCTATAAAAGTCTTTGCAGGCATGTCCTGAGAAACCACACTGTAACTGTTCACTAGGATTTGGAATGAATTTCCCGGAATTCATTTCTTATCAGCCACCAGAAGGCAGTCCAAAAGCATTAAAATCTTGATGGCATGAATCTGGAAATGTCTAAAATAAGCATGGGTGAAATTTGAATTTTCAACCTATGACTACATAATATTGATTTAATTTCAAATCCAAAATATTCAGTTCTGTGCTATGACATCATTGGAGAAAACCATCAAGAATTTGAAATTGCAAGTTTCTTGGTCGTGCGCTTTAATATCAAAAATCTTCCAGCTGGTTCCAATCATAAGGGTAGAACTTCTCTCTGTTTCCCAGAAGCCTCCACTGGCCTACTTATTTTGTGATTGTCCATGGAGAGTTAAGTTCTATTTTTATGCATGTTAACTTCCTCTTTATGAATCTATTATTAATATAAATAGCAATTATATAAAATCAAATTATAAAAAGTGACTGCATTCAATAAAATTCAATCTGTAATTTTTGTTATCTTTTTAAAATAAACAAATACCGAAAATGTCTGAAAGATCTCGGAATATAATTTTTAGAAAGGCAATCAAATAACTATATGGCAAGTAACTGTAGAGTTTAGTATGATTCAGTTTCTTTGTAATAAGTTTGCCAGATTTAGCGAATTTATATCTGACATGGATTCTGGTCATTGGGGTGCCCCTGATGATTTTTCTAAGTCTACCTTCAGAGGTCAGGATCAGCCTGGATCATACTTATACTAAAAAAAAGAAAATCATTGTTCGTCATAAATTTAAATTTAACTGAGCATCCTGTACTTTATCTGGCAACCTAAATTTGGAGGAATTGGTTGCTTGATATGTCACTAAAGTACTATTGTCATTTTTCATTCTATATTATACTTATGTCATCAAGCTTATTCACAAGAGGGAAAAGCAAATTAAATGGAAAGCAAAATATCACTGAATGCAATTGCCCTATATTTTTGTTCTGTTGGCATTTTCCTTTGCATAATGCTGAAATCTGTATTGGTTGGAGAACAGGATTTGTTGTGAAGTATTCTGGGGTGGTGTAGCTCAGGATTTTATGAATGGAATCATTTTGGAAGAAATTCCCAGCATCTTGCAAAGCCTCACTCTTACCAGTACACAGTTGTTCACTCTAGTTCCTGAATGTGCCCAACGAAAGAGAGGAGACATAGTTTAGATTTACTTCCAGGTATATCCTGGAAGTTCAGAGTTTTGCATGTTTACAGAGCCCAGGCCCCTACTTGGAGACAGGAATAAATGTTCTCATTTCATCAATAGGCTCAGAGAATTTAGATCGATTTAATGATCCCTCACTTATTTATGGTGAAAGTAAATAAGAATTACAAAGACTCTTGAATTCTTAAAGAGTAGGGAGAACTATTGAAGGAATGAGTTGCCTTCGTTTGGTTTTATTATTTGTAATAATGAGCCACAATGTATTCAGCACTTAGTATGTTGTAGGCACAGGATAAATAAGCTAGAGTCATTATTTCACTTATCCTCACAGCTTTACCATTGGATAGGTATTATTAGCTCCACTTTATAAATAAATATTAATTTTTCATCCTTGGTTCATGCACTGTCAAGTGCAGAGTTTAATTTTAAACCAAGTTCTGATGTTAAAGCTTATGTTTTAACCACTGCACTGTATCTCTTACTTCTGCATGTTGATTTTGCTTTAAATCCCTCACAATAAATCCTTTTAGGTTCACTCCAAGTTATAATTCCTTTCCTAAAATGCCAGGCTTATTGAAGGTTTTCTCCCTTGGCACTCAGACAAGCAGACCAGACAAATTCCTTTGTGAAAATGGACCTGAGTGAATATTTTTCTGCTTGAAATGAATCACATTTCTTATTGATTGATGGGTCTAGAAGTATAAATTTCCTGGAAACCAAGTTCTGTCATTTTACATTTTCTACCTGAGGGCCAAATTCCTTAAGCAGAGCTTATGCAGGCGCAGCTCGGTTCACTACTTGCCAGAGGAGCTGTAGATGATCTGATCTGAATCACACTCCATGAGGAATGTTACCATGTTATGTAAAAATCACGAGTCCGAGATCAAGCGTTGAGGGGAAGTGGAAGTAATGAGAGTACAGCTGGAAGGTATTGGGAAGTGATTGAAATATTTCCAGGTTTCAGCAGCTACTGAAATTAGCCTATGGGGTAGTTCCTCTTCTTCAAGTAAACTGAGGCAGAATGCAAATAATCTTCCTTCGGTGTCATCAGAATGGTCTAGATTGAAAAACTGATACAAAGGGAATTCAGAATTATGTTTGTATAGCCTAGTGATTGTCTTATATAAAGTATTAGTTTTCTTTTGGAAGGATACTACTGTCCTTTAATAATCAGGAAAATAAAGATGAGGGAAGACACAAAATGAAAACACTGTTTGTGCTAATTTAATCCTATGTTGTTGTTGACACTTTGCCCACCATGGGCTTTATTATACCAAGAAGGAGGCTATAACATTAACCTTTTTCAGGATGCCTTTTATGCACAATTTTGATTGTTGCACTGAATGTTACACTAGTGGCTACAAGACTTGTGCTTCTGCTGCTTGTCTGTAAATTTTGGCTACAGTTGCTGTAATTGGACTAATTTGTGAAGTAAATGAAACACTTTAACGACATCATTATTTTACAGTTCTTTGAGGAAGCCTATTAGATACATCAGTGTTATTTTTCATCATTTTGCAAATGAGAGACAGAGACAAGGCTATCGCTATTAATAAACTCTCAAAATAGACTCCAATATTTTCTTAAGGTAATGGACACCATGTTGAAAGAGCATAGAACTGGGAGTCAGAAAATTTATTTGGGTCTAAACTCTATTACCTACTTATATGATCTTGGGATTTAACCTTATTGAGCTTCAATTTTCTCTTCTGCAAAATGAGGGAGCTGGATTGGAAACCTCAGCCATTCTATCTAGCTATAGCATTTAATAATGCTTGTGCATGGGATAGCCATTTATTTAATTCTATTCAACCAGTGCTAAGCACTTGCTGAATATCAGGCACCAATAATTTCTTCCCTGAGAGGCAAGCTAAGGTCTAGTAGCAGCAGGCACTAACTTCCAAATCAAGAAATGACTAAGGCCTCTAGCCTGCTGTTTGCACTGTTGTTCTGGCAACCTTCTTCTGTCATTTTAAAGGTGCTAATTGTTATGAGTGAATTTATAATAGCTCTGTGTAAAAATACCTTGAAAAATCTGTGTCAGCCTTTGGATTTAATTGAAGATTTTAAGGTATCTGAACAACTGGCCTATGCCTTGAACATGCACATGATAGACATTCAATCAATATTGAATAATTGAATTAATTAAAATATCAGTTCTCAATGGGATAAGAGTTTCACTTTTGATTATGTTTCCAAAGATAGAAGCATCTTCTTTATGTTGGAAAATATCACTCCTATTCTATAGGAATTTGAGAGCTGGGCCAAGCACTGTGTCAGGCATGAAGATATAAATGTGAGCGGGACACAGTCCTTGCCTTCAAGATGATTACTTTCTACTGCGAAAGGCAGACTAATGAATGGGGAATACTTCCAAAAATGTAGTACCCATTAGGAGAGGTACCTCTTGAGAGCTAAAGAGAGATACTGATCTAGTTTTGAGAGAGTAACAAGGACTAATCAAGGAAGTAACCAACAAGGCTGAAATTTGGCTTTAGCAAAATATGTCCACAAAGATTTTGAAATTTCTTTCAAAATGTGAAACTTAATATTTTTTCTTTGAGTGTAGGCTGGACTTAGTAATTTATTTTTAATTAAAAAAATATAGCCAAAGTGATGGTGTTTCACTCCAAGATGAGGTCATAGAAGTCACGTGGCTTTTACCGTGCTCTCTCTTGGATCACTTGCTTTGGGGAAATCAGCTGGTATGTTGTCAGGACACTCAGGCTGACATGTGGAGAGGCCACAAGACAAGAGGCTGAGACCTCTGCCAATAAGTGGCAAGAAACAGAGGCCTACGGGGATGGGCAGCTCAGCAGAGGGAATGCAGTTAGCATTAATACATTGGCTTAGGTGGAGGGCCAGGGGAGAGAGGGAGCAATTGGGAGGATCGTCTTATGAACTATATAGATGTCTAACCAATGTACTGTATACTTGAAACTAATTAAAATAAATAAATAATTTTTTTAAAAAAGGAAACAGAGACCTGCTGCCGTATGAGTGAGCCGTCTTGCAAGTGGATTCTCTATTCCCAGGCAAGCTGTCAGATGACACCACCCTGGCCAACAGCTTGGTTGTAATCTCATGAGACACCCTGAGCCAGAACCTCCCAGGTGAACTGTTTCCAGATTCTTGACCCACAAAAACTGTGAGATAATAAATATTTGTCGTTTTAAGTTGTCAAATTTGCTTAATTTGCTGTACGGCAATAGATAACTAACACATAGTAAATAGGAGTGGTGGTTGTGAAGGTGTGTTGGGTTGAGGAAGGAGCACGTGCAGAGGTCAGGAGGGGAGGACATGACGCATTTGAGGAAATGAGAGCAAATAGGTGTAATAGAGATGGCAGTGAGATCATGGATCATGAAAGGTCTCATAAAACATGAGAAGGAGTTAGGGATTCTTCCTGTGGCCTGTAACATTTACAAAAGAGGAAACTCTCAATGCTGTGGTGTAATTGGCATAAAGCAAATGCCCTTTTTATTTTACTCTTCCACCTCCTATAATAACATAATTTTTCTTTGACTGAAAGTCTTAATAAATTGTATAATCACCGGGTAAGTACCCAGAAAAGTAGAACCCACAAATTACATGGGTCCTGATTAAAGAAGGATAATTACCAGTAGAGTATATTGTTTCTTTGTCAGGGCTTGGAAGAATAGTTGCCAGTGGTTTCATTTGGGAAACGACTTTGAAACTCTATGTGTTCCATATCTCACTGATGCACTGGGTCGAAGGAAGGAGGAAGTGAGTGTGAGCTTTACTCTGCTCTAGATATCTCAAAGTTGCTCATGAACTATAATTGAAATGACACTTCCTCTGATAAGTTACTGTTTATAATCTAAGAGAGAGAGTGGTCATTAGCTTGCTCTACATTTGGGTTTTTATCATCATAGCTAAAGTGTGCAATGCTCTCACAAGATCGAAATAACGTTTGAAGTAATCATGTAAATTCTTATTACTTCTGACCATATTTAAAGCTTGTCTTTGCATTTGTCTGGTCCATACTTTTGTGCCATTTAGTTGGGACATTTGATGAGAATTCAGTTGCTAGTTTAAATATGTTTTTTTTTTTCATGGCCATTTTCATCAAGTATTGCTCATTTAAAAGGGAGTATATAATGGAAGTTCCCAATTCATGTGTCACAGGCCCAGGCGTTTAGTGTGTGTTAGTAAAACCCAGTCTAGCAGTCAAGTTGGCAAGTATGCCCCACACTCTAAGGGGCAACTGCTATTCAAATTTCTGCCAGTTGTCATCCAGAAAAGCAGGTCTTACAACACCAGATCTTCCAGTGTTTCAATAGAAGCCAACAATTCAAAATTTTTATGTGACATTTCCTGCCTTTTAATTACTTAAACTGCAAATTCAGTTTGTTAAATACTGTGCAAGTTAGCATTGAGCAAGCAAAGAACAAATCAAAATAAAAGAAAAATAGACATGTGGAGTGGATGCAGCTGATGGGCTTCTGGTTTGCTATCTCTGGATAAACCATATAACAGCTCTGCCTCCTTAAAATTCATCTTCCAAAAGCAGCCAGAGTGTTCTGACTGAAACGCAGTTTTGTCTGTAGTTCTTCACTGGCTTCTCCTTGCTTAATTCTAAGCTCCCTTACACAGTGTACGAGGCCCTCAAGGATCCGGCCTTTGCTTCCTCCTCTAGCTTTCTATCTTAACACTCCCTTAATTGTCAGCTGATCATATGTCTGCTTTGCCTAGAAAACTTCAGGTTGTTCAAGAGTTTAATATTTGCCCAGTATTTTTCATTTTAATAAATAAAGTGTTATTACTAACAGTTGCATTCAAATAAGCTGGGATGGATTTACTCTACTTTGTACTTCCAGCTTTTGTCATATCTCATCTAGTAGTGATGAGTTGCTTGTATATTAAACAGAGTTCTCTCTATAATATGTAGCTTAATCTGAAAGATTATCAATGATAAACATTTTCTTTTGCCCAGGCCTTTCAAGCTTAATATAACCATCTTTTCCCTTCCAATGCATAATATATGTTAACAAACAAACAAAAAAAGATGGCAAAGATAAGTCACTCTTTTGTGACTCAGAGGGTAAGGGGAGAAGTATTTAATGTTGCCAGCTACTTGCATTGTCTTGGAAACTGGTTAAACTCAAACATTTACAAAGTTTATAAAAACATAAAAATAACTATTCTGTTTATATTTGTAACATTCAGGTAGTCAATGGTTGGCATTTTTTCTTTAATATACATGGATGTATCCTATTTTAATTTTTGAAAAAATTTTCTAAAAATACAGTAGTTATTAAATAGACTTGTGTTATATAGTCCACCAATATAATAACACTAACAACAACAACAATTTAGGTCAATATATAAATGTTTTAAAATATATAATATTAATTATTTTTGCATTTCTTTTCACTTTTAAAGGTGTCCTATTTTGGATAATAAATTATATCGTCACTTTACTTAATTTCTTCTGCATTCTAGCTATTCAAAATAGTAATCTGCTCAGTACGCTGAACTGTTTCTATAAGCCTCTGCTCATGCAAGTTCCTCTATGTGGCATACCATCATTTCCATTTCCACACCGTCTTTATCTTCAAAGTTTAATTTACACTCATCATTGAATAATTAGTATAAATAAGTATGTATATGTGCATGTGGTGAAGAAAAAATTTTACAAGTGTAAAGAATTAAAGTATTATTATCTGGCCAATTAAATTTATTTTCAGTATTAAACTAAATAAAAACTTAATTCAGAGATTGTGATCTCCAGAAAGCTTTGTATTATAATAATCTGGATAGACAACTATTTCCCAAGTTGATTTCAGCTTATCGATGGCTACATTTGCCTCACTTATGTTTGTGTTCCCAGACATTAGCATAGATATTAAGATATCTATGTGTCTTTGATATTAAGATATCTGCTTAATAATCATCTATGATACAAAATAAGGAATACATAAATTAATATGGATGAAAAAAAGAATGTGATTTAACTTCATCTTAATTTCTCATCAACCTCTTGGCAATTTTCCCCAAAAATAGAAACGAAGAGCAATAGATTTTATTCTGATTTCACATGAGGAAGATTTTTTACAACTCACATGTTCCTATTTCTAGTCGAATATATACCCTCCGAGGACAATAGGCACCAGTGACCTCTGCATTTTATAATAGTGCTGCTCAGAACAATACAGTGTCGAGTTAAGCCAACTTGCCCCCTCAGGATACAGTTCAATTTCTTGACTATTATTTACCAAAGCTGTGTTTTCCTTTCATTTGGTACTAGAAAGTAGGATGGAATCTTTAGTTTGCATTTTTCATTACTGGTTCAGTAATATGAAAGCACAAACAAAACTTCACTCTGACATCTCTTTTCAAGATAAAGAAGCCCAGAGCTTGGGCTTCAGATAGGAAGCAGAGAGGAGAAGACTCTAAAATTGTTATGTCCTTTGCCTGCAACATTTGGCAGGAATTGGCTCTGGTTTAATTCTGGAGAAAATAAGAACATTAATCAGGGACAATGCAATTGCAGCAGATTGTTATGGTTCAGTTAGAGACATCACCATAATATGAGTTGCCAGTATTTTGCAGTCACTTGCTCATGGAGCTCATAAAATGTGAGTGCTAGTTCTTTATATGAGAAATGTATGATAGTGGTGGAGGAAGCCTCCAACATATATTCATCCATTAGTTGTATAAAAGGTACCCATATTGCAGATTTGGTGGAAACTATGCAAAAGCTTGATGGAGAGGAAGAAAGTGTGTTGAACATATGTGCCAATAAAATGAAAAGTAAAACCTTTTCAAATCAAAGGAAAGAGGCAAGTGTCAGACAAGAGAATGTTAAAGTCATCAGACAGATTATGTTATTCTCTGTAGGTCGATGATTTCAACTCTGTCAAGATGCACTGTGTGCACAAACTCTATCCTTGCTGTAAGAGGAGGATTAGATCAATGTTTATCATCACAGAGGGGTCTCTATAGAAATGCAAAGTGTAATCCCATTTCTTGAAATATAAATGAGAAAACAAAGTTGACATATCCAGATCTTATACAGAAAATTTAAAATCATGCTATTAGAATGTTAGAAGTAGAGCCACAATATGAATGTACTTAGTACCACTGAATTGTATACTTAAAAAAGAGAGAGACTGTGAGAAATAGAATGGAGACAGTATGCAGTACCAGCCCTTTATTTTCAAAATGAAGAAAATCAGTTCTTTAGAGGTTAAATGTAACTGGTAAGACTGAAAGACTGAAGAAGTTGCGGGGCCTGCCAGAGATTTCATCTAGTGGTAGGGGATAAACTCCCCCACTAAAACTGTTTTGATTTTATCCCACAAATCATGTTTGTTCAAATACCCATGACAGATGAATTCAGCACTTACTGCATGCTGAACACTGGACAGTGGCTTTGATATGAGTGAAATGATGCCATTTCAGCTCTAATAGCTGGATACAATCACCTCTTGAAATTGATGGTAGCTCCTCAGACTGCAAACACCAAAACCAGGCACAGTTAAAACAGATTATTAAAGTAGCATTTAATCTCTTACTATTACTTTATTGTTTAGAAAGGAATGAAATTTTAGAAAATTTCAGTCTTCATCTTTTGTCTAAGAAAGGCTCACAAAACACACAGTAGTGATGAGGTTCAAGTAAGAGGGGCAATTATAAAATGTTTTTGACATAATTTGTATCCTATTAGAACTATGTATGTTTACTTATTTATTTATGTATTTATTTGACAATCATTTATTGAGGGTCTGTTATGTACCAGACACTGCTTGAATCTTAGATACATAGATCCATAGATGTGAGAAAGATAAAAGTTCCTGTTCTTAAAGAACTCATAGCTGAGTCCCAAAGCATACAGATGGAGGAACATGAAGAATTGTGTGTTTCTCTATAAAGATTTCGTTCGGTTTGGTTTAAAAAAACCTTGAAAAATTAAATTTTATAACCAAAACAGCCAACCTTTTTAAAAATGGAAGTTCTGTTAGAATGACTGATTAGGGTAGGAACTGAATGCTAGTTCATAAACTCCTAATAGGAGGAAAGATGCCCAAATTTAGTTAGTAAAGCAGTTCTCAACTCATTTTTGATTGGAAGTGTTTATTTTGAGGTTTTCACACATTCATAAGTTAGAGTGAGGAGCTTCTGCATGATTGTTTTTTCTCTTTTGGATATATCATTATTCTCAGTATTCGCATTCAGATTTGATTTGTCTGGGGTGAGATCTAGACACTGGAATTTTAGAAACATCTTCCCAAGTGCTTCTGAAATGCCAGTATTGAGAACCACTGGCATAAATCATTGTTTCTCGAAGAGTTATACTCAGAGTCAAGATCATTTTAGATGGTTCTAGATCATTATAAATTTTAATT
>NW_006441955.1:18985480-19065170 GCF_000325575.1 Pteropus alecto
TTATCTCTCCCTCCATCTACCCATCCATTCATCTATCATCCATCTATCCATCATCTTTCTATCTATTATCTATCTATCTATCTATCTATCTATCTATCTATCTATCTATCTATCTATCTATCTCTATCTATTTATTTGACTATCATCTATAAGAATATAGTTGGCAAAGGCTGTGAAGGTAGGATTTAAATGATTAAATTTTAGAAAACTCTGGATTATGAGATAAAATGGGAAATGCAGAAGACCAAAGAATTTGGAAGACAAAAGGATTCTTTTTTTCTTGATAAGATTGATGATGAGTTGAAAAACAAATAGTTTAAGAACAAAGGTCACATTTTCAAGTATTCTTTGTCAATTGTGCTTAGATCAAGATATTTTAAAATGAAAGAAATATATGGTAGGATTGACATTCTTTTGTATAAACTTCTGATACTCTTGCCTGGGTAGATGGCCAACTCTCCTCTGTGTAGGTACAGACCGGATTGGATTGGCTATGAGAAAGACACACATCAGGTACTATTGCAACTATGAGCACGGAGACCATAAATAATATTATAGCAAAGGAGCAAAGAGTAATCTCCAAGAAGTAAATGCTGCTTAAAATCGACATGGGTGAGCAGCTATTTTCATTAGGTCCATAGATGTCACCCTATCTGCTCTAAGAGCAGTGGCTTGGCATATGGTGAGTAGTTCTGTGAGTACTGACAGAGTGAGATCAGTAATGGCAGGAAGATTATTGTTTGACTCCCAAAAGGCAAATTAATTGTCACTGGTTGAGCAGAAAAGTCAGAGTGACAAGTTTAATTGGACAGTGGAGATTACTGGAGGAAAGCATTGAGGAGCATTCTGAGGATGAATCTCTCTCACAGAAAAAAATGTCTCGATGAGTTAGTGAGGCCAGTCAAGGAAGCTGCATAAAGGAGTGGCAGTACCATGGTCACATAGTCCATTACTAAAAATGGTTAGTCTATTGTTTGAGGGCATAACATTCGTCAAAATGATCTTGATCAGAGTGAAACTTGATAATGTAAAACTAATAAACTGTGATGAGAGAAAATAACATACATAGATTAATGCTTTCAATCTCTGCTTTCACACCCCATGAACTTCTGACTTTCGGTCTTGCATTTTGTTCTTTAAGTCAGTGTCTCTTTATTCCTTAATCTATCTGGCTACTGAATGAAACAGGTTTGAAAATGAAATTGTTTTAAAGAGCTGTCTCTATAGTTTGCTGCTCTTGAACATTAATTCATAATTTAATATAACAATAAAGAGGTTAAGTGATTGACCTGAGTCTCTCGACAGTGGGTATACTCAGCCATTATTTTTCCAAAAGAGCTTGGGTATCTTGTTCTGGGAGAGAAGCCAGGTATCACAGCCAAATGACTCTTGATCCTGTTGTTAAATCACAAGAGTTACCTTGTTGCTGAGTACATCTTTATCATTATTAACCTTAACTTTCAGAAAGAGTTGACACTCAGGGAGACATACGCTAAGATGAAAATATATATACATCTTTTTCTCATCAAGATATTTCTCCTAAAGAGATGTTTCCAGATGAGAACTTAATGTACCAGCTACGCTAGTGTTTGAAAGACATCATTTATCCTCTTGCAACATCTCTCTCTCTCTTTTTTCTTTTTCATTCATTCATTTATTCATTCGTTTTTTTTAATTCAAAAATAGTATGAATTTATTAAGAGCCAGGCTCCAGCAGTTTGTTAGAATCCAGCAATATAACATTGAACACACAGACATAATTTTTCCTCAAGGCTCATATGTTCTTATTTCAAACAAACACATTTAATTACTCTAGAGAGTGACACGTGAAGTTACAGAGAAGTAAAGAAAACAATGGGAAAGGTGGAAGGTGGGATATCGAAGAGGGCTTACTGGGAGTAATATTTGGCTGAGTCCTGAAACCTAGAAAGGAGTAATTTGGCTAAAGTGAGAAGATATGAGCATGTGGAGGAAAAGGAAGGACAAAGGTCCAAGCCAAGAAAGAGCATGTCACTCAGGAACTGAAAGTGTTCACTATGATTAGAATATGAAAGTAGAGTGGGAAAAATATGATTGGGGATTGCACCTGACATCACAGAGCAAAACATCTAAGACCATTTTAAAGTGTATTCAAAGTTTATATCTTGAAAATCTTTAAACTTGGTCTAACATCATTGGATTTACATTAAAAAAAATTTTTCCCTCTCTTTTATTTTTCTTTCTTAATATGTGTACATGTATTATGGAATATATCAAGGTAGATTGAACTTTTCAGATGCTTATACTGTAGAAAAATATGGAAACCTCTCAGTAAACTCTAATGGAAGATATATGAATCATAAATCGGGTACATGGCATCCAAAACACAGTGAATATGACAGAGATCTTCTGATAACTTGCTTCAGAAAATACAACTGATTTACTCCCCTTATGGACATCCCTCACTTGATCTGGTATTAAATGGAGCAAGGAAAGAAGTCATTCTATCTCACCCTGATGAATTGTGAATCTTAGTTGTAAGTGACAGAAATCAAACTCAACCTAGTTTAGGCAGGAATGGGAATCCATCAGTACATCCTTTAGAGAGACTGGTGTGATGGGAAACAGATTTGATCCATCTTTCTGCTTATTGACTTTATATTTCAAGCACTGGTATCCATGAGGAATGAGGGAGAACTGGCTTTTCTGGCGTCTTAGATTAGATTCTCTAGAAGCGGACCTGGAAATTGATTTATTATGAAGTATTCCTGGAAAAATATAACAAGGGAGTAGAGACTGGGGCCAAGAAGCTAAGCACAGGTGTAAAGGTGTGAAAAGAAGCAAAGCCCCACAGAGTAGGTAAGGTCAGCCCAGCCCCGCAGGGGAACTCTAGAGATAAAGCAGATCTCCCTTCACTGTCAGTCCCAATAATCAGATATCTGCTAGTTGTTGGTTAAGGGATGCTCCCAGGGAAATGTAAATTCCAAGGCTTTCCCTCCACCCCACCTCTCTTAATAGTTTCTGTTTAAACACAAAACAAGACAAAATGAAACAAAACTCAGACTCAAATCTGATTGACAACATGGGGTCACATGTCCACCCTTTCTTTTCATCACCGTGACATGAGGTGATGGTGAAATATTACATTTGCCCCAATTTAGGACATACGTCTCTCTGCAAGCCAGAATGAGAGTACACATTAGTAGAAACAGAGGGAAGGAGATACTGGGCAAACAAATATGATGGATGTTTACTAGGCTCCCCATCTATATTCTCCTTTGAGTCTCATATTCTACACTAAAACACTATAGAACTAGCCTCCTGAGGGCAATGTCAAGGGGAAGTAAATCCAAAACACTGTTGTACTAGTCTGGGTTCTTGGTTGCAAAATCTATAACTGCATCTGGCTAATTTAGGCCAAAAACAATTCATAGCTGACAGAAACAAACAAACAAAAAGGCTGGAAAACTAGGATTAGCTAATTTTCTGACACAAGAATGGTCTGGCAAGTGCCGTCACCACCCACTACAGGGCATTTGCTGGGAGGACCCCACAGCCCCTGAACACTCATCTTCATGCCAATGGATGCTCTCCTCCTCTGCAGCCCTATCTGATCCTGCATTTACACTAAGTATATTTGAATATATTTTATTTAAGTATCCGTATGAGTCAGTTAGAGGTGTATATGACTTGGAAGATAACACCAAGTCCATTTACCAGCTCACACTCTGGAGTTCTCAAACTGAGAAAAAAGTTTGAGAACTCTTGAAAAATGCATTTTATTTTCACTATCATCTTTCCTGACTGGTGAAATTATGATTCTATGGTCTTTGCAGTTTATGGTAGTATATTATAGTTGGTGCTTCTTAATGTACCCAAATCCCATGGAGCATCCAAGGAATCACTATTATGTATTTTCTTTCCTGGAAATCTGTTTTATTGACCACTGGACATTTCTGCAGTTCTAAGCCTTCGCCCAACAAATGATAAGCATATTTTGCCTACCTATAGTACACATTGCAGAACTTCCTTAAAAAACAAAAACATTCTGTGTCTCTCTACAGGGAGTGAGAAAAGTACAGCCTGCTCAACTGATCGGGGGCTGTTAGCACAATTGTGATGAAAGTGAAATTGGAATCAGGAACCACAGTTGCCCCTTTGTGTATTTATCCGCACCTTAGATACAGGGTCCCTTGCTCACTTTTTTCTGTTGCCTACACTGACTTTCTTTCTTTGACTGTTCTTGGCTCTCCTCCATTCTACTCTTCCTAAACCATCACGCCCTCTGACAATGCTTAGGCTAACATTTCCAGGCAGCAGACTCCAAATTCTCTATGTCCCTACCTGAACTGCTCTACTCTCTTCTCAGGTAACTGCGCTACTTACTTTCCCATGCCAGAGACCTGAATGTCATCTTTGACAAGGTCATTCCTCTTACCAGATTCTTGAACAGTTCAAGGGTCATAAACCTAAAATTTTTTTCAGAAAAATTGTTTGCAATCCATGCTTTCAAAGAAGCTAAATTATATCTCCCTTTTCTACCATCTTAGGAAGATTCTATACTTTTTGGTTGTTTACAAAGCATAGTCTCATTCAATGTAAAAGTCCAATCTGAGACCCTCGTGTAAATCTTATATTTTCCCTTCACTCCTCACACATCTTCACAGTGCTCACAGATCTTCAACTTGAGGAATTGCATGGGAAGAAACGTGTGGTCTGTGCTTTCACTCCCCCTCTTCCTTTATCGAATTTTGCAAGAGGTTCTTTGGGTCTCTCTCTGAAGTTCCTTTGTCTCACTGGATACGTAAACAATCTCTGTTGTTTGTCACTCTTTCTCTGACACTGTTCTTAGAACCACATGTTCCATGCCCTGACATGGGCACTCAGTCTTTTGGTTGACCCTCATCCCTACCCTTCACTCCTAACTAATCATTTTCTATGCTTGCATAGCTTCTTGCTGAGTTGTTCAGGATGGTACTGAAGGCAAAAAGACCTGTTGAGACATTAAAATAATCGTCTAGGAAGAGAGAGAACATGAACTAAGAAAAGATAGTTGGAATCATAATAGCAAAATCAATATTAATAGCCGTTACTTATTGGATGTCTACTGTTTGCCAGACACTGTACTGTATCCTATCACCTTTCCATAGTAGCCCTGCAAAATAGAGGTCATCTTCTACATTTTAAAGACTAAACTCAAGATGCTTGTCTATTTTTCTGAGAGTCTTTATCTAGTAAGTGGCGAAGGTGAAATTAAAATTTGTTTCTAAAATTTTTCCTTTCTCTACTCTCCTACATTTGGTTAAAATAGAGAATCCTGGGACTATCCTATACTTAAGGATCTCCAGAGAAGGGTTCAGAAAATGCACATTTTTAACAAACATTTTATGATTCTTTTTAATTAGGTAAATTTAGGAAACATTAGCTAACAGAATAATATTTAAAAAATTCTTAGCCTCCCTCCTCATAACCTGGCCTCTGCCTACTTCTTTAGAATCTTTCCTTCCAGCACCCGACTCCAATGAAATGTTCTAGAATAGCAGTCCTCTGTTTCCTGGATGTGCTATCCATTCAATGTTTCTGACTTTTGCACAGCTTTTCTCTTTTTGGTGAATGATCTCTCCTGCAATATGCTTCTGAGCATCTACTCTACGATAGTCTCTATGAAGCCATTTTGCCAACACTGGACTCTTCTTCCTACTGTTCTGGCAAAGTTGCTCACTGCTCCTATGTTCTTCCCCTCTAATGGGTGTGCCTACTTCAAATATTATACTTGCATAGTGTATTGAGATGCATTCACTTAAATGTTTTTCTCAGTAAGTTGTGAGACTCTAAGAAGCATACTGTAATAAACAGTTTTTAAGAATTGTGTCAGGCTTTTTGCCTTAGCTATTGCTCTTAGCAGAGTTAGCCTGCTGCTATCATTTTGCTTTTATTTATCTTTGTTTCTGCATTTATGTATAGATTTGTCCTTTGGTATCAATAGGGGATTAGATTCAGTACCCCCCGCAGGTACCAAAATCTACAGATGCTCAAGTCCCTAATATAAAATGGCTTAGCATTTACATATAACCTATGCACATCCTCCTTTATACTTTAATTCATTGCTAGATTACTTCTAATACCTAATACAATGTAAATGCTATATAAATTATTATTATATTATTATACTGTATTGTTTAGGAAATAGTGTTAAGAAAGAAAAGTCTGTACATGTTCAAAACAGAAGTAGTCATCACAGGCCTAGCTACATAGTACATGTCAGCTACAATGTAACATTTAAAAATATATATATATATTTTTGATATGACATTGATTGAATCCACAGATGCTAAATCCATGGATATAGAGGGCCGACTATATGACTTATCATATTACTTCTAAGCGTGTAGACAGGAAACATATGACCTTGAACAAAATAAGATAAAGATGATACGCATGGAAACAGATTTTTAGAAAAAAATACCTTTTTTCTTTTTTTTTTAATGACTGATAGATTCATTTTCTCCCTGGAGCCTGTGAGATTATTTGCCAAGATAGAACAGAGGGAGATTGAGAGAAGTAATTAAAGGGTAGTAAAGAACTGAAATAGATTCTTAGGAAAATTAGAGTAAAAACTGTCTTCAAGTAAGCTAGAGAACATACATTTTCAGTGGTAAAATTTCCTGAGATTATCATATTTTTCTTTAGAAGTTCTTGGCATTCCAGGCATAAGGATGGAGAAAGCAAGTAAGAGAACACCCAGAGTCGGTGTTCTGCTGAGTAGGTGTGATGGAAGAAAAGTGGTGTTTGGGAAATGAGGACATTGATGGGAAAGTGTTCAGGTAATCATGCAAATGAGGGGGAGGGCAAAAGAACACTATTCGGGGAAAATTAAAGAATCAAGAGACCTTTCTGAGGAGTTAAAAGTATGGGGAGCTGAAAAATGAGGGTGTTTTAAGTTTTTACTGCTGCTTTAACAGACTGCCACAAACTTAGTGGCTTAAAACAATAGAAATTTATTCTCTTACAGATCTCAAGGCCAGAGATATGAAATAAGTTGTATGTAGCTAAAATCAAGGTGTCACCAGAACTGATTGTTTCTGGAGAATCCAGGGAAAAATTTATTCTTGCCTATTCCAGCTTGTGGCGGCTGCTAGTATTCCTTGGCTCTTGGCACATCATTCCAATCTCTGCTTCCATCATCATATTGCTGTCTCAGCTTTTGTAGTGGTATCTCACTGTCTCCATCTTTTAATGACATTTGTGTACCTGGATAAACTAGGATAATTTCCTTATCACAAGATCCTTAATTTAATTACATCTAAGATAATTTTCTTATCGCAAGATTCTTAGTGTTATTACATTCTTTTTGCAATATAATGTAATGTATTTACAGAGTCTAGAGATTAAGACATGGACACCTTGAAGAAAGGTAGGTTTTTTTCAACATACCATAACATTATATTCATATCGTGGATTGTTTGTACTAAAGTTTTCAGCAGTAGAGCAATTCCCAGTGGAAAAAAAAAAGTGCAATAAAGTGTAGTAATGAGTGTGTTCAAATAAGGGCATTGAGTTGGTCAAGAAAGCCAAAGGGTAGGCATTGGATGAGCCATTTTCTTGAATACTGAAGCCACCATAATATAGACCGGATGTGGGGTGCATTCAGATAATGATTTAGTAACTTGCCCTAGGTCACGTAATTTGTGAGAGTTGGAACTATGTTTAGTACTTTTACCAAAGATCCATGTATATGCATTGCACCAATCAGTCCACCAATATTTTTAAGTGTTTACAGTGTGTTAGGGGCTGAAGAAGAATGGCAAGTAAGCCATGGCCCTGCTGTGATGATACTTATAGTCCATTCGGGAAATGATATTCAATATATAATCAGAGAAAATTAATAGGTATTTGATATATATAGAAAAAATTCAGTATTCCATGAATGCATCTTAATCTTAGGGGCCAGAGGAGTCTTAGCTGAGAAAGTGATATTTATGCTAAGACTCCAAAATTAAAGAGGATTTAGACAGGTAGAGAGATGGGGTTGGGGTTGAGACAGAGGAGTAGAAAGTTTCAAGTGAATAGTCAGTGCAAAGACCTAGAGGAAGAATGGGGGTTGTTTGTGTTTAAGAAGTTATGAGCCTGTGTCTCTCTTTTTTTATCCCATTGAAGTGTATCTGTCCAGTGTGTCCCACTTTCTCTGCATTGCTCCCAGAATTCTGAGTTGACAGGTAGTTATTCAGTGAGACTCTAACTGCCCAGGCCATCCACAACCTTAGAATTCTCCTTTCCTAGTTTCCCTGAAGCAAAAAGACACCAGTAAGCTAATCTACAATGAAGTGTTAAAAATCTCTCCACCTTGATATTCTCTGTTTTCAGGGCTATTAGTATTTGAACAAGATGCTTCTGGATATATCAATGCTTACTTCACAAAGAATGACCTATATAAGTGGGAATTTTATTGCTTTAAATGTAGGTTTCTTTTGCTGTAGGAAATTGGAGCAATGGGGCAAGATTATTTACACCCAACAAAAAAAAAAATCACATCATCTGAAGGTGAAGTTGTGATTATCTCATGCATTTTGTCACCAATAATGACATGGGGAACTTTATGATTTAGTATTAGCTGGAATATAATCATTCTTTATTCATTAATAGAATTAAACATTTATAATATTTCCTTTTTATGAAAACCAAAACTTTGAAATTCTGCTTAGAAAGCGAAGATAAATATGAAATTTAATCCTCAGGACTTGACTACATTAACTACAAAAGCAGAATTCTTTCCTTTTCTTTATTGCTGAACTGTGCTTTAACCGGCAGTCAGATCCTCCAGCCAAACCCGCTGAAGCGATTGCTCTCTGGGCTGTGGCTGCAGCGTCTTTTCTCTTGGCTCCAGAGCTCCCATGTAGCTGGTGAGTGCAGAGAGTTCTGATGCTTGCTGTGACTTCCATTTGCTCCTGAGGAAGAAAGACAAGCTTCCAAACTTGTCACGTCTAACCATAAATAGAAGATATAAAAGCTACATTTCTGAGGATCAAAATGTTAAAGAGAGCTTTGAGTACTCTAAGTAGTAGATGTGGATTCTTAAAATGAGCTCATTAAATTAACATGGAATGCAGAAGCATTTGTCAATATTATGCATGTTGTCTTAGACCAGATTAATAAAAGATTCATAAGTGTTCCACTTCAATTGGCTTTGCAAATTTGAGTCTCCTTTAAATGATTGTCTTCTCTGTTTGTGTAGTTTATAGTTAAGCTGTTAGAGTTATTCTAGCCTCACTCACTCCAAGCTGTAAGCTTTCACTTCTTATTCATGCCAATTGTCCAATCGTTTCTGCTTTTCCACAATTATCTGCCTTTTTAATAATGTATGTATTTATATGTTTATTTATACCTTGGCTTATTCCAAAGTAATTTTGACATGGTTCAATAGATTGGATAGATTAAATGCTAGACTTTATAA
The DNA here is from genome assembly GCF_000325575.1 of Pteropus alecto. NCBI lineage: Eukaryota > Metazoa > Chordata > Mammalia > Chiroptera > Pteropodidae > Pteropus > Pteropus alecto. The sequence goes on from NW_006441955.1 coordinate 18,994,911, forward strand.
TCAATCATTTTAGGTTGCTCAGAGGCTATTAAAAAACTTTTGATATTTTCATTTAAAAAATGTAAATATTCCCTTCTAATTCTTTTTAATGTGAATTTTTGCAAAAGGTATGGTCTACTCAATAAGCTAATTAAGTTTAATGCTGAGATGTAAGTCTAATTCAAATTCAAAAGTCTATAGCTATTATCAAGGAAAGCAGCCATCTCTTTTGTTAGTTAGCTGGTGGAGTACAAGCAAGTTTCCTGAGAAATCTCTAATTGGAAACTCATAGTCCTAGAAGGACTATAAGGGATGTGAATGTGTATCCAATGGTCATAACTTCTTTCGTGGCAGCTGAGGCCAGATGCATGCAACAGAAAGTTATTTCTCTAAGTGCATGTAACAACTGTTGAGACTTTCAGGCTCTCCTGACATTAGCAGATATTCTGAGATGTGTGATTTAAATTGGTTTTATTTAAAAATCAAATAGAGCTGGCAATAAAGATAAATTGCAAGGAACATTTTAACTGCTACTGACTGAAAACTGCATATAAGCCACAGCTTTTAAATATCCAGTGATGATAATCCAAACTTTTATTAAAGCAGAAAAAAAATTCAAAACCAAGACATTACTGAATTATATGTAGTTGTTCGCATTTAAAATTACTATAGTAAACTATTTGTAATAAGGCCTAGATTGATGACCACAATGCTTGAATTGTAAACTGGACTTTCTTCTCCCCAATATCCACATCAGAGGATATCATTTATTTATTTATTCAAGAAAAATTTATTGAACTACTTACATGGCCAGAAATCATTCAAGACATTATGGGTACAGAATGCAGTCTCTGCCTTCAAAGAGTTTACTACAGTCTGGCAGTATAAATCATCAAAATCTCAACTTATGCAATGCAATGAGATACATGCCATAACAAAAATATGCATGGGACATTATGAAAACATAAAGAAGCAACACAGAAGAAAGGTACCTAACCAACCCAGGATGAGGAAAGGAAAGACTTAAGAAAGTCCTTAGAGAAGGCAAAGAAAGCCTCGGTTAAAATTTAAATAAGGATTTAAGAACTACAGGAGCAAAAACAGAAAGGCCATACACTAAGACTATTTTTCATCTAGTGTTTGCTTTCTGCATTGCATAGTAATTCAGAGTTAATAACCAAATGTTAAAATAGACTATAAAGCAGCAATATATCAAGATAATGTAGTTTTGGATCAAGAGTAGGAACTTGAGCACATCTGGGCATTTATCCAAAGAAATCCAAAACACTAATTCGAAAAGATATATGTACCCTTATGTTCATTGCAGCATTATTTACAATAGCTAAGATATTGAAGCAACCTAAGTGTCCATCGGTAGATGAATAAAGATATGGTACATGTATACAAAGGAATATTATTCAGCAATAAAAAAGAATCGAATAAAGATATGGTACATGTATACAATGGAATATCATTCAGCAATAAAAAAGAATGAAATCTTGACATTCGTGACAGCATGGGTGGGCCTAGAAGAGATTATACTAAGTTAAATAAGTCAGACTGAGAAAGACAAAGACCATATTATTTCACTCATGTGGAACCTAAAAAACAAAATAAACAAAACAGAAACAAACTCATAGATACAGAGAACAAATTGATGGATACCAGATGAGAGGAAAGTTAGGGAGATGGGTGAAAAGGGGTAAGGGATTAAAATGTACAAATTGCTAGTTATAAAAACATACATGAGGATTTAAAGTACAGCATAGGAAAAATAGTCAATAATATTATAATAACTGTGTATGGTATCAGATGAGTACTAGACTTATTGAGGCAATCACTTTGCAAGTTATATAAATGCCTAATTGCTATGATGTATGCCTGAAATTAGTATAATATTATATGTCAACTATGATTAAAATTATTTTTAATTTAAAAAGAGTAAGAATTTGATCAGAATTCAGAAGAGGTAGTCTAGAAACTTTTTTATTATATATAATTATATTTAGAAATTTAATATATAATAAATTATTACAAACCAATGGGGAATGAGATAGATTATTAAATTCTATTAGAAAAATTGATATTTGGGCACAAAAACCAAGTTGATTTTCCCACTATAACATGCTAAAATTAATTCTACATGGATGGAAATTTTTTTTAATAAAAGTAAAATTATTAAAACACATGTAAGAAAATATGAATAAAGTGTCATGTCATATACATGGAAGACTGAATATCATAAAGATGTTAATTTTTTTCAGAGAACATAAGAAACTAATTTTAAAATTAGTATAGCATACTAAAGGAATAAGAAAAGCCAAGACATATTTGAAGAAGAATTGGGCTATCTGATATCAAGATTTATTATACAATTATAGTAATTAAAATAGCTATGTATTAATGTAAGAATAGAAATATAATGAATAGAAAATTCTAAAGTACATATTAGAAAAAACTCAACATCAAATGATGGTATATAAATAATATATAAATATTATATAAGTAATATAATAAATAATTATATATAATATAACATTTAATTTATATAATTTAAATATAAATGCTGTATACATATACAGATATATATGATTTCTTTAAAATGATATATCTATATATGATAGAGATTATGTTACAAAACAGTAAGAAAGGAGTAATCTATTCAAAGAAATGTAAAGTTGGGTCAGTCGATTTCCTTAGAAAAGTAAAATTAGGTCCTAACTTTAATCAAAAATAAACTTCAGAGAGATTAAAGCCTTAAATATGAAAAAAGAAATCTTTATTAGAAAAAAAATGGAAAAATATATGTTGCCAAGTGGTGGGTAAGTTATTCTTAAATATTACTCAAAAATACAAACTATTTGAGATTGATAAATAGGTCAAAATTAAAATTAAAAAATTTGTGTGTCAAAAGATTTAATAAAGATAAAAGAAAAGCTTCAGACCTGGGAGTATACAGTTGCAAAATATATATCCAGCACATGATTATTTCTCAGAATATATGATGAACTATGTTTACTCTTTAATAATCTTTCTTTTTTCTCATCCAGAGCTTCTCTAAGCTTCTGAACTACAAGAAATAATTCTTAGATTCTTAAATTCAATTCTTTAAAGATTAGTTAAAGTTAGTATCCAATTTTTGGAAACCTTATCATTGTTAATTTATTCTACTGCTTAGAATATAGAAAACTGAGTATCTTTTTTATTATGTGCAAATGCCAGAAAAATGCATATTTTAATTAAGGTAGATCTAGATCCTTCTTGTCAGAAGATTTATGCAGTGCATAAATATATCTTACATGTTCTGTGATTAACCTAATTGCCTGCATCTTGGTATTGTTATCCTCCTGCCACTGGGTTTAATTACACTGCATTATGACTATAATTAAACAGAACAAAATATTATTATATCATTAGTTGATTTTTATAAGGCCTTGAAAACTTTTTATAAGAGCTCTTATATTTATTATAATCTATCGCTACTATAATTAGTGCTCTCAGAATTGTTTCTGGTCACTAAGTTTTTAGGTATACATTCATCAATCACTTGGAATTTAACCTCAAAATTGATGTGCATTGATTTGGGTAGACAGTGGCCTCCTATTCAACCAAGTAGATGACCACCATTTTGTATCAGTCTTGCTCTTAATTTTTTTTTGTTCCTAATGAGGCTACTGAAAGCCCTAAAGCAACAACAAACAACCTCATTTTGACTGAATTTTCTGTGATTATACGGTTAAGAGAAAAAGAAGTTGCCATTTACGGTATGTTGAGTTAGTTGTGTCTTCCAGTAGATATTGACACTGGCAGGAACGTACATCTTGTAAATCTTTCTGTGATATCATGATTGGTGATGTGAGAGTGGAAATATGCTGACTGAAAGGCACTCTGAAACTAGAGTTGTAACCACAATCCAGTATGTGTACAATTGTGAGAAAAGTATGAATCTTTCAGCAAAGCCACCTCCCAGTTGGATACTTTTACTTCTCACACTGAAACTTGCTTCTCTCTTCACCTTAATGGTAATAGTTTCTACTTTTTTTTTTTCTCACACTAAAACTTGCTTCTCTCTTCACCTTAATGGTAATAGTTTCAACCTACCCTACTCTTTTTTTTTTTTTTTTAATCGAATCTTACCTGTTTAAGAGAATGTGGAATCTATATGTAGAGATTCCCTACTGCATCTTAGGAACTATTTTGTGTATGATATGTCATTTAAATTTTACAACAACCTTGAAAGTAGGCTCTATTATCAGTTTTACAAATTAAGCGAACCAGAACGTAAGTAGATAAGGGCAAGCCCATAGTTCTATGGCGTCTCTCCCTGCAAGTAGATGGATAAGTTAGTTCACATTAGGTGGTAAAGAATAGAAAAATCCATTTTGACTATTTTTAGGGTAAAAAAATCTAATATTTTTGAGATCCATGATTTCACCTATTTCCTGTGTTTATTCTTCATGCTGTTTAGAATGCAGAGAGGAAAAGGGGTGCAATTAGCACCTTGCAGAACCTCCAACAGAGGACATCTAGTGTAGGGTTTGTATTTAGCATGGTGTTATAAAAAATGACCAAAATTGCTAAAAATTATTTTCTTGTAAAAGCATAATTAAGAATGATTTCTTTAAAATAAACCACCACTATATCATCAAAATTTCTCATGCAACAGTTTAGTAATCATATGGGTATATATGTATGTGCATATATATACATACATATTCTGACCAATACACGTGCATAGATATGTATATATGTATATACATATGTACATAAATCTATACATACATGTGTGTATATACATACATACAACATATATGTGTGTTTGTACATATATAGCTATATATATCATATATAAATACATATTCTAACCTGTATGTTATATATCAGAATAGGGTAGTTTGTCTACACTAACAATCTCAAAATCTCAGTAACTTAACCTAATAAAACCGATTTCTTGCTCAAATTATATATGCATTGCTTATTGACATGGAGTTCAACTCCACAGTTTCTCAGGAACCCAGGCCAGTGGGAGTTCTCCTATGTTGTGGCTGCACCATCTAGAACACAAGCCCCCTCAATCTCTAAGCAGAGCCCTGATAAATCTTAAAAGTACTAAGCTAGACTAACTTTTTATTGTTTGCTTATTTAAGGAAAGGAAGGACAAATTGCCCCAAGCCTCGAGCTGTTGATGCTGAGAAATTAGACCATATAAATTAAGGACACAGGAAATACCAAATGTCCACAAATGCAGTCAGTGGCAATTTTATCTGAGAGCCCGGATAACTAAACATGAGATTTTCACAGTCTCAGCACACACAACTTTCACTCAGAGTTTATTGGGCATAGCTAGTCACTGTGCTTTACTCAATTTCGAGGAAGCCAGTAATCACAGCCTCTACGTGTGCAGAGGTCAAGGGAGAATAAGATACTGGTGAAAAATTATATAAAATATCTACCGCATGGAAAAAACTACCTATTTGAAAAAAAAGATGTGTTCCTATGGGCATAAGTCAGGGTAAATAACATTAAAGGCTGTAGCAGACAACTCTAAATTCTAGTGGCTTAACATAATAAAAGTTTACCATTTGCTCATTTGACAGCATAATAAAATTAGCAGGAGGTCCCTGCTCCAGGCAGTCAGATGGGGACTTTAAAGTTTAACATTTGAAGATGTATAATTAACACGGAAAGATAATGATAACAGAGGGAGTTCAGTTACACTTCTAGATTCCTGGTTAATTCAAGGGCTTTGTACTATAAGGTTTAAGCCCTTAACGAGAGAAGTGAGCAGTGCTCTGAAGGAGATTGCTCAACCATTAATTCCCTTGGTGCTCTGAAGTGTTATAAATTCCTTTTTTGAGAGTAGAAAATAGCTTTTGGATACATAAACAGCTTTTTGAAAAAACAACTTAGTCATCCTGGGTTACTAAATAGGGCAAGACCTGTCATTAAAAAGAGTAATTTAGAGAAGTTTTATAAGAAAAATTTATATTCTCAGCTTTCCCTCGTCCTTATTTTCTCTCTTTCCTGCCTTATACTTACTTTTAAATTTTTCAGCCACTCCAGCAGATAAAATTGCCACTGACTGCATTTGTGGACATTTGATATTTCCTGTGTCCTTAATTTATATGGTCTAATTTCTCAGCATCAACAGCTTGAGGCATGGGGCAATTTGTTCTCCCTTTTCTTAAATAAGCAAAGAATAAAAAGTTAGTCTAGCTTACTACTTTTAAGATTTATAAGTAACTTGCAGTTTCAAAATGAACCAAGATCTTTGAAACTTCAACCAAGATCCATTTGAAATTATGTGGGGTTATTTAAATATGCCATAGAACTCAGAAATATATATACAAATCTCTCTCAGAGCTATATTATTCTTACAGTTAGAAATTAATTGGAGAGAGTCCTGGACTCGTGGGGAATCCTTGGTTTTTGCTCTGGGTCAGCCATTAATGACCTCTGTGACTTTGGGCAATAATTTACCACTAGATGACTCTCAGCAATAACGATCTGTGAGTTGTTAATTACATTGGCTGTAGCACCTCTACTGTGGCCTTACTGCTTTTGGATTTTCATTATGCAACCAGAGCCATGCATCTGAACTGGCTCACCAGTAATCTGGATCCATATTTTTTATAGCCTCTCCAGCTGGTTGAATTTAATTGCTGTGCAAATGATCAGTGTCTAAAATCACCTGACAGTAGGCTCTACCTTGGCTCCCTCCTCAGTGCTGTATATTCACATCCCTGTGGTTAATTGCAGGGTAGAAATCAGGGTAGCTGAACAGAAACAGACCCTGGGGACTCCATTTTATAGCCTGTTTACACATATGACCTGTGTCTAGGCAGAAGAAAAGATGCCTGGAAACGATTATCTTCTAATGAAATAAAAAGGGCATTATAACTAATACCAAACAAAGGCAATGACAAAATGGAATAAATATTCATCCATAAATTTGAACATCGAGTGAAACACATGGCAACTGCATTATTTGGTATCACACAATCTGATGCCATAATATGTTAAATGAACCTAATAAGACAGATACAACTTAATGGCAAAGATAGCATATTCTTTTCTGGTATTCTCTCTGGTATCAACTAATTGTGGATTAAGAACATATTATCTGACTTCTATTAAGAACCATTTACATCATTTGTAAAATTACTGGGGGTTAAATTAGTTGTCCTCAATATTACTTTTAACACCAATCATTTGATACATTTCTCTTTCTGTAATACTTATGTCTTCAGAGTTTGGGGAGCAAACAGCTTTTCTCCTCCAATTGATATAGAACCTCTACATAGAGCCACCCATCTTTGCTCACCCATACTTTAACAACATACTGCTGGGTTTATCGTCTTATATTTTGATTTCTCCTTCTTGACCTGATACTTTTAATTTCAGCAGAATAATCTCCAGTGGTAGATTCTGGGTTGGCTTGCTTGTTCTTTCTTTGTGTTTCCACTTTTAGTCTTACGTAAAGAGGTTAGAATAAATCATGGATAAGTTAGCGGTTTTGTCTGCCACCTGAGAGTTCTCACTCTAAAGCACTTAAAACTGTTGCGTACATTAAAACATATTTTTGAGGGCATATATTATTTACCGGAATGCTTGATTTCATTGCCTGTCTTCACATTGTTTCAGAAAATTATTGCATATTTCCTTTACTCTGTACATTCAGATAAGTAAATGACTATGTTAGCGATTAGTTAAAATATAAACAGGTTCAGTGCTTTCCTAGGGCATTTTTCTTCAGTGACACCTGTGACATTCTTAATTGTATTAATACCCGAAAACAAGACAAAAGTACACTTAATTGATAAATGCATTGTTATAAGGAAAGATCAGATACTAGCTTCACATAAAGCTTTTCCATGATGCCCGGTTGTTCAAGCACACATGACACTTTGAGTATAGATGACCAGGCACAACAGTTGTGTAATTTGTCCTGAGTTTTCATTTATAGAAAGATCTCAGGGTTAAAACCATCATTTTAACTGCTAGAAGTTGAGGAAAAGAGGTCAGGTAATAATAAAGCATATCTGAATTTCAACTCTCTTGAAAAAAATTTACTATAATTTCTGTAAACTTTATTTCCTTGTATTTATAATATTCATTTGTCTTTGTCTTATGTCTCATGGTTTGTGTTCCTCCAAATAACTCAACTATAAAGTTATTCTTCATTTTGAATTTGACCCTATAGAAATCCTTTGAGCATGAAGTTATCTCTGGAGTAGTAAGGGGTGTTGAGTGGTAAAAGGGTGTTGTACATTCTTAAGATAGTACTAAGGGGATGCCTTATTAATATCACATAGAGCAGAAAATCATAAGAACAAATAATAGATTCTCAGAAGGAGTTAATCAGTTGTGTCTCTTCACTTGGATGAGGTAGATAAGATGACTCCATGAGAATAGATGCCAACCACTGTCCTGCTTGGCCAAACTCAAAATAACATGGGTGGCAATGTATAACTATCTAAAGATGAGGTACAACAGAATTTTATTATATTGCTTTTTTATTACAAAAATGATGAACATTCTTTTAGTGTTAATTTATACATTAACATTCAAACTTTAAGTGACCCAGTGAGCATAAATATACACCATGATTACATCAAAGTTCTTAGTCAATAGTTAATATTCTTCACATTTTCTTGACCTTCTAGATGCATAACATCTGTTAAATATATATAAAAAAAATTCTAAGTCAGTATGTTTGGTTGTTAGATTCAGAAAGAAGAGAACAATGACAATGAATTTTTGCCTGAGCCTGGGTAACATCCAGGTCTCTTGAGAAGTTACATTGTATTTGAACCAATTTTTTTCATTTATTTAATTATACACTTTTTACTTCCTACACTCCAGGCTCTGGGGATATGGAGATTAAAAAAAAAAAAAGCATCATAAGAGGATTCAAGGAATAGCAACATGTACAGGTTGCAATTTTAAGAGGTTCTTGGGATAAGCCACAATGAGGACACATTTGAGCAAACATTTAAGAGAGGTGAAAGAATATCTCACGTGTATAATTAGGAGAACATTCAGGGAGAGGGAATAGCCAGACCCATTGCCCTAAAGCAGGAGAATAGCTGCTATGTTTGAGCGATAATAAGGATGGTTAGTGTGGATAGAGTGAAGTGATCCCAATATGAATATGTGAATGTCTTCCAATGTCCAACCCAAACTGTGGGTGAAAGGACTGAGTACAAGTAGCCTACAACATGATGAAAAAAGAATCAATAAATACTGAGCACCTAGCATTTGCCCAGTACTTTATGTTTTCTTATTTCATCTTTACATTAATCTATTGAGGTCATTATTATAATCACCATTTTACAAATCGAAGTAATAACACCTAAATAAATTATAAGACCAGGACTACAAAGCTATTAAGTAATGGGGCTAAAATTTCGTTCCTTCAAATCCTGAACTCTTTCGGCTACACCATCCAACCTCACTAGTGTTTATTGCTTTGAGGTTCAGTTTCTAAACAAAGTAGCCAAAAATATCTAAGGATTACTAAACTCAACTCCAGGGCTAGTGAGTAGTGTCATATTGGCTATTGGGTCAGAAGCGATTGTGTCTTCCACTTGTTTACTCTCATTTGCATATTTCTCAGCACTCCTTTCATTATTTACAGGAAGAGTAGTTGTTGAAGGTGACCTAGTACAGACCGTAAACATCAACATCAAGATTTGCAGACAACTATTTAAAACAATTCACTGAAGAGAGCCAAATGACCTGTCTCTATGTCCCAATTAGTGTCCCCTTTAGGTCACATTCTTGAGCAGTCATCTGATAATACCTGCTTTCTCTTTCCAGCATGTAACTGCTAAAGTATTCTGGGAGCAGTCAGCTGGGAAACTCAATAACAAAGCCTCTGCCAACAGTCCCCTCTGATTCTAAAGTTTTAAATCTACGCAATAACATTGTACTTTAACCCCACATTCCCCTTGTAGCATAAAATGTGGATGTTTATGCTATAAAATTTTATTTCTGACTAGTCTGAGATTTATAATCCTTTATTCTCTGAAGATAGAGGTTATCTACTTTCTGATAAATTATTTTAGTACCTGTACTTGACTCTCTCTCTTATTACACTAAATAATAATTAAAAATTTAAGATTACAGTTTGCTACATACACATGCACACACAGACACACATTCATTTACTCAGTCACGCTGTATCTTGCTTCTCATAAAATATGTAAAATGTCTGTGCAGAATGTAATGCATCAAAACTAAAGTTAAATCCATGAAATTATTGGAGTTTAGAGAAGAAAGCAGAGGTAAGCATATGTTCATGGAAAAAACAGAGAAAATTAAAACCAGGTTTTTTGGAGCACATGGTATAGACAGAATCCTGGGCCCACAGAGTTAAGCTACCCTTAGTTTGTGTTACAGTGGGAAGGAGGTGGGAAAGCCTGTAATGTGGAAAAAACTAGGCCTTTTGTGGTCACTTTTAGCACAATATTACAAACAAAAGAAATAAATCCAACTCCGGTTAGGCCTTCAAAAAAAATTACTGTGTAGTTGACAAGAAACATTGAGTGGCCTTCTCACTGCAATACAACTAGATTGTGGATGAAGTATTACGAACATACCTTTTAAATGTATTCTTGGCTGAGACGACAGAAAGAAAAGTGTCCAATGGCAAAAAAAAAGAAGAAAAAAGGGAAAAAGAAGAAAAAGGAGAAGAATGAGCTACAACAAGAATAATGAACAATGAATGATAGGTAAAATGGTTATCTGGGGTTACCTGGCAGCCAATTCCCATATGGTGCTGGGATGCAGAGACCGAAACTTGAGTCCATTGCAAAATATAGAAGTAGAACCTGAAAGTTTTATATTAAGTCAAGATACTCAAAGTGGGCTGAAGTGGTTGCTGATTATTAGCAACACTGCCTCTAGGTAGAAGGCATAAATCATCTTGGGAAGAAAGCATTCCTTTCTGGCACCTCAAGACTACCATAGATCAAGTTCGCCTTTGAAACTCCTGGGCATCTGAAAAGCATTGTTTTAAAGAAAACCTCTGGCTCTTAATGAGTCATGGCTAGGTTTAATAGGAGGATCCATTCCACAGGGAGAAGGATAAAACCCATATGGTGGTATTCTAGAGAAATACCTGTGTTATTAGGACCTTGTAAATAATTGTGATCAAGATTTGATGTCCAATATGAACAGAACAGCTAAGTCAACAGAATCTTTGGTAAAATTCTGTCACAACAAAAATGTTGGTATAAGTACACATAGGGGAAATTCTTGTATATGTGGACATAAAATAATGCACATGCCCTTTGACCTGGCACCTTCACTCCTAGATATTTATCATAGAGAAAGTCATGCAGGTGTGCACAAGCAAACATGTACAGTGCTTTTCTTTTTTGCAGTGCTGCTTATCATAGTGAAATGAAATAATTTTCCCTTAGCAAGGGACTGACAAACAAATTATGCTTTCTTCAAACTATGGAATACTCTACAGCAGATAAAATTAATGATCTAGAATTCATATGTCAATATAGAAAAATCTGAAGAAATACAATTTTTAGTGAAAAAACCAAGTAGCAAATCATACATATAATATAAAAACATATATGTACATATTCTAAACTCATAAAACAATAGGATACAAATTTTATGCATGCATATACATGTAATAAAAGTACAAAAACATTCATAGAAATAAGACATACCAATTTCTGGATAGAGACTACTTTTGGGGATGGGCATAGGGGAAAAAGCAAAATGAAATCGGTTTAGAGATTGGGTGTTTCTGTGATATTTTCTTTCTTTAATAAAAGAAAAGTTGAGGAACTTTCAGTGATGTGATCTGGGCAGCAAGGTAAGTTTTTAATCTCCCAAAAATTCTTCCTGAAAAAGAAACAAACCAATTAGGATTGCAAATGACAAATCAATTGACAATACCTAAATAAAACTAGAAGTCAAGACATTTCTATAAACCAGATTATGAACACAAATGATGTCACCTATAATTGTAGAACAAGAATGCTATCAAGGTTGGGTGACAGGAATAGTGAGAAACGAATGAGGAAAACCTATATACCCAACAAACCAGGGTTCAAAAAATTTGTCAACAGATATCCACTTCTAAGAGAAAAAGACCCTATATACCTTGGGTGGAAACATGGCCAGACATATCTGAGAATGATTGTTGAAACTGGGAAAAGTCCACAGAGTCTTCAATTTGCAAATGAATTTTAAAAACTGCATGCAAACATGAAAACAAGTGAAGTTCTGAACTAATTTCAATTTATAGTTAAATGACCATACGATTAGCCACCAGTTAACTTCTATTTACAAGTTAAATGACAGAACAAGGAAGTAAACAGAGAAAGCCAGAATGTGAGACATTTTATAAAACAACTTACTCCAATTCCTGAATCAAAAAAGACTTAAGAGACATAATTAAATTAAGGTAGAAACCTTGTTTGGAGCTTGATTCAAACAAACCAATAAACACATTTTTGAGATAATTCATACATTTGATTTTAGACTAGATATGAGATGATACAAAATAAATATTGCTGATTTTATTATGAATGATAATGATATTGTAATTTTGTAAGAAAATATTCATAATTTTTATAGATTCATACTCAATCATGTGAGGGCTGCTTGATATTTGATGTAAAATACATCAAGAAGAAACAGAAACAAGATTTAAAAATAGGTTAAGTTATACAAAGATACAGTAATCATAGCAGTGTGGCACTAGCATAAAAACAGACATATAGACCAATAGAATAGAATAGGGAGCCGAAAGATAAACCATTATGTATATGGTCAAATGATATTCAACAAAAGTGCCAAGACTATACAATGGGAGAAAGCGCACTCTTCGATAAATAATGTTGGGAAAACTGGATATCCACATACAAAAAGTGAACTTGGACCATCACTGTATACCATATATCAAAAATTAACTCAAAATGGATTAAAAACTACTAGAAGAAAACATACAGGAAAATCTTCATGACATTAGATTTGGCAATGATTTCTTGGAGTGACACCAAAAACATGGGAGCCAAACAGACAAAATAGACTATATAAAATTAAAAACTTCTATGTATCAATGGAGATAGTCAATAGAGTAAAAGGCAACCTTTAGAAGGGAGAAAATATTTGCAAATCATTTATCTGCTAAGGGATTACATCTAGAATACAAAAAGAACTCATACAACTCAATGACAACAACAACAACAAAACAAATAAAAAATGGGCAAAGACTTTAATAAACATGTCTCCAAAAAAGATACACAAATGACCAATAAACATATGAAAACTGCTCAGCATCACTAATCAATAGAGAAATGAAAATCAAAACTACAACAAAATATTCCTTCATACCCATTAAGATGGTCACTATCACAAAAACAGAAAAGAATGAGTATTGGTGAGAATGTGAAGGTATAAAGCCCTACACACTGTAGATTGGGATGTAAAATTGTGCAGCCACTATGAAAATAGTATAGAGGTTTCTCAAAAAATTAAAAATATAATTACCACATGATCCAGCAATCCTACTTCTGTGTGTGTGTGTGTGTGTGTATCTCCAAAGGAATTGAAAGCAGCATTTCAAAGAGATATTTGCACACCCATGTTCACTGAGGCAGTATTCACTATAGCCAAGAAACAGAAGTAATCCAAGTGTCCATCAGCCAATGGACGTATAAAGAAAATATAGTAAATAAATACACTGGAATACTATTCAGTGTTAAAAAAAAAAAAAGAAGAAAATCTTGTCACATGTTACAACATGAAAGAAACTTGAGGACATTATGCTAAGTGAAATGAGCCAGTCATAAAAAGGCAAATACTGTATGGTTCCACTTATATGATGTATCTGTAATAGTCGACTTCATAGAAACAATTTGAATTTTGGTTTCCAGGGGCTTGCAGAAGGAGGAAATGAGTTGTTTAAAGGGTATAGAATTTATGAATATTGTTATCACTACTGAATGGTTCTTAAACTTAACATCTAAAAATGGTTAAGATGGTAAATTTTACATTATGTGTCTTTACCACAATTTAGAAATAAATTGAAAATAAGTGAATGTAACAAAATTATGGTAACTGGTTTTTTGTTGTTGTTGTTGTTTTTTTTGGTGATTGGTATATCCTGTACTATTCTTCTTAATTTTGTATTTCTACAAAAATTTTTATGTTTTTAGAAAAAATTTGAAAGAAATATGGCAGAGTAGTAACGTAAAAGGGGGTGTTCTCCAAATCTAAATTTAATACTTTTTATTTTAACACCATGAAGTGAGAAAATGCCCTGAACAGAGAAAGACTTTTCAATACTCAGTTCTTAGACAGAAAAATGTATGCATTGGGCTAGCATAATTTGACTAACTTATTCCTTTTGTTCTGATTCCACAAAAAGAGATAACTTTGCTTTTATCTATTTCACTCCATGTCAACTTCTTATAGAGAATAAGCTGAATAGAAAATTCAATTTTCTGATATCTATGGCAACTCTGTTTTTTACTATAATTCTTTAAATTGGCCTTCTTACTAGTGTCTCATGAGCTTTGATTAGTGTATTCTCAAGATTTTTTCTAAACTGACAGTAAATTGGAGATATTTGTGGCTTTTTACAATGAAATAGTTTAGTGCATATTTTCTAAAAATAAAGGCATTGTCTTACATAACCACAGTACAATTAACAAAAATCAGGAAAATTAATATTCATAAGCACTGTTGGTGAATTCATAGTTCATATTCAAATTTTGTCAATCTTTTCAATAATATCCTTTATAACTACAGTTTTTCCTCTGATACAGTCTTGGAATCATTTTTCTTTAGGAAGTCTAAGTTACTTTTATTACAAAATGGTAAATAGAAATCAAGATCTAGGTATTAGGTGTGTTCATTGCTAAAGCTACGTCATAATTTTTAGGCAATCTCAGTGAACAGATCTAATATATGTACATGTATATGTACACACATACACATGTATGCCTACATCTATAATTATTTCTATGTTTAGCTAGATAGGCAGATTTTAAAATTTATGACTTTGTATTGATATTTTCTATTTCAATTCAATACCAATCCTTTTTCTGTCCATTTGTAACTCCTCCTTTAATTACTACTCTCATTACTGTCAATGTATTTACTCATTTTTAAAATTGCTACCCCATACCATTGCAGAAAGCAAAGCTATTAACTAGAATTCGAAATTCGTTTAACATTTTTAAGGGTAAAATTACATGCAATGAAATGCATAACTCTTAAATGTACAATTTTATGTCTTTGACAAATGCATATTCATGTGTAACTTGTAATCCCTCTAGCTCTGATAAGCATGGGGGAAAAAATCTAGGAAAAAGAAGTCAAAGGTATATGCAAGGAGGGGTGGTTATAATGACTGACCAGAGAATTTTAGTGAGTCAAGGAGGGGAGAAAGGACATGGGATGGGAGGAAGACCAGGAAGAGTGATGAAAAGGAGATAGAATCAGTGGATTTGAGATTCATGTGGTGTCGAAGGATAATATGGTACATTTTACAATGCACTGTTATATCTCTATGACAACACAATGATTGACACTATAGATGTTTATTGTCAGAATATGAAGAAATATTGAAAATTTGATTTGGAATAATCCTAAAGATTTCTTTTCACTGGGAACAGCTTTCTTGATGCCACTCATAGATTAATTCATGCATTTATAAACTACTTACATCTGCTAACCTTAATAGGAATGAAATAAAAGAGAGAATACAAAATTTGTTTTATTGCTGTTTTTAGTTTAGGTGGCAAATCAGCAGTTCTTCTAGAATGATGCCTTTCAAATTCACAATTTTAAAGAATAAATGCATCACTTTCTAATGGGAGACGACTTCTGGTCCTGAAACTCAACTAAAACATATTTGCTTTGCCGTACTTTAATACAATGTAAAATATGTATATATTTATAGTCTTTGTTTTATTTATGTAATTTATATCACCTATATAAAAAAACAAAAACACTTCACAAATAATCCATGAGTAGAGCTGTTATAAGTAAATGGTCACTCGCAATACATAAATTCAATCCAGAGTTTATCGGTGATAACTTCAGCTGATGTGTTCTCTTCATTGCTATTAGACAATTTTTATATTTTTACTACAATATGCTTGGATGAAAGATAGCGATTAAAAACAATGCATGGTACAAGAATAGTTGGTATGTTTTCTCAGGAGACTTTGAACTCTGTGACCCTAGAAAGTTTCCTGAATCTCTATAATTCATATCTCAAAAAGTAAAAAGAAGTGACAGAGGCAGTGTCACCTACTGAGTTTAAGGTTTTATACAAATTATAGCTCCTTTTTCTTTTTTCTTTCTTTTTTTTTTTTTTTGGGTTGAAAGGAAAGTTTATTAGAAAAGGGGTAACCCTCCACAGACAGAGTGTGCTCCTTTCAGAGGCAGAGAGTGAGAGGGACAGTGTGAGAGAGACAGAGCAAAGACACTGAGAAGGACAGGCAACAAATTTTTGATTATTTCATTACTCTCCAGAAACTATATTTAAAACAAGCAAATGAAGGTGAAATAAATGCATCCCTTTTCAACTTTATTTCTTAAATTTATTAGTAATTAAAATTAAGATGATATAAACTAAAAAGGTTTAAAGTAATCACTTTTTTCTAAAACAAACTTTCTAAAATTCTGTTATTCTCTAAAGCCTCTTCTCTGTGGGTATAGTTCTTCTATTATTAATAAATATAGTCAACACTGAACTTCAGCAGAGAAAGAGGTGAGACATAGTGACAAGGGTCAGGATCCTGAAAAATCAAGAGGCTGTGGAGTTTAGAAGACAGTGTGACTTTGGGAAAGTTTATTTTATCTCTTTGAACCTCAGATTTCACATCTGCAAATTGAGGACAACGAAATCTATCCAGAAAATTGTAAGGAGAATTAGAACTAAAATGTATTTTTTAGTACTGGTGATAGAGAAGGGATATAAAACATCCTTGTCATTATGTCCTAGAGTCAGGGAGCCTGTGATCTATCTGTGACTATCTGAGTAGATCTGGCCAACTTTTGATTTTTCAATGGTAAAAGAGAAATACCTGTTTTAGCTACTTCACAGAGTTATGAATAGAACAAAAAAGTAATGAAATTACCTTAATTTATTGCAAAATACTATAGAAATAAAGTTGATGTTTATTAAAGTTATACTAAAGATTTGAACTTATTAGTTTGTTTTTCATGTTTGAGTGGCTTAGGTTGAAACTTTAATAAATTATTAGATGTCAAACATACACAGTCAGATGATCAGTTTGTTTTTCTCCATTGCTTTTTTACCTTGTTGATAAGGATAACCACCAGAGTTGGCCTGCGGCAGAACTGAAACCTACCTAGGTGAAGGTCGTCTTAGCTGCCTTTCACTGTCCCTGGCCTGCCCCACTGGGTGAGAGGCTCCTATTCTAATGCTGAATTATATTCTCTTGCTTGGTAATTCCATGAGTTATTTCTTAGAAAAGCAAAGAAAAAATTAAAAATTAATTTGGGCATTTAAAAAATGAATCACAATACAAAAAGAATCCTTTTATACTTTTTACAGCACAATCATAAGTATGGTCACTTTTTGTGGTAAATATTGGAAGGATTTATCAATTTATTCCCATATTATCAGTTATCTTTAAGATGCCTAGTCTATGTTTTTATTAATTTTCTCTTCTTCAGTTTATTTTTCAGAATCTTTATCTGTGTGTTTAAATATTATTTGATTTCATTTTTATCAATTTTTGAAGCTTTGCTTCTATTGCTAGGTTTACAATTTCCAATTATACTTTGCACTATATTTACTTGGCACTATATTTGCATTTTATTATCTGATGTTTTACAATATCTGACAATTAGCAAGAAACAATAAGACAATTGTCATAATAGGAGAAAATAGAGGCTAGTGATTAATTCATCAGCGAACCTGTTTGTGCTATTAAGATCTTTGCATCTCTATGTAGCCTGCAACTGCAGGAAGTCATAAGAAATACAGAAGAAGATGAAATGAGCACTATTATTATTATTCTCATTTTATACACGTGGTAACTGAGGTTTCTTGGCCATGTTGAAGTTGCCAAGATTATAAAGTTAGTTTTGTAAATGTCAGAGTCAGGAATTGGACCTATATCTATAAATTTGAGAGCTCTAAAGTTATCAAAACCATAAAGAACTTCAATTTAATTATGTGTTTTTAAGGAAAAGCAAAGCAGAGGAATAAGAAACAAATCAAGATTAATGAAAATTGTCAATTAAATACACAATTGTATGATCTAGACAATTAATTTTGAATAAATTCAGGAAAAATATTGGTTCAAGAAATTAGAGAGGTTGGAGAACTCAGAAATTATTTAGTAATGTCCTCATTTCATAGATGAAGAAACTGAAGTCAGGGTAGGTAAATTGATTGCTCCAAACCACGTAATCTGTTAATGACAACTGTGGGTCTTAAAAATACAACCGCTTGCTTTTTCCAAGATGAATCTGCCACTAATTAAAAATAATTTATATCCTAATTGTGAGATCAGAACTTTTTAATATTGTACTTCATGAAGTTAGCCAAAACTGGAAAACATGAACTTACAGTACTACAGTGACAGAGAAGAGGTGGCGAAAAAATAGAATGATTCGACCATTAAATCTCTATATGAAGGCTTTAATGTGGAAGCAGGCACTGTTGGGTCCTGTGGGTCCAAAATTAATAAGTACCTCAGTCTAGTAGGGAACAGAGATATATCCACCAATAAGGATAATACAATGTAATAAGTGCAATTTGAAAGGCAAATCACAAAATGCTGTGGGCACTCTGCATAGAAAAGAATTAATTCAACCTTAGAGATTTCCACTGCCCCTGTTGTGGTGCTTCACAGAAGAGATATTATTTGAGATTAACAGACACCTGAGGGGCCGAAGGCTATTCCAAACAGAAAGAACAGGAAAGATGTAAAGTATCATACAGCAAATGAGAGGGGACTAGCAAAGTAATTACTAAACAAGGCTCTAAATATTTAGCAAGAGCTCCAAAATGCATTTTGAAGAGTTCTTGCCTTGTGAAAATTGCAGAATTATGCTATTTAGAAGAGTGTTGCTCATTTAAAATTTTGCTTAAGTCAAAAATTCTTTAGACTACATTTCTATTTTCCTGATATTATGATTAGCAGGCTCACCATTGATATTCACATGTTAACAACTGACACAAGCTATAAGTATTGACTACCTGTACTAACCACGAACTCTCCTTACTTTTGCTATATTTTGCCTTTGTGTCTTTGAAGAAATTTCTAGACTCTGTCACATTATTTGCTTTTCAGTTATCAATATAATTCAATAAAGACTCACTCAAATAGCACAGACTAAATAAATGTACTAATGCAATGAGAATCTTTACAGTTCTATATGCAAAATATTTTCCTCTTATGATATCCTCTGTTTGCTGTATGTTCTTCCCTCAGAATACTCATCACTCATAAAGCTTCTTTTGTTTTGTTTTTAAACTTAAAGCAAAAGCTTTCTCATTCCTTAACATTTTTTATGCCCCTGTGGAATTCTTTGGTGAAGTTCAAATATGCATGAATTTAGACGGTATCTGTATCATAACAATTTACATGTCTGTTTTATTCCTTCCTCCCAGCCTTGAATAGATTGAGTCTTGAGGAAAGGGATGACATGTTACCCATCTAGTACTTCCAGTATCTGGCACTTAGTAGGTGTGTAATCAGTGAGAAATAGATAAATAGAAATAAGTGAATGAAAATGATGAAAGCCCCACTGATCTGAGGACCGAGATCTTGGTCAGGGTGAGCCTCATAAAAAGTAAAATTTAGCGGTCTAATAAAAGAGATTACCTAAAATATTGGGATTTTAATGAGCCTAAAATAACCTTCTCCTTTTACCCTCCTCTGAGTTTGCAAAATAAGACAAATAAAACAGATGATTATTTTTAAAGGTTAGTTATGTTACTTATCATCTGTTTGGAGACAATGACTTAAACCTATAGTCAAAATATTTTTCTGATACTTCATCCCACTGTTGAATAGACTTATCTCCCAAGTCATCACCATACCTGGATACTATAGGGCCCTTCCACTGGGGAGTCTCCTTATCATTTTGTAAAGAGCAAATCAGATGACATTTATTCATTCTAGAAATATTAATCTCATACTTATTATGTGCTAGGCAATAAAGATATGATGTTTATATATCTTTTGTGCTCACACCATTAGACTGAAGTTAATAGGTGATTTCATTATAACATAATGATGAGCTCTGGGCTCTAAGAAAGGACAGGGGACTTAAAAGGCTCTAGAAATCTTTACTATGAGATATCCAAGATGTGGATTGAAGGAAGAGTGAGAGAGAGCATGCCGGTTAAAAAGGAAATTTTCCAGACCCTCCCCCAGCAGATAGAATATTTGAGGCATAAAGAACGTTTTTCAATGATTGGAGAGTACAGTATGAATGGAGAGAAAGGTGGAGAGAAGGAAGAAAGAAGAAAAAGAGAGAATAAAAAAGAGACAAGAAAGGTTAGCAGAGGACAGATTAGAAGAGATTTGCAAACGATTTTAGTTACTTTCTATTGGATTCTCTCCTAAAAGAAATAGTTTTTAATTGAATGGTTTCCACCTGGAGACTGACATGATCACTGACATGGTCACTTTGTGAAATGTGCTTAGAAAGATGTCAGGAGGACCATTTGGGAAGCTTAAACATCAGTAGAGGCAAGGAGGTTGGAGAGAATAGAGATCTGAGAAGCAAATAGGATGTAACATCAAGAGGAATTAGTGACAGGTTAGTTGAAAAAGGAGGAGCCAAGCCTGATGCCCATGTTCTCCAGCTTAAAGAGAAAGATGGTGTGCCATTCCATAATCAACATAAGATGGGGTGGGTCAGGGGGAGTTGAATGAAGGTGATGATAATAAATTTACTTTTAGATCGATGAGTTTGGGGTGTCTGGGAGTCATAGTTATAACTATGTCCAGCTGGCAGTAGGAAATACAAAAAAATAAAGCACAGGAATGGAATTCAGACTAGAAATAAAGATTTGAAGAACATTGACAAGATGGTAAATTGATCCATATGTTGACATTGTAAAATCTAAAATGGAAGAAACATTGAAATTCTGCACTGAAAGTTAACTCAAGATCTAAATTTTGAAAAATAGATTCTTTGAGGAGTAATTATTACAAAAGATTCCAGTATTCCTTTTGGGCAAATCTATCTGCGAAGCTACCCTTATTACGTAAAATGAGCTACCATTGTATCTGCTTGCCATGGATTTGTTTGCTAATGGAGGTTTTGTTTCTGTTTTCTTAGTTACAGCTAGAATGAATACTCTCCCATGTTCATCTTTGCCCAATAAGTGTTCTGGAACAGCTCAATAAAATTAAGAACTTTAGTTCAGAACATTGCCAGTATTGAAACAGCAAAGTGTGACATATTCTACAAGCTAAGATATATTGCCAAGTGTCCTCGGTCAGGATGCCTTAGCTCTGTATGATTAACTCCCCCACTGATCACATATTCATGCAGAATTTTACCATCTTGTGTTCGGAGAATACAGATGCCCAATAATCAAGATGTAACTGGGTTAAAGGATTCTACTCCCGAAAGAAAACTTAGAATCTACTAAAGCCAACCTCATTCAAGAATCATATATCTTGAAAAAATCTTTAAGGCTATTTGGGGCAATATCTTTAACTGTGGGACCATATGTATTAGTGGGTTGTGAAATCACTTTGATAAGTTATAACTATCTTATTTTAAAAACTGAAAGAGAATAAAATAGAGTAGAATAGACTAGAAAAGAACATGTCAAAGCACATAGAACTGGTAAACACTGTTTTGTGGAACAAACATGGATGAGAATAGAGAAGAAAGGCATTTTGGTGACAGTAATAATCTGAATGAATGTGGGAAAATAAGAAAAAATAAGAAATGTGTGGGGAATATCAAGGAGTTCATAATGCTTATTATTAAATATAGATGCAGATGACTTATGGGAGACAAAACTGTACTGTTACTGGAGCCCATATTGCACTAGGTCATGGAAAACGACTAAGGAATTAGTATGTCATTGAGTTAGCAATAAAAATCATGGAAGGTTTCTGAGAAGGGAATCAACATTATAGAAAGTTTAATCCTATAGCTGTGTGGATGATCATTCTGCACAGAGGTTACGTAGCATATGAGACACAAGGAACTCAAAATCTACTTGTGCTAAATTTCTTCTTGACTGGACTTTGCACATGCTATTCCCTCTGGGTGGGGAACAGCTTCTACCATCTTACTTCAGTTATTTACTTTTAGTCTTTCATATATCAGAGAAGTTTTCTGTCTAAGGGAAACATCCTGACCTTCGAGACTAGGTTAAATTGCTATTATGTATATCACATTTATGATCAAATAACTAATGTGCTATTATCTAGTGGCTGTGTCATCTGCTAGAATGTAAAGTCCGTAGCAGATAAAATTTGTCTTGTTCAAAGCAGTATTATCAGCAATTAGAGTGATGCCTTGTATACTGTTGATTATTAATTACTTTTTGTTAAACAAATGAAGGAGTGATGACAGTTATGACTAGAAAGAAAACTAAATGCAGGGGACTTTGAAAAGAAAAATCTTAGGGATTTACTAGATATTGGAACAAGGAAAAAGGAGAGGCCAAAGATTCAGTCACTCCTCCTTTCAACATTCATTCTTCATACTCTTTGTGAGGCATTGTGCTGGACTCTGGGAAAATGGAAGTGAATAAGACATAATTTCCTAATATCAAGATGCTCATAGTTGAAAATCAGAGTAAATTCTTGTATAATACCTACTATATGCCAGACACTCTTCAAAGCACTTCATATACATTCACGTGACAACTTTATGACGTAGATGCATTTTAAAGATGAGAAAATTAAGACAAGAAAGATAAATAACTTTCCCAAGTTTCCTCTGATAAGTGGCAGAGCTGGGACTTGGCTCTATTTTCTTAATTATTCTGTTATACTGCTACTCCAGTCTGGAGCAAAGGACATGGACAGGTAAGCAGATCATCACAAAATGACAGAATAATAGATACACAGACATGGTCCAGAAGTAACCCTGCTATCCAAAAAGGAAGCTCACTGAAAGGAAGTGACATGGAACTGACTTTTCAGAGATAAATTGGAGTTTGCCATAAGGGAAGAGTGATGAGGAGAGTATTCTAAGTGACAGCATTTCAAGGCAGGAAAGTATGAAACGACATGATGTTTAGGGAGACCTACAATCAGTTTAGAATTTCTGGAGAATTCCTGGAAGCAGAGAACAACAAATGAAGCTAGAGAGGTTAACAGGAGAGGTTTATTTACCACTTATAAGGACCTGAGACCTGGTTTTGAAGGTTGTAGGTCACATGGAAGCATTTTAAGCAGGAAGAGCAGAGCGGTGTATGATACAAGATCAGACTTGCTTATTAGAAATACCACCTTAGCAGTCAGAGAGACAGATTAGAAGGCTACTGCAATCAGCCAGGGGAGAGATTGTGAAGAATCGATTTAAAGCAATAATAGTAGACACAGAAAGAAAAGGATTAATGAATACCAAAGAACCTGGAGAAGCACTGGATTTGGGAGAAAGAAAAGGAGTAAGCAACAGTCCTTTCAAAGTTCTTGAATTATAAAATCAAGCCACTAAAAGGTGAATGAGACAACCAACCAAGAGAGGAGGAGATTTCAGAGGTTAAAGGTGATTCTGTTTGGAGCAGGGTTCATTAGGAATAGTCTGACTTTCTGAGTAAAAAGTGATGTACTCGATAATGTGGGTTCTTCCACTAAGTAAAACATTTGAATCTCAAAGTGTGAATGAGTTACCGAGAGGGAGCAAAGCAAAGATCAGAGGGCTGAGGACAGTCCTTGGCGAGGATTGATTACGGCCTGGTGGAAAGAGGAGGAGACTGAGAAGAAAAGTAAAAATGTGACCAGAGAGGCAGGAAGACATTCAACCAGTGCTGTGTCACACAACACAGAAACCACAGAAGCAGACCACCTTCCAACCCCGCCCCTACCCCTCTAACTGCCTCAGGCAAAGTCCTCATTTGTTCCTCAGTGTTCCCGTCAAGGGTTTCTGCTTTGCAAAGCCTTCCTTAACTGTTCCTTTCAATGTAAATGATGCTTTTCCTCAGCTACCAACTGCTACTTGTGTATAACTTGCATTTTATAGAAAGTATCCCTTCACATCTCTCTCTGAACATGTTTTAATGCCCTTGACTGTAAAGCATCTTGAGGGCAAGAACAATAATTAATTCCATATCACATTGCCGATAGAAGATGCTTAATAAACATTTGCTAAATGGCACACTTTGGGAAACACTGGATATCATTTAGACTCTCTGAAAAGGCTACTACAAAAACTACCTGATACTGTTCCTGCTTGATGCTCCTAGAATACTTGCAGAATACTCCCAGATACTTGCAGTTTTCCAAATAACCTCTGTTGATCTCTGTTCCTGGAAAGCTCATTTCCTATTAATTGCCTTTTCTTAATCTTTCAGAGCCCAGTCTCATCTTCCAGGAAGTCTTTTGCACTGCCAGCCCATACATCAAACCACCATCAAAACCCCCAGAACCAAAAGTTAATCATCCACCTTCTACATAAACTCTGTCTTATGCATGTACGATTGCACGTTTTTTGTTTTTTCTTGCACTGACCACACACTATTATTTTGATGTGTTCATCTCTGTGTCTCACATCCTAAACTGTGAGCTACTTGAGTGACAAACCAATGTCTTAAAGATCTGTGGCTCCAGCAGCTATCACAAAAGTCAGCACGTGGAGGGTACTGTGTAAATGAGTGAGAAATTAGATGATATATAGCCATCAAGTGGGTCACCGCTAGAGAGCACTAGCAGCTCTGTCAGACTGGAAAGACTTGAGGTGTTCCCTCAGCCTGACATAGATATGCCCTGAGGCCTGAAGAAGCTCTTCCAACTGTGGTGGCAAGATGGAAATTTCTAGGTACATTATTCTCTAGGTTAACAATCTTCAGTGGCTCAAGCTTGTCTATGCTTAGTTTGCAATAGACAGCATTTGTGTCACAGCCCTCTCTTTCTTATCTATAACAGACTTTACTAAATACTATGACAGGCAGGAGCCAGCAGGCCCTCGAGATTAACTGCATTTGCCATTTGGGCCTATAAGATAAAAGTCAAACTCATAAGCAAAATACATATCATACCTTAGCTATACCATGATGTTTTATGTCCTATGTTTTATGTCTTTGCATATGGTGTTCCCTCTGCCTGGAATCTATGTACCTCCACTCACTTCCACTTCACCTGTTGGCCATTTTTGTCTCTCTAGCATATCTCTATTTTACCTTTACAATTCCAGTCCAACCTCACCCACCTTAACGTTCATAATCAAACCTTGGCTCTCCCTCTTCATGTTCCCATTGTGTTTTTGAATGTTTCTGTTATGTCACTTATAATTGTTTGCCTCTTCTTTGTTTTCCCTTTGAGACTATGTACTCCTTCATGGTAGTCTCTGTCTTCCTGTCTCCATAACTCCAGCATTTGACACAACATCTGACACAAGCATGCTCTTATCAAATAATGAATGAATGAATGGATGGATGAATGAATGTTTTATTCTCTCATTTAACAATTACTAACTGCCAAAGTATCAATCTTTGGGGTTTGGATGGTTTAATTTTTTTGTGGCCGAATTCCCTAGAGGTGGGCATAGGGTAATAAACAAGTGGAATTTAGTAATCTCAAAGGGTGTCAATAGGGAAGCCTGTTTACAGGTGACAGGGTCACAGCCACCAAGGTTGGACTCTGGATAATACCTTTGATCTTCAGGGAGACAGGACTGTCCAAATCAAGGCAGACTCACTCTAGGATAGGTCTAAAGAACTGTGAAGATTTCTAGAACAAGAGCTCAAATAGAAGCCAAAGTGGAAGCCTTACCTTACAAAATAGAATCGTTAGAGAAAACTCATGCTTGAGTTCCCATTACAAGAAGAAAGGCTAAACCTCAAGAGTTCAGAAATCTTGAGTCATAGCTGTCTCGTAGCCAAGCAGAAGGGCAAAAATACCAAGCAATACTCGAGGGTGGTTAGAGCCACAGGAAGCTGCTCAGGTGGTGGGCAGGACTGAATGGGCGTAGCTGTTAGAAGCTGGGGAAGCTTGTGCCAGGGTTTTGAGATGGGGCTGACAATAGGACTATGTCCATCTTTGTGTCCTTGGTGCCAGATTCATAGCAAAGGCTCAAAGAATGTTTGTTGAATTGTTAAATCATGATTTTTCTACCATGGTCACTGGGTGACAGACCTGAGACCAGTGATTAGTTCCAAATGTTTTTGGCAGGATAGAGTAAGGAGAGAATAAGGGGACCCTGAGGTCATACTAAGATTTCTAGTATGAATGCAAACCTGATTACCTACCTAATTGCTGGAGGCTTATCTGACCTGAAATTAACTCTAACTGTTAAGTCCTTCTATAGGGTCATTCCATTTTAAAGGTGCTATTTTAGCTTATCAAAAAATAAAGTATGGTCTTCCCTCCCACATTCCATTTGAGAAGTATATCTGTCATATTAAGATACTTCTATCAAGTTTACCAGGCTGCTTGTCAAGTTTGTAACAGTTA
Source organism: Pteropus alecto (assembly GCF_000325575.1). NCBI lineage: Eukaryota > Metazoa > Chordata > Mammalia > Chiroptera > Pteropodidae > Pteropus > Pteropus alecto. The sequence continues at coordinate 19,021,514 of NW_006441955.1, forward strand.
GTCACCCAGAGAATTATAAATATTTTTAGCCTCAGATGTGGTTGCGTGTCGGAGGAAGGGAGGGAAAAAGGTGGCAGTTGACATTGTTAAAGCTATTGCCATATTAAGCACTTTGAATTGCTTCTGTTGTTCTTCCCTTGGGTTTGAGGTTTATTAGACTTGCTGATCTGAATGGGCATAGCCTCATGTTGGTAGAGTTGTGGGAGACAGTTGATGTTTTTCTTGGCCACATTCTCCTATTGTTCTTCCTGCAAGGGATAGTGGTGGTTTTTTTGGAGAACAACTAATAATTTATTTTTATCTTGTAAACAATGTGCAGAACTGAAGGTGTTTCCCTCTTTGCAATATTTGTGTTTTGCAATGGCTGAAAGCTTTGAGTCAAAATTTTGTCTCACTTCTAGTAGACTCATTTTTCAAACTAAATAAAAATAACAACCAATAATGAACACTTGCTCTGTTATAGGAATTGAAACTTAGCATCCACTTAATCATCACTTCTTAAAGTAACTTACAAATTAAATTGTATTTTTATCTCCTTTTTATAGATGAGAGAACTAAGACTTGAAGAAATTCAGTAAGGTGCCCAAGAGTTACTTGGCACATTTTTATGTGCTGCCATAGTTTGTGTGGCAGGTATGACATTCAGACCACAAACATAGGTGCATATAAAACCTCAATTATTTATTTTTATAAAATTAACTAAAATTGTTTTATAAGCCTTTTTGCCGAAGTGGTAGAAAATTCAATCACAGACACTATTGGGGAATCACCATACCGTGAAGCTGTGCTGAGGTTTTAGAGTTATTTGTAGCTAATGCTAATTCATCTGAGCGCCGTCCTTGATTATTGGTCCAATTGCTATTCGCACTGTTCCAGAGTGTGTGTGATCCCATCCTTCCAACATGGCTTCTCTCCATCTCACATCTGAAACATGAGATTTTTGGTAAAGTTTGGAATTCTGGTACCTAGGGTGCCACTCTCTTGATACATCAGAGAGACCATCCTACTGTCATGTGCCACTGCCCTGGAGGGGTGTTTACTACTGAGTAATGCACGGTCATTGACTTTGATCCGCTTTTTGGTCTGGGAGATATAGCTCCTTCTTCCCAAGTTTCTCTAATTTACTCTCTCTACCCTCATCTTCAGGATCATAGTAGCATAGTTTCTTCAACAGTTTCTCATTTTGACAGGACACGAAAAATCCTTCACTTTAAGCATCTTCTGTTTTCCATTCTGCAGAAGTACCACAGGCCAATAAATACTAAAGTTCTGACCGAAGCAGGAAAATATGGAAGAATAAGGTAAACTAATATTCCCGTAAATTATTCTGCCATGTGTCTTCTCTAGTTTTACCAGATGAGTTGGTCTGAATGGGTGTGGGTTCACTGCTGAGGTGTAATGAATCTTGATGATTGTGTCTTTCCCTTGCAAGTCTATTTTATAGAACCCACTGCCAGGAATAGTTGTACTTCTACTAAATCTCTGGTTTATTTTTATCTTACGGACACCATGAGTCATATTACAGATTACATTTCCCTTTCTGCAGGTTTTTCAGAGACATTATGACCAGGTATGTGTCTGTGTGATAATCCTAAGAAATATTTTATAGGCTGAAATTTTTGAAATAAAATTTTATTTAAAAAGTACTGCACATTATCATATACGTCAGGACATGAGGGAAGGGGAAGCCTCATGAAAGTGGTCTCTGATTCAGTCTTTTAAAATTCTTATAAACATTCCTTTTTTTAAAAAATCTAGATTCCAGATTTTTATATTTAATTAAGAAATATGGCGTTACTACTAAGTAACACTTGTTTCAGACCTGATATTACAAGTACTATATATGTATATGTATGTATATATATAACACCTTCCACGGAGTTGGGGGAAGAGAAGGCTGCAGGTCAGCCCAGGACGCAGGAACTGTGGGGCTGAGCTGCTGGAAGCAGAGCACAGTACGGATCTGCATAAACTCACACCTTCTGAAGCCCAAGGCACTTTCACAGACTTGAACTTCCCTACTCTTCAGAACTGGAGAGAATTGAATTTATTTCCACTTAACTTCTAGTAAGTTGCTATGTACCCCAAGGGCACTCAATAAATATTCACTGAGTTGAATATTGCCCTGCGTTATCTTCTTTTCTTTATTTTTTCTCCTTTAGTCCTCTGGCTGATTCCTTGAATCCTTGCAAATTATATATATATATATATATGTATTTTCCAGAGTCTTCCATTACTTTTTATCTTATCAGTTTTCAGAGTTAGGCCTCTCTGTGTCTTAATATTACCTCTTTATGCTTGTTTTCTCTGTGCCTGGGTCTTATCTCACAGCTTCTCTCTGAATCTGTTTCTCTCTGTTTTCTTTCTCTGAGACTCTCTGTTCTTTCACTTCCCCTTTCCATCTCTTTGTCTCTGTCTCTCTCACACGCACCTTTCTATATTTGTGTTTGCTCCTCTTCGATTATCAAAAATAAAAAATCATTGCATTTCTTAAAGAAATTAAACACATTTGAAGATTTTTATAATGGTTCAGAATAATTCATTTTACTCTTTTTTTCTTGAAACAGCATTTTCAGTCCTCAAATATAGGAACTTGAGGAAAGTAGATTTGTCTATATTAACCACGATACATTGTAAGTCGTGTAGAGTGAAAGAATCCACCCTCTTCTGGGTTCTCTGCACTCTACCTAGACAGGATCACATTGCTCTGCTCCTTCAGACACAAATACAGTGACATTTCACCAGGCAACTATCAGCCTGGAGGGAATACTAACTTGTCCCTTCCCCTAGTGTTTTGTATCCCATTCTGGCAATTTGGCCCCAGACATTGCACGGAAATACTGGTTGCACAAAAGTCCTTGGAGCCTGACACTTTCTGTCTTCTGTGCCTCAAATTTTAAGGACTGAAATGAGACACTGATTTGCTACTGCTTTCTTACAGCCACTTTCTTGTGAAGATCTAAAGGGTATAGTTACCCTCTTCTGGGGTTTGACCTGGGTTACTGCACTGCCTTGAGAATTAAAATCAATCCTCTAAACATCATTTGTGCCTAGGAAAGTAACAAATTGTTATATGAGAAGGTATATGGAGGATTAAATTTAAAATGTCCATGGCATGGATGGACTGTAAACAAAGCTCTGCCCTTATGTTTAGAAGAAGTTTTTTTTTTTCCCTTTAAGTTCTTATTGACAGCCTAACATGTGCCAAGCACTTTATGCAAAATGTCTCATTTACTCCTTAGAGCAACCCTTCAAGTTAATATGATGACCTCTATTTGCAGATGAAAAACTGAGGCTAAGAGAAGTTAAGTGACTTGACAAGTCATACAAATTAACAGAGTTGAAACTTGTTATGTGTAAGTATTTTTACGTTTATGTGCCTAGTAAAGTTATTCAAAAGCTATGTCAGAAACATGGTGGAGTGAGAGATGTCCCCAGATCTCTTCCCTTGAAACAACAATAATCCAAACATCTAAAACTCAACAAAAAAACACACAACCTGCACGCAAGCACGTCTGAACATGGGATCTGTGCATAAGAGCTACCACAGGAACTGAAAAACACCTAGATCAGCAGAATAAGTTTTTTAGCAAGAAGATTGAAGGGCTACTCAAGGTTATTTGGTTGCAAAATTAATATTCAATTCGCTGGAAATCCTTCTTTTTCTTGAGCTTATATAGTAGTTTATAAATTTTATTTTCAAATTAAATCTAGCAAATTTTGTAATTACTTCAAAGGAAGATTTTACAACTTAATTAAATTCCTTGAGTGTTTAGCTATATTTATTAATGTAATATTTTTTGTTTCCTTTGTAAGTATATCAGTTGCACAGCTTAACAAATTTCTCTGGAATTTAACTAATTCTTCTAAATCTAATAAATTTATAGATATAAAAACTTTAGACCATCTTAATTGTTCCAAATAAGATTTCAGTCTGAAATTACATATCTAAAGCAATGACTCAGTTATTAATTTTACTTGGAATTACAAGGTTGACCTGTTATTTTAATAGGACTAATTTTCTCAAAAATACCAATAATTAAAATTTAAAATAAGCACAGATTCCTAAATACAAATATTTTAGCACCGTGACTTTTATGTATATATATTTTTAAATACATAATACTAAGTTTTACCATCATTAAAAGATAAGTACACAATATATTATTCCCAATAAATTTGATGTTACTTTTCTGAGTTACTTCTGTTTTCTATGGTCTTCTAAAAAACAATTATACTCTGACGTATACAAAGTTTCCATACACATGTATGTATTAAATTTGGTTATATTCTCTGGCAAAAAAATAAAACAATAAAAAGCAAACAAACAAACAAAAGCAGAATTATCAACCAGACATGACTAGACCCTTCTCTGCAATGCTGTTGGCACATACTGAATTCTATTTATCTAAGTCATTACTCTCTGTGGTAAATAACATTCTAAGATGGCCTCCAAGATTTCTGCACCCTGGTGTAAACAACCTGTATAATCATCTCCCTTTGAGTGTGGGTAGAACTTGTAAACATGATGGGTTATCACTCCTGTGATTATGATATATGGCAAAAAGAATTTCCCAAATATAATGAATTATCAGATGAATTTGAGTTAATCAAATGGGAAATTTTTTCCTTGAGTGGGCCTGACTTAATCAGGTGTGCCTTAAAAGAGATAAGAAATAATGACAGCATCCTCCTGCTGGCCTTAGAAAAGGACTCTCAATCCTCAAATGAGATCACAGTTTTGGCTGACACATTGCTTTCAGTCTGATAAGACTGTGAGAAGAGAATGAAACTAATCCAGTCCCAGATACTCCTATAGGAACTGTGAAGTAATAAATTTGTACTGTGTTAAGCTGCAAAATTTGTGGTGATTTATTAGAAAAACAATAAAATGCTAATACACTGTTGCCACCTGTGTCCTTCAAATTTGTTGTACATAACCTAATTCTTCTGTCCACTCACAAGAGATCTGAAACCCCTCCAGGCTGCTACGTTTGTCAATTGAGTTTTGCATCACTTGCTGGCTGAGATATTTAAATGTCTTCCTACCTACAGAAATTCTGCAAGTTTCCAAGTTTCTACAGATAGGAACTTGAGGGAACTCCTTTCTATTATTATCTTCCTTTCGGAGGCCAAAACTCTTCCAGATTTTTACAAAGATATCTCGTTGAATTCCTTATATTTCTTATCATTTTGTTTAACTATTCCAATGACCTTTTCTGAAAACACTAGAGCCCAAATCTATCTGATTCTACAGTCAATTCTTTCTATTCTTCCCCTTAGCAACCAGGAATAAGTTAAGTTTTTATGAAAAGTTTTGAGTGCTGAAATATTGTGATCCTATTGTGCTCATTAATCTAAGAGCATTCTAAAATTTCTCTGGCTTTTGTTTCTGGGGTTCCGCCTGTTTTTTTCTAAAGCAATAGTAATTATATTCTAACATCATCACTTACTTGGTCTGTTAAAAATATGTAATATGCTTTCTAGTAAATAATTCTTAAGTCTACCTGTGCATTAAGCTTTTTTTTTTTAACAGTACAATGATAATTGACTCATGTATATACATAATACTTGAGACATACAAAGATATAATTCTTTTTCCATAAGACTTATGACCTAGTTGGACACAAGACATCAGTGCAAAAAAATAACAATTTGCATACAAAATAATATAGTTAAGTGATACACAATAAGTGATATGACTGGTACAAATAATAAGTGGAAGTACAGACAAGAGTAAGTTAAAAAGCTTCATGAAACAAATAGGATTTAAGCTCATTCATTCATTCATTCATTTAACAAATAAGTATTTAGAAACTTTGATGTGTCAGGCAGGCACTGTGTTAAGCTGAGAACCCAAGAATAAGTCATAGCATCGCTTTCATCAAACTTACATTCCAGCTGAGAAAACAAAAACATAAGGAAAGCATGAGGATACGCACTGTTATAAATGCTTCTATAATGGTACGTCCAATATGCAGAGCAAATCAAGTGAAGACGAAGGTTTGTGCTGGTGATGAGGATGGGGGAAAGCAAATGGTGACAGAGCCTTCAAAGAGGTGACATATTTGCTGAGATTAATAGTGAAAATAACACTATCTTTTGTTAGCCATTTCCTATGTGCCAAGAAGTGCCTTAAGCACTTTACACTAATGAACCTCATATAATTTTTACAGCAACTTCATGTGACAAGGAATATAATTACAGTGGGAAGTAATTCCCAAAGAGGACACTGAAATCATCCTCCCACATATCATCTCCTTCACCACTACTCCAGTCAAAGCTATTCTCATCTCTCTATCACGCTTTTGCAGAAGCCTTTTAACTATCTCTCTGTTCTGCCATTGCCGTATTCAGTCTTTTTGTGATCTTTTAAAAACACAAATTAAATAATGTCAGTAGTCTGAACAAACTTTCACACAGATTCTCATTTCACTTGCAGTAAAACCCAAGGTTCTTAACACAGCTTTCAAGATCCTACATGATTTTGCTCTCAAATCCTCTGTGACATCATTTCCTACTACTCTATCCTGAAACTATCACTCTACAGCCATCTTTTCCCCTCTTTGCTGCTCCTCAAATACACCAAGAATGCTCCCTTGTTGATCCTCCTGCCTGAACTGTTTCCCAGATATTGACAGGCCTCACCTTCCCATTCATTCAAGTCTCTGTTCAAGTCATCTTATCAGAAAAGCCTTTCTTTACCAGCCTGTGGAAAGCATGATGCTCTCATCTCTTCATTTCCATATCATTCCCTGCATCCTTATCCTGCTTTATTTTTCATTATGACACTTTCCAGACATTTTCTGTCTCCTTCAGCTAGAATAAAGGCCTCATGAGAACAGGAAGATTGTACTGTTTTTTACTCTAAACTCAACATGTAGCACAAAGCCTGGCACACACTAGTCTCAATATATCGTTGAATTCATTAAGTCATTAATGAATGAAGTGACTTTCCATGGGCATATTCTGGGTGTAAGATAAAGCTGGCCTTTGGATCCAAATTTGTCTAACTTCAGAGTTCAAGTTTTTAAATACTTCTCCTTACTACTGAGGAGGAAGAGGAAGAGGAAGTTAACAATGGGAAAAGCTAGAGCATAGGGGATGTGAGAATGATGGTCTTGAAGATGAAACTAGGAAGATAGTTTGGGACAGATAATGAAGAATCTGGAAGTCTTGGAAAGATACCTTACAATTTTCACTGTGGCATGAAGAAATGACTTGCAACCTGGCATTAAGAGCCCCTCTAACTGCTAGTTGTGAGGGAGTGCTTGAGACCATCTGAAATGGGAAAGGGCATTTACGTAGACTCTAATGACACTTCTCAGGTACTTTTTCATTTCCATTAGACTTATAATGCAATCTAAAAGGAACTAAGTGAAGAACTTAGTAAATATATTTTTTTCATGGCACTTTTCACACATGCCTTGGTGTAGACTTTTAAATGCTAAAGCCTGAAGCCTATGGTTGGCTTTGATCTCCAAACTCTTTTGCTGATTATTCTGCATGCAGTTTATCATAATTATTATAATTCTTTTCTTTATACAAATATACATATGTTATCCGCATGGAGCAGAGTCTTTTTTAATTTTATTTATTTATTTATTTTTTTTTTTGTGGTGGTGTAGGCAAAGAAGAAGTTGAGTCTCAAGTTTCTAAATTCATACTTTCTGATATTTCTTATGGCCAAGGAAATAACTGAAATTGGCTTCCTTTCAGTTTAGTTCTAGGTTCTCTATATGATAGATTCTGTTTATCTCTCTTGAGACTTATTTTTCAACGAAGTCTCTAAATAATTTCTCTGCTTTAAAATTTTTAAATTTTTGATATCTTCTCTGTAGTGCATTAGGGAATATAAAGCAGACTTTAAAAATCTATTTTACATGTGAGCTGCCCGATTTATATCATCTTTCATTTTCTAGCTGTGTTGTTTTGCTAGGTTTCATAATATGCCAAAACTCATATTCATATTTAAACACAAACTATCGACCAATATGTAAACAAGAGCAGAGAAATATTTTTTTCTTTCATTATGTTTGGATAGAAAATTCTATTTAGAACTCTGAGTAACTCAAAATAAGAGTGGGAAAAGACAGCTTGAAATTGATTTAATCTGGTTGGAAAGCAATGAAGCAACAACACTATCTGTCTTTCGTTTTGGTGGTAATCAATGCATGCAAAGCTATGGGTGTTGACTCTTTGAAAATAAGCAGAACTGTACTGTGTACACTGGCAAGCAGTACCTTGGCTGTTCTCCAAGCTGTGTTTCCGGAGGCGAAGAACAGCTTTAACAAGACCCCTGACTGAGCAAAAAAAGGAGCAGGCATGATTGTGTTGCAGAAGATGTCTTGCAGTCATGAAGGGCACTGAGGAGGTAGTTCCATATGATTTTAGTGAAATCCAAAGCCTCTGAAAAACCAACATTTAAAGGATAAATAATAGACCCAAGAGAAAACTGCAGAGAGGGATTGAGAAGGTCAGGAACATCAAAATACATCTATGTTGATCCTCATTTTCCAGTATACCACCCAGACTTCTAAATTCATCTAAACCGCTAGGAAAGAAACATATGCTATTTTATAGAAAGAAATGAGGCCTTGATTTGTGTCTTTGGGGATTTTTTTCCCCTATGGAAAGACAAAGCGGGACATAGGATATAGCAGAGCTGTTGCTTACTCATACATTTGTGCAAATGAGAAAAAAGATCCTTATTCCTTAGGGATCCCTCCCCTCTCCTCTGCCTGGCACCCTGTGAGCAGCGTGGCTTACAATTGCCACCGCCCCGGGATAGAGTGGGCCATAGTGCACTGCCAAGAGTTTGGGAGGTTAGTTAGAAAATAAAAATGTTTCAGAGCTGCTGAATTAAATCAGTGTTAAAAAAGTTTTTTCTCCCTTTTTTTCATGCCATCTTGGCTTAGATTTACATGCTACTGTCCTACTATAGCTAGATATATGCTAAATCGCTCCTTAGGAACATGCAAATTAATCCCCAAACTTCTAAAGTTAGTGCACCAAAATAATTTCCACTTAAGGTTGTGTTCCATTTTTTTGGTTTATACTTTATGTTCTGTTAATAATAAATATAATTATTTTATTTCTCTGTTGGACAAGTTTAGTTTGAACATGCAAAAACCAATTATTTTAGTTTTCTATTTATATATAAAAATTAACATGGCTCACACTCAAAAAAATTAAATGACTAAGAAAAATAAAACAAGAATCATGATGCCAACTGAACAATATATCAGTGTTTAGATTAGGCTTCTATTCTAGGCTACTTATAATTCTTTAAGGTTTATGCCCTATAGTTTTCTTCTTGCAGTGATAACATGTTATACGATTTCTGTTGTGGTGTCTTGGTAAAACTTTGAGGTAAGTAAGTAAGAATGAAAAACGTCAGACAACTAACTTGAAAGCCCCAAGTGTCTCTGAGGACGACTTCTTAGGCTCTTTTTCTTGGTACAATTTGCTTTCTTTACTGTTGAGTTACTTTTCATTTTACTTTATCAACACCATTGCTCTTTTTCTGTTCTTCATCCCCAAATGTCACTCTTGACCTTTACTGTGTGACTTATTTGCCTAAAACTGTACATTAAACATGCATGAATCCTTCATCATCTCTTTCAGAAACTTCATCTGGTTTGTTCTACCATTTCAGTTCAGCTCAGTTCAATGACTTTTTTGTGATGGACTATGTACAGATCCCAAGACAAGGCCCTGGGAAGACACAAAGTCAAAGGAAGCAGAGACCCTGCACTCAGTGGGCATTCAACAGACAATAACAACAGTAATGATAACTGTCATTTGCTCCACACTCACCTTGTGTCGGGCACTTTGTGCATTTTTTCTTTTAACCCTCACTTACGACAACTCTGTGACATAAGTATTCTTTTTTAAAATTTTTATTTATTTACTTATTTTTATTTTTTATTATTATTTATGCCTACAGCACCTGGTCTTCCTAGGTGGTTCCACATCCAAGAACTAACCAGGCTCGACCCTGCTTAGCTTCTAAGATCAGACATCAAGCTTGTTCAGGGTGGCATGGCCGTAGACCATGGACCATAGCTCCACTGGGGCATGAACCCAGGACCTTCTGCATGTAAAGCAGACGTGCTAACTATTATACTATGGAACCATATCTGACATAAGTATTCTTATCATCATTTTACCATATGAACACTGAGGCTTCTAGAGGGTAGTGGTCTTCTTAAGATCAGAAAGCCAATAAATGGTAGTTTGAGATTAAAATGATCTCCCAAATCAACCTTTTAACATAGTGGAGGATAAGAGAAGTAAATATAAAAACAACTAGAATACAAAATATTGGCCCATTAACTGATGCTATGATCCACTTTGAGAACTACTCCTTTCAGATTGCCTCTTACATACATTATCTTGGTAAATGGCACTATCATCCACCTCACTGCCAAGGTCCACCTAATCTTTTTCTAGCCATTTACTCCATCTTATTGGTTTTATCTCTTAAGTATCTTTCCTCACAGATAGTATCTTTTCTTACTGCAACAACTTGCTCTCCTCATGTTGTTATGAGAAAAATTGGTTTTTATCATATTCTTATTAATAATATTTTAATTACTCTTCTTAAGACCAAGTCCAAACTCATTAGCATAAACAACTCAAGTTTTACCTCTGGAGTTAACTGCAGGGGCACCCTATTATATATCCAAAAAAGTTTTTGTTTTGTTTCGATTCTTCCTTACCTTATTATGAGCCCTCTTACTTTTTTAATGCTTATTTGCATGCTTTCCTCTCTGAAATCTACTTTTTTGCGACAGTGACTTCTATTCATCTTGTAAAACTCACCTGTACCTTCTGCAAGCTTCCCTGACACACTCCTAGCTGGTTGGATTAAGTAACACTCTTAGATTTCACGTACAACCAGCAATCCCACTACCACAAAACTTACCCCATTTCATCTTTGTTTATTTCTGATCCTGGACGATGAGCTTCTAGAAGGAAGGGGCTATCATTCATCACACAGGCACTCATTTAATGACTGTTTAATGAAAGAATGAAGCAACTATAATCCAAAAATTATTTATATCTGATTTTGGAATGTGTTTCCTGTAATTCTCCTTTGATATAAATACACTCACCCACAACTGGAGATGCTATCCTTAGACTTACTGTTAAATATCGATACAGCAGCCAGAAACATTTTAATGACTTTCAAAGGTTTAACACTTCTAGCACTGCTCATTCCCTCACTCTTTGCCACCCTTTGTGGAGGTTCTCCTGTCTGTCTCTCTGCCTGATAAAAGTAAATCTTAAGATAACAACAAATAAGCAAAAAGCTCTTCCAATTTTCACATATGAGGACATCTAATGATATCTGCAACTGCTTGAGGGTATGGAAACAAAGTCAGTACCATAATATATCTACTTGTAGTTTTAGATAAGATGCCTCCCGGGGCCACAACTGTGTTCTTGATCCATTCAGCTTGTGTTAGAGCTTGTGGCTTTGCATAGCATTCTTTTTCTCTAACAACAATCATAAAAATAGCAAGATCTTTTTTGAAACATTACTCATAGCCTAAGGAAAGGAAGATTACAAAATTATGCCAATGTAAAATTATCAACTGAGATCCCAAAAGGTCCTAACAAGGCTTAGCAAATGCTTTAATATGGAGAACCAAGTAAAAGAGATATATGCTCTGAGTCTTAGAAAAAGACATTTGCAGTTTCTCTGAGAAATGGGAATACAACAAATCGATACAATCTTTGCTCTAAAATCTCACTCAACTAGGAAAGGCAAATTCAAATCAGTCTGAGTCCACTTTGAAAGGGCTTCCTCTAGGACAGCAATTTATTTCTTTATAAAAAAAATCTGTGAATAAGTATTTTAGAATACGTACCGTATGACCTCTAGTGTGAGAGACACAGAGGTGAAGCAGTAAAGCATGGAGGTTCGGGGGGAAACGACTGGAGGCAGACAGACCTGCTTTTCAGTCTCGATTCTGTAACTTATTAGCTGTTGCTTTGAGGCATATTCATGAATCTCTCTAAAACTGTGTTTCCTCATCTGTACAATGCTGATAAGAATCCTACCTCGCAGATTTGTTCTGAGGTTTAAACAAGACAGTGTATTTAAGGTGCACACAGCACGGTGCCTGAAACAGAGTGGAGGCTTAGGAAGTGGTGGCTGCCACCAGCTGACATCTATTCAACATGGCTGGCACCAAGTACAATCAGCCTCGGGTGAGAAGTGTACAGAGGGAAACTGTTACAAGTGGAAGTATACCAATAGTATTCATGTCCTCATGTAAATTATACTAGGTGCTCCAAAGATAAATATAGCCCTGCCCTCTGCTTTCTCCTCCACTAATGCTAACCTCCTTAAGAGTAGGAACATTTTTTAGTTTTTACCTTTGCACCTTTCTAGCAAATAAGATAATACCATACTCGCAGATGATTTTGGAATATATATTAAATAATACGTCATCTATGTGCTTTCTGTGGTTAGATGATTAGCTCCTGGAAAGCAGAAACAAGGTCCACCGTATATTTTTTTAATGCTCAACTACCATTAAGAACCACTAGAGCTAACTAGAACAAAAACAAAACAGCTCAAATTGGATCTGGTTTATTAGCTCCAAATCCACAGTTTCCCACATCATCATCTTCCTCATATAGTTTGAAGGTAGATACCCACTATGTATGTGCCAGGCACCTTATATTACCAAATTTAATTTTCCTCCACAGCACATAGTCTCTTGTTTCAGCTGTGGGACAGTGGCATGAAGAAAGATATTGGAACAAGGACAATCTGCTAGGAATCGTAGCATAAGGTCTTGGTTGCTCTGCTAAGCATGTATCTTTCTTTGTGACATTGTAATTTCCTGCCGAGGCTACCTCCCCAGGACCTTATACCACATCTGCCTTATCTAGTTAGGTGACAATGTCAAGGAGAGAAACCATTGTTTTAATTAGAATCCAGCTTCCTGAGTTCATGCGTCAATGTTCATGCAGGAATATGAAATGTCTTTTACATGACTAAAAACTCTTCCTTGAATCGTCAGGATTTTTCTGTGAATGGATAGGGTTTTATTAAGCAAGAAGTTCAAGTAAGTCAGAAAAAATTCCTTTGAAAACTGCTGCCAAAATGAAGTCCTCCAAATGTTTTAGTCAAAAATACATTTGTTGTTAGGAATAAACTCAACAGAGAAAGTTCATTTGTTGGTAGTGTTTCTGATTTTAGTTATATCTTCTACATTCCTCAAATTCTATTTAACATTTTCTTCAATCCAACAATTTCATTCTTCAATTCACATGTAACACTAAAATAGATGCACATCTTTTGCCTTATTTTAAAATAAAATTATAAATTCCATGGAACACATTTTGCTTCTGGTCAGAATGGAAAGTAACATTTTGAAGGCCCTGATAAATTTGACTGCCTATGTAGTTTTGTAATAACCAGTTTAACTCTGTTAAAACATCAAATGGTATTTTAGCCTGCAAGTCTGCCAGAAAAGTACATTCAGTTTCCAGTTTCTTATGTGATCTTGAATAGCTTGACTCACTTCAGTATCCTTCTGGTTGTTTGATATGAAGCATATTTGGTTATATTCTAATCTTGTTGAAAGCAAACTCATCATTTCTTCCAGAAAACATATTGCACAATTTCTCAACTCAAGGAAGAAAATTAGATTAAAAAACAATTAAGTGCCAGAATGAACCACAATTCCTGTGGCATTTGGATCGAGCTTCACCATTAGGCAAAAGCACAGTAAATTTACTCTTTGCTTCTTGAAAGTTCTTCCCGAACACCATCCCACATCCCCACCAGAGATATGTTAATAATCTTTACAACTGCCTACGGAGTAGATATCGTTAATTCTATTTTATAAATGATGAAACTGAGACTCGAGAAGTGTAAATACTGTTTCCTACATCATGCAGAGGCAGAGGTCAAACCACCCATCCAACCTTTTCACCTACAGTGTGACTTTTTAAATATTTTTCTTTTTCTTTCCGTAAAGCTTTTCTCTTGACATTTCAACTCTGAATACTTTCATAGCACTAGCAATGAGAGGATAGAATTCTGAAAAATAAATGACATATAGGAGAAATGACTAAATAATATGTAAGCTACAATCTTTATTCATCCTGTTTTTAATTTTCCCGAAACTACTTTACAGTTGATAATCCACCCTCTGTGTGTATAGGGCTTTCTGGGCAAGTCAGTTGCTGGACATAAACTCTAAGAATTTGAGGGCAATGTGGTTAATATTTTGAAGGTTCAAGTAAGCTCGTCTCTGCCACCAATTAAGAGAGGTCTTAGAATTCAAGTGGTTGTTTATGACCAGTCATTGTCTGTGAGTGGTAGTAACTCTGCCTTCTACACAACTTCATTTCCACAAAATCCAACCTAAGGGCTGATTAAATTAGCTTTATTTTATAAATGAGGCTGGGAGCCACTAAGCTGAAATTTGAATTTCAGACACTGTAGAGATGTTTTAGAATGCTCTGCTCAATCCCTGCAGTGAAATTTCACAAAAACAAGTTTCATAGAAATAGTCCATAGTGTACCTGAGTAAGAGAATACAGAGAACAGGAGAGGAACCAGGCCTCACGTAATTTCAGGTACAGAAGTGCGACACCAAGTGGGCAGTGTAACATCTTGATAGCCATTTTATTTGCATATAGAATGGGTTTCAGCTGTGGTCAAGCAGTTTTCCTAAACCTAGTGCATCAAAGGAAATATTTTCCACAGATCTCCTCTGGTGTGTGCCAAAGTTCTGGCCAACCCAGAGTAAGATTAAAAGGTAAGAGCAATGCAGTCCATGCTCTCATGTTGTTTGGTATAAGGTTGCAGCTGCTCTTTTTGGGAAAGACTGCCTTTGCAGTGAGATAACATTCCTAAAATTTCTGATGCTAAAATATCTTCTTTTTGAAATAACAAAGAGAGACTGCAGGTTTTGTTTTTAACGTCTAACTAAATTATTAGTTGGCTATTGTTATGGATTGAATTTAGTTTCCCCAAAAGACATTAAAGTCCTAATCTCCAGTACCTATGAATGTGACCTTTTTGGAAAGAGTTTTTCCAGATGATGAGGTTAGGATGAGGGCATTGAAGTGGGCCCTAGTCCAATATGTCAGTATTCATTAAAGGGGTAAATTTGACAGGGGGAAAGACACATACAAAGGGAAGATGAGGCAAAAACATCAGGAGAATGTTATGTACAAGTCAAGGAATGACAGAGAATGACAGCAAACCACCAGAAGCTAAGAGAGAGTCCTGAAACAGATTCTCTCCCACAGAGTTCAGAAAAAAAACAAATGTGCGGACACCTTGCTCTTAAACTTCCAGAATTGTGAGGCATTAAATTTCTATTGTTTAAGCTTCCTAGCTTGTGGTAATTTGTAATGGCAGCCCCAGGAAGCTAACACAGCCACCTGAGGTCAATTCCCTATTTTTGTTTTTATGTTGTTTTGCTTTCTGAAGTTTTACTAGCTCTTGAAATCCCAAAGCCTGGGAATCCTTAAATTGGATGGTCTTAAGGTTCCATACAACCCTGAGATTTTACCATATTTTATACTGTGGAACCTCTTTTTCAAGTTTTCTCATTAGTCATCAGAGTGCTTATAGACTGGAGCCTTTCAGAGTCTCCTTAAGATGGCAGAGTATAAACAGGAGCAATATTTATGTGTTTCAGAGCCAAACCTGAGAAAAATATCTCCCTGCATGGCTAGAAATCCTGAACATGAATGCTGAATATTCTTAGTATACAGAATATAAGAATTATATGCTCCTGTACCCATGGATCTGATAAGTGTACATGTTTCTCAGAAAGTTAGAGATATGTCACCAAAGTCCATGAAACATCCTTATTAAAAATTTTCTGTTTGGTTCATCAAACAGCCCTCACCCCTCACTGGCCTTGGTAACTCTTTTTCCTTTCCTTAACGTAAGAGGAACTTAGGGACTAAGGTATGTTTTGCCAGATCATGCTTGAATCCTCTGGTGAACACCTCATTTCACTGCTCAGATAGGTTTGAAAAAAATCTAATTGGGAATTTACTCACTCATTTATTCAATAAATAGTAAAGAAAGAGGAGACCTGGGACATCAATACCTGCTGTGTATTAGATCATCACAAATTACTCTATAATTATAATAATTATGTCTTAAGAACCTCTATGTCATTTTATAGATGAGAACCCTTGTGCTCAAATAATTGAATTTGTCCTTAGTCCCACAGCTGATGAATGCAGCAGCTTGGCTTCAGTTCCATGACTCCCATGTCTCTTCTCTCTCCACTATATCAAGCTGCCTGCTGATAAAATCCATCAAGCTGGTATACACACACTGTAATATTATAATATTATACTCACACTATAATATTATACTCACACTGCCCCCATTCAGGAGTTTGTTTCTTCCAGTCCCTCCTCGCCTCTAGCCAAAGTCTCTCACCTCACAAAAACCTGGTTAAACCCTAACCTGCTCCAGGAAGACTTTCGGACTTCCCAGTTTCCATCTTTATTCAGTCAACCCTGTAGCACTTAGCTTTTACATTGTGCAACTTCTGTTTGTTTGTTTTGTATTTATTGAAAAGTTGTGCTATTTTTGAAATCAGCACGTTTCTATATTTGATTTTTATCTCCCTGAGAGATCATCAACTCTTCAAGGGAAAATACTGCGTCTCCTAGTCTCCTAACGCTGCTACTAAGGAGATGTACCACCTTGGTTATATCGTTTAATCTATTTGACCCTCCACGCCCTCACTTATATAAAAAGGATGCAGTGGGAAGACACTATCTCTGGACATGTCTTACCCTGATAGTTGGTGTCTCTCAAGCATCTCGGTCCTTTGCTGGCCCTGGGAAGTGCCCAGTTGGGAATTGTGGCCAGGCCTAGTCATGTGACGAATACCCTGATATTATCAAAACAGACTCCCTGCCACAGTCCTGCTGAGAAATCTAGGCCAACACTACTGAGTATAGACTTGGGCAACCTACACTGCTGTCCATCTTGGCCTTCCTATTTATCTCCTCCCTTTCACTTGACATACAGTCAAAGTATGGCTCCAGACCAAGATAGTAGATTCTTCTCCACATCCTCCTCATCTTTCTTAATTTTACAGGCACCATTTTCTCTTCCTAAAACACTTTCTTCCCCTTTGCTCAATTTCTACTTCTCTAAGGCTTAGTCATTCTTCACTTCTTTGATGAAGCCTTCCCTGACCATCAATCTGCCATCAGAATCTGTGCAATTGCAATAGCTTGTTCAAATATGTACCGCTCTGCATTTTAACTGCGTCATGGAGAAATAATATAATACAGTAGTTCTGAGCATAGTGTCTTGGTTTCAGACAGCTTAGGTTTATAATATCATTGTGCCATTTACTAGCTGTATATCTTGGATAAATTATTTCTCTGTGCCTTAGTTTCCTTGTCTGTCAAATGAGAATAATAATGGTACTTATCTCCAAGGGTGCTTTTGAGGAGCGAATGAGTTCACGCATATTATAGAGTTAACATATTATAGAGGACACTATATAATGATTCCATCTCGTTCCTTTTCCCCTCTAGGATTTCAAATAAAGAAAGAATTATTCTGTTATAACCTCAGAGTTATAAAGTTTTAAGATCTCCCTTTTTTTCTTTCTCTTAACTATCTCCCCTTTCATTGTCCATTTCCCATCTCGGCATCCTCTCTCTCCTTGAATTGCCTGTTGTAATAATGTTCACCTCTACCTCAGCCTAATACTTGAAGAATGCTCCAAGGATCGATCAATTTCTGTATAAAAGGACAGGGTTGAATTTATTGTTGGAAAGATTAAAAGACATAATATATGCGAAATGCCCAAGGAAGAATATGGCCCAGTAAGAGCATGTAGACTCATTCCAGGAATGTTTACTAAACACCTGCTCTGTATCTTCCGTGTGCCACAAGATGCTGAGGATATAGTCCTTGCCTTCACATTGTTTACTGTTTAGTAGGGGATATAGACAATTATATCCACAACTGGCATGTGATGTGAATAGTTGTGATGAAGGGAGGAAACCGGTTGCTGTGGAAACCCATAGTGCAAATAATTCACTCCAAGTATGGGAGAAGACTTCATGTAGGAAATGACATCCAAGCTGAATCTCGAAGAATGAATAGGAATTGATCAGCCTTAGAAAAGAAGAGCCTGCCATGCTAAGGGATAATTATGGGGAAAGACAGAGACCCAGAGCACCACTGTGTTTTGGAGCTACTGCGAAAAGTTCTGAGAGATTGAAGGGTGGAAGAGATAAGCATGGGCCAGATTACAAAGGGTTTTTATGCTTCTTCCTGGATTTTATCCTGTAGGCAATGACGAGCACTTCAAGAGTTTTAGGTGGGGAACTAACAAGGCAAAATCTGGGTTTATACTAACTGTAGTGTGAAGGATAAATTGCAGAGGACTGCAGCAGAAACAGAAAGCTGTATGCAGGGTTACTGCAAAATCCCTTGTGGGAAACTGCTCAGGACCTGATTAAAGGATGCAGTTGAAAAAAATGAAGAAGAAAAGATAAAGTTGAAAAATTAACCTAGGAGAAAAAATACATAAAGTTCATACCAATTGTTTTGGGGGTGTAATTTTACTATATCTTTCAATGATTCAATATTAGACTCTCCAACATTTCAACAGATTTACTATATACAATGACTATAATAGTAGGGATTTTGAATCTCATAATAGTAAGAGCACTACTCTCTGACATCTCACCCACATCTCTATGGCAACCACATCTTCATGGAGGTGCAGACTTGGGTTGCAAAAATAATCTAATGCTACCAATTTTCTTCTTATTTTTTTAGCCCGTTTATTTATATATGAAGTCTGTTTCAGATTAATTTTATTTCTTATTTTATAGGCCTCTGTCCCTATTTCTTTGCTGGATCACTGCCAAAACCTAAGCCCTTATCATGGACAGTAAGCATTTCCTTTTCTGTGGGTAGGCAGGCTGCTGCAGTTGATGGAGGAGGGGGATGTTCTTTGCTATACAACATAGCTGGACCTTGAAGAATGACTGCTTTGAATTATTGAGTGTCAGCTTCTTTTACTGTGCAGGAACCATTGACTAAGAGTCTATGAATTTAACTGAGGATGGGAAATGTCAATTGAACCTCCGAAAACTTCTTGAAAATGCTTTTATATCCCTTTTTTGACAATTTTATATTGTAATTATATATAAGTGATAAATTGAGAGAGGAAAGAGACTAAAACAATGTGTTAAGCATTTCTTTTAAGATCTTGTTTGTTTCCTGTTCAAGACGAAATACGAAATATCATGCGTGTGGTTTGGTGCATCCATTAATATGGGAATTGCCTTTCAGCTCTGTATTTCAATTTTGAGGCAATAGAAGAGGAGTGAGAGATGCAAGCAGAGCCTTCTGTAAGGGACCACTGCCATATGGAACTTTGTGTATTCTAAGAATGTCAAGCTTGTACTAGGAGGTGATTGTAATAGACGACCAAATTTATCTTGGATAAACTTCTCCATGTCCAAGTGACAAGTAGTGATGACCTGGATTTGATTGTTTTGATATTTGACTATTTACTGAAAATATACATGTTGGACCAGTGGGAGGAAACAGATAGGAATAAACACATTGTATATACTAGGAATTACAGTTTAGTGAAGCTGGAATGGACTCCTCTTGGGAGAAACAGTGACATAAGTGATGAGACTAATGCCCAACCCCTTTAGAAAAGATTTGCAAACAAAACTGAGAGAAAAGGGCTTATAGACTTAATGACAATCTCCAGAGATCTCACCCTGAGCTTAGAGTTGAAACTAGAGCTGAAACTTGAGATACTGGCAAACATGTATTTTTGGAGAAGACTGTTTTTGGAGTATGGTAATCTTCTGTCTTGTTATTCTAATCCCCGTGGACCTGAGCAGACTTTAAATTCCCAAAGTAGGACTGGGGGAACTATAAGGAAACTCATAGTCATCAGCATTGCCTTTGTATGGAGATATGTCATGCAGAACAGAAATCATGAAGTATGTTGATTTCAACCAAAAATTTCTTTGGGCTTCTCTAGATATTTTGTTGAGAAAAAGATTATTTTAATTAAATATCATTACAAAATTGGGTAGATAAAATAGTTGGAGTGAAAAATCATAGATATCCATCGTCTATTGATGTTTTGTCAGATCCCAAGATGAATATTTGCAGTCATTGACTTATCAACCTTTTTTTGACTACTTATTATGTGCCAGACACTGTGCTGGCACTGTGATTACAGATATGGGCAGCAGACAGTTTCTTCCTTAAAAGTCTTTGTTCATCGTCAACACTAATAATCAGACAAGTTGACATCATGTGCCTCCTAACAGGATACAGTGAGAACATAATATCACTTATATAATGTTTTTGCCAAGAAATCATAACTTAAACCTAATCATGAGGAAAGATCAGGCACTCTAAATTAAGGGACATTCTACAAAATAACTAGTAATAATTCTTCAGAAATGTCAATGTCATGAAACATTAAAAAGATTGAAAACTAAAGACAATCAAGAGTAAAAAAAAAAGTATGTGTATATTGCTATTCAATCTAGGAGAATCTGAGAAAAATGTTCACTTAGAAAAGAAACTCTTAAAAAATCATGAAGGTCAGTGCATACATACCAGATACAGCATTAAGAGCATTCAGGAAATAGGACAACATTCAATCTATTGTTTAATTTTTCCCAAGCCTAATTTTGGATTTCGAATCCAAGAATGAAAAGTGATTTAGCTATAAAAGGGAAGCGGAAAAGTGAAGAGGAAAACAAATATACGGAACATCAAAAGTTGAAGCCTAAATCAAAGCATAGAGCTGGGATCTGGGGAGAGAATGGAGACTCACGCAGCCTCTGTTATGACTTCTTTTCCCTCACAGTGTTCACTAAAGTAAGATGATGTAAGAAATATCAGTTGTCACTGATAGTATAGACTCATCATCAAATAAATACTCTCCACCAAAGAAAAAGTACTTTCATAGAAGAAAATTCTAGAGCATACATAAATTAATCACCACAAACAACCAAGTGAGAAAAGGAAGAAAAGGGGCTCATAAGTCATATTTTATAAATTAATAATAATAATAATAATAATATTAATGTGCCCAAATAAAGAGAATAAGACAAACATAGCAGTAGAATTTGTACCACTGAAAGGAAGATAAGACCTCAGGGCCCTTATTTAGCTGTTCCACACAGCAGAGGACTGGAGGAATCTGAGGGAAATGTTTAATCCTTTCCTGTGTTTCACCAAGCTTTGTCGAGAACCTACTATGTGCCTGGCATTGAGCTTCATGCAGCAGGCAGTACAAAAATGAATGAGTCACCACCTATATTCTGAGGATATAACAAAAACAAAGCTCAGTCTAGTGGGAAAGCAAACAAATGCTCAACTACCATAAAGTTCAGCTTGTGGCAAGTGCTAGAATATAAAATAGGATGCCAAGAAACCTATCAGATTTGGAAAGAAAAGAAGCAATCTCTTTTCGATGTGGAGTAAATACTTCATAGAAGAGGATAAAAAACAGTGATAAGGTCCAGAAAGAGAGGAAAGGTACACAACTGGAATGGCATACAGAAGAAAACCGGTGTAAGAAACTGAGGGGAATATTTGGGAAATAGCAGAAAGTTCTGTGTAGTCGTTTGGGGAAAGAGGCAGAGCCGACTTGTGGACTGGAGACCTTATTTACCATATAAAGAATTGGGCACTGAAATCTATTGGCAAATGTCAGTTAATGAATCAGAGGTTGGCATTTGAGTTTAAGGAAAGAAAAATACTTGTAATATCTGTAGTGGATTGAACAGTGGCCCCCCGAAAAGATATGTCCATGTTCTAATTTCAAAACCTATGAATGTTACCTTACTTGGGAAAAGGTTCTTTGTAGATATCACTAAGTTAAGGATTTTGAGATGAGAAGATTATGCTGGATTTTTCAGGTAGGTCTTAAATCCAATGAGAATATCCTTGTAAGAGAAAAGTAGAGGAATATTTGAGACAGACGCAGAAGAGAAGGTGATAGGAAGACGAAGACAGAGATGGGATTGATGTGGCTACAAGCCAAGGAACTTCAAGGAATGCCAAGAGCTATTAGAACTAGAACAGGATTCTCTCTTAGAAACTGCAAAGTGGGGTTGGCCCTGCTGATACCTTAATTTTAGAGTTCTAGCATCCAAAACTGAGAGATAATAATTTTCTACAGTTTTAAGTCACCAAGGTCATGATAACTTGTGATAAAAGCCCTGCAAAACTAATACAATACTTCAGAACTAATCATTACAAATAAAATAGCAATAACTAGCATAAAGTATTATGACTTTCTATTTACAGTCCCTTTTATACACATTATCTTATTTTCATGATAAAAAAGTGAAGTAGTACTATTATTTTTCCCATTTTATTATTGAACCTGAGCTTCAAAAATAAAACCACTTTCTTAAGGAGTCAAATTTTTACCCTCAACTCTGCTTTTACTGCTAACCTATTTTGTTTTAGTAAAGCATCACAGTCCTTACGGTCACCATTTCTGTGCATCAACATATAGCTGATAGCTTTATATGATATCCAACCAGCTCTTGCAGTCCTGGGCTGAGGAATAGGACAGAGGGAAAAGGGAAAAAAGGGAGGGGTCCAAAAGAGATCAAGATTAGGAGACTCTAAATAAGGATAAAAATAGTAGGGTGGTCCTTTTCAATTTTTCTTGGATTTTGGCTACTGACTGTAATATTGACTAAAAATTTTAAACTCCTCAAGTATCTGTTTCCTGTTTTGTAAAATGGGCATAATAATCCCTAACTGAATTAGTTTAAGGATTAAATAAACTACATATTTAAAACACAACTTTGAAAACTGTAAAGACAGTGAGTGAATGTTAGATATAATTATGAGCTTGAAAGCAGAAATGGCATGGCGCTCTGGTTCAGACCTAATTGCACATTAGTATGATCTAGGGAACTTTTAAAACTTACTGACTAGATTCTTCCCCAGAATTATTAAATTAGAATCTCTTAGAGTAGGACTTGGGCATCATTATTTTTAAAAATCATCTTAAATTATTCTTCTACATGCTGCCAGTGTTCAGAATCCTTGCTGGAGTAGGATAAGGTGAACTCTGGGGTCAAATTGATCTGGGCATAAATTTTATATAATAGCTTTATAAGTCACTCCTTTGTAAATTGTGTGATCTTGAGCAAGTTACTTAAGCTTTCAAATTTGTTTCCTCAGCTTTAAAATAAATATAATAATACTTAGCTCTTAATGCTGTTGTAAGAATTGAATTAAACATATATACAAATAGAATAGTCAGTCCAGGTTAGTTTGACTTCCCCCATCTCTTTTACATCAATAAAGTCAATAAAAAGCCAAAAGGGAAGAAGGGGAGGAGGAAGTTGCATTTAGCACACAGCATACATTTCCAAAAATTAGCTCCAAGTTGTGTTTTCTCTAATTGAAGTGAAGTCATATGGAGACGTGGGTCTTGTGTTATGAATGCAGATACCAAGAAATGCAATCATCTTACAGAACTAGTATCTTATAAAACTAAAAGCTCCTCAGGGGTTATTATAATTCATATTAACCATGAAACTAAGTGTTTCCTCATTAATCAATGCCCTAGGAAAGTGTCAAATGTTTCCTGTACTTAGCAAGTCAGATTAGATTAGAGTCACAAGACAGCATTTTTATTGTCAAGGACATTTGTGGTCATTGACTATTTGGTCAATTGTATTGACTAAAATGTCAATCTGCTCAGCAATAGTGGAGATGTTCAAAAATTGGTAACAAGACAGTCACAAATTTTGTTATTTTTATTTTAGTTATAGAAAAACTTCTCCATATTGCAAACCATTTCAGGGTCCAAACCAGCATTTTTATCTTCATTTTCTAAGTCTGAAAGAATCAGAGCAGCTGATTCTCAGAAAGGTACTTCTTCCTCTTAGAAATGTGCAATCAGTTTCAAAACACAATTAGAAAGGTCTAAAAAGCTCTACACGGTATACATGATTGGATATAGTGTAGCAACCTTGGAGATGCATGCTTTTAACTTGTAATTGTAGCTCAGAAGAGAATACTTGAATTTATGTTAAAAAAAAACACACACACAAGGAATATTGATTGCCAGATGTTATTTCTGTCAGACTAAACTCATAATTTAAGTACAGGTCAGCATACTGTGAATTACATTAGCAACTTGTTTATTAAATAAACAATATTGTGTTGATTTTGGCTATCTGCTTAAAAAAGCAAGTCCAATCCCTGTGGTAAGAGGTATATCTAGAGCCCAGATCTTACTTTCTAAAACTGTTCTCCAATAAAAGGAACCAGGGCTTCTCAGAGGAAAGGCTGATTCTTGGACTGGGGCAGGAAATATACAAGATGAGCCTAGAGCCTAGAGTGGCAGAAAGTAAAGAAGTACAAAAAAATAAAAATAAAACAAAACACATAATCATGGGGTATGTCAAAGAGACACAGCAGCCAATTGAAAGAGCTCCCAATGGGCAAAGAGGGAACATTTTGAGCATGGTAAGGATGCATAAAAACAGCCATCTTACATATTATTTGTGAGACTGTAAAGTGAAATGCCTTCTTTGGAAGATAATTTAGTGATACTATAGTGGAAGCGGTGGCACCCTGCCTATGTCCCCGTGCCACATTTCAGTGTATGCTGGCCTGATTTTCAAATGTCATCAACACCCACTGAAATGGGTTGGGATATGAAATAAAGGGCATGTACTTGTTTATGGAATATCTCTAGAATATGAGAGATAAGGGGATAATGGAATTTATGAGGAAAGTGGAGGTGGTTAGTTGCCTTTAGTGTCATAGTATACTGAGGAAAAAAAAAATGACAGGAGCAGTTATCAATCAGGACCTGATGTAAAAGCCAGATAGTTTCAAAGAACTGTTTATCATTCAAAAAGCAGCTTTTGGTTTGCTACTGAACCTACTTGAAAATGAACCTGATCATGGGACATTGAGTGATTATGTTACCAGAGTTGCTATCATGAGCTGGTTATTGGCAGATCCTCCAAGTCATTAGGTGAGATGGGCATAGCAGTCATCCGTCATATAATGAATGGTGTATTTATGATCAGGCATAAGTATGTCCAGAAGGAAGAACCAACTAAATTACATGAACTGCCAACCCAGCTTCCATATTACCTAACTTATTAAACCAATGTCTCTCCCTCAGATCCCACCTCTGAATACACAGAGTTCCCACAAGCAGTTTCAGAAAACCATAAAACCCAGGTCTGATTCGCAGATGGGTTGGCTCAATATATCATGTGAGCTGAAAATAGACTGCTGATGTGACACAGCTCCACTCAGTGGTAAGTCATGAAAGACAGTAATGAAGGGAAATTCTCACTGCTATGCACAAAACTTCAAGCAATACAAATGGTCATGAACATATGTGGATAATCTGAGTTGGGCAAGCTCAACTGTAGAAGATGTTGTTGGTACTCTGACTATATTCTCTCTGTTTTGCCCTTCAGTTCATGCTAGCAGGACTTCCAACTGCTAGCGTTCACCTGCATTTCTTTCCTTCTCTAGCCAATAAAATCCACTTTCCTACCTGTGATATAGGCCAGAAGTGTTGGGGAATTAATAATCCCAGGCAGTGGAATTACAAGGATACAAGGTGGGGAGTGGTCTTGAGGGGAGAAGTAGTGTAGAATTAAGGTTATAGAGAATTCAAAGTATATCATGATAAAATCGGAATGACTTTTAGTTAATTTTGTTACTCTTTAAAATTATCTATGGACATTCCCATTATTGCCAGAACCCAAGGCAGAGCTATCCCACCTTCTTACCCTTAGACACCACTACTGCCAGCATCATACGATGGCCCTCAGAAAATGATTGACCTAACCGGGCAGGAGTCAGCACACAAGTAGCCCAGCTCCTTCACCCGCTGAGTAGGATCACTCTGAGACTTGTGTCAACACTGGCTTCTAGAGTTTCCTAGAATATCAGCAGGATTGAGCTTCAGGTACCCAAGGTGGTAACAGGCTTGATTGTACATCCATTATTGGCTACTCCTTTCTTGTTTCATTCTCTCACCTCATTATTGGGGTTTCCTTCACTATCTAAATAAACCGTTTATATTTGGATCCCTGTCGCAGAATCTGCTTGTAAAGGAACACAATTAAGATGAGTATGTATAAAAATTGTAAATGCACATATTTTTTGCCAAAGAATTCCACTTGAGAATTTATCTTAAAGTATATTTGGACATAAAAAGACATATAATTTTATAATAGTAAACACCACTGAGTGCTTGCTACATGGTAGGCATTAAAGCTCTTTTCAAGTAGTAACTCATTCAATCCTCAGAAAAACCCTATGAAATTATTATTAAATCCCCATTTTACATAAGAGGAAACTGGGGCACACAGAGGTTAAATAACTTGATTAAAACTGTAAGAGCCAGTAGTACAGAGCCAGAGTTCAAACTCAAGAAATCTGACTTCAAGGCCCATCCTCTTATCCACTCTATATATACATACAAACAAGGATACTTATTGCAGCATTGTTTCTAACAGCTAGAAACAGTCCAAATGTCCACCACGGGAGGACAATTAAGTAGATTATGGTATGTGCTATTAAAATATTTAGAGCTATCAAAAATAATAAAGTTTATATATTAATATAGAAAGAAGTCCGAGATATTGTTAGGTGAAAAAAAAGGAAAGCGCAGAACACTGTTTGTTAGACGGGCTTCTGATCTTGCAAAACACAAAGAGATATGTATACATATATGTTTCTCTATGTGTTAATTATCATGGCAATAGTTCTTGCCTTAGGAAAGGCCTATGCGTCCAGCTTGAGAGGGAGACACACTACATTCCAAACTGTCTTTATAATTCTTTAACATAAATATGTATTACTCTTTCAATACTCTTTAGTATTGATTATACAATACTAAAAATACTGTGTAATCAAGAGAAATATGAACTGACATGTGATCACAGAGGAAGAACAATTTATTTTGCCTAAAAGAATCCCAGAAGACCCCATAAAAGTTCCTAATGTATGGGTAAGTACAGAAGAAGGTCTTTCCTGTCAGAGCATATTTGAAGGTCCAGAAGTGTGAGAGCTCACAGGATGTCAAGTAACTGTACACAGCTTAATGTGTATAGCTGGCAGGAAATGAAGCTAGGAAGAGGTTGATATCAGATGGTCTATAGATACATTAATTCACAAGTGGAAAAAAATATTCAGTTTCCAATGGCTACTTGACTTAAGATGTTTTTATTGCAGGCTTTTAAGAATAGCTTTGAATGCCATGTGTGCCACATAGCTTACTACAAAGAAAAAAAAGAAAAAGATCCCAAATTGAAAAAGGCTTCCAATAAGTGATCTTAGTTTTCTTTGTTTTCTCTTATTACAGAAGGTTTGCCAAGGAAATATATCCATAAAGGATCAGAGGACTGAACTGAAGTGCCCACCTGACCACTTAACAATTGTGAGCTCAATATTTTCATCTGTAAATTCACATTATAATAGTTTAGCTTCACAGAATTAATGTGAGGATCAATTTGTGTGAGACAATTCATATATTGCTAGCATTTTACCAGGCACTCAATAATCAGTACCTATTATTATTGTCAATAAATAACAATTTTAATATGATCACAATCTTATTGCTATTATCAGGAAATAAAAACAGCGAGAGGGAAGCACTTCTCTAGGAAAATAAACATCTGCAGTTTTAATACAAAGAAATATCCACACTCAAAATTATCTCATTTGTCTCTTCTGCTGCCAAACATTTGTGTTCTGCCTAAAGCCACATGGCTGAATAACAGGGTCTCAGCTATAGGATCTGTCAGCTCACCCCAACACATATGCCATGTCCAATCAGTTATACTCGGGATGCTGAATGGTGGTTGGAAGTGTTTGACTGTGGCTTTGAATAAATACCGTAAAAACTCAGAACATAAGTTTTTCCTAGGGAAATACAATGATCTAAAAGCCATTAAACTTACTTACATCTTTAGAAAATGTTTCAACCATCTTTTCCACAGAGAATGCTGGTAAAGAGGTGACATTTAGAAAACAGAAGAAACAAATCAAATAAGCACTGGTTTTAAAAAAGTCACTTACCAACGTATTGGCCATAGGATCCTAATTAGCTATCACTAAAGCTACCAAAAAAAAGGATGACAAAAGTGTAAAATTAATCATTCTGGATTGCAACCCAAGTGTACTAAAACTGAACAAAATATCAGACCGGTAGAACTACACAATCATACAAGCTAGATTAGAGGTACTTGTATCTAACATTTTAAGCTTTATGACTCACTATACTCCTTTTTCAATACCTGTCTTTTGACTTTTATACTGAGTTGTCCTTGCCCATAAAATTTCCCATTCCATAGAAGACATGTTTCAAAAAATTACCTTCATCTTTTATTAAGGAATCTTCAGGGAGAAAAAGAGATTCCCTACTTTTTGTAGCAGAGCCTATAAAATTTCTTAGTACTTTCATGATCTCTTAGTACATTTCATTGATCTAAACACATTGTACGGACTCAAAGAAATGCTGGTGGATCCAGCTGGTCATGGGTTGAAGAACTCAAAGTTTTAGTGACTTTGGGTGTTCTTCAAGAGATAATGTAGCTGCAAAATATTGCAAAACCACAGGCCATTCTCACATCTTCTCAACATCCACACTGCTTTGAACTCTGATTACAGAATCCAGGGACCATTCCTTTCTTCCTCAATATAATATCTAGCTCTTTCCATCTCAGAAAAGTGAAATAGAGAATGTTTCTGGTTTATCACCTTAAAAACTATAACATAAGCAATAATTTACTTATTGGATTGAGTCACATAAAATTCATAGAAGATGTTTATATTTTGGGTGGTAGAGACTTCTAGAGTCTTCTTCCTTAGTAGTGGTAACACTAAGTTTTAGTTGGGTACATGGTAGCATGGTTAAAAGACTAAATCTCCAGGCCTGCCTTGATAGGTTGTGGTCATGTAGCTCAGATCAATGGGATATTAGCAGAAGTGACGTGTTCAGAGTTCAGATTATGCATTTAAAATAAACGGCTTGACTTCCATTTCTTTTCTCTCTTTCCCACTGGCTATCATGTGGATATAATGAAAGGAGCTGAAACAGCAATTTTAAATAACAAAATAAAAGCTTCATGTAGAATTTTTCAGAGAAAAAAGATAGTAGGAGGCTGAGTCCCAGACACCATAGGGTGACCATATCATCCCTATGATACACTCGATCTGAAACATGAGAGAAAATAACCCTTTCATTTTATCTTCTTTTCATTTTTATTTTCTAATTTTATAGTCTCATTGAGGTATAATCAACACACAACAAATTGCACAAACACATGTATACAACTTGATAATTTTTGACATATGTATACATCCATGAGACCATATAATTGGGAAATAGAATATATACTTTCCCCACGAATGTTTCCTTGTGCCACTTTGTAAGATATTCTCCCACCCCCACCGTCCCCAGTCCACCAGCTATTCACTTTCTGTCACTATAGATTACATTTTCTAGTTCACACAAATATGGAATATGCACATTTTTGTCTGATTGTTTCATGGATAATTATTTTGAGACTTAATCATGCTTTGTGTATATCAATAGTTTGTTCCTTTTTATTAATCAGTTGTATGGATGGGATATCCATTGTATGGATATGCCACAATTTGCTTATCAATTATGGGCTTTTGAGTTATTTCTAGTCTTTGGCTATTACAGACAGAGATGATGCAAATATTTGTGTAAAAGTCTTCAGGTCAGAACATGCTTTTATTTCTTGGGTAAATAACTAGAGTAGAATGGCTGGTTATATAGTAAGTGTATGCTTAACTTTTTAAGAAACTACCAAGCTGTTCTCCAAAGTGGTTGTCCATCACTAGTAAAAGAGAATTCCATTTGTTCTACATGTTCAGCAACAAGTAGTATGAAGAGTCTGTTTTTAGCCATAATAGGTGGTGCATCCTTAATTTTCATTTCTCTATTGACTAATAGAATTGTGCATCTTTTCAGGTTCTAATTTTCTATTCATATAACTTCTTAGGAGAATTGGTTATTTTAATATTTTGTCCATTGTTTATTAGAATGTTAATTTTCTTATTATTGAGTTGTAAGTATTTTCGTGTATTATAGACACAAATCCTTTGTCAGATATATGTTTACACACCCTTTCTATCATGCTGTGGCTTTAACAGTATCTTTGGGAAAAGAAGATTTTAATTTTGATGAGGTCTAATGTATGGATTTTTAAAATTTAATAGCATGTACTCTTGGTGTTCTTTTTAAAAAACTTTTGTCAAACCCAAGGTGACCAAGATCTTATGTTATATTTTCTCCTAGAGTTTTATAGCTTTAATTCTTAAATATGTAAGCCTATAATCCATTTTGAGTTAATTTTTGTATATGATAATAGTGATAATAGTGATAATCGTGATAACAGAGATAATAGTGAAGATTTTTTGTTTATTTTTGTTTTATTTTGCATATGGCTATTCAATTATTTCAACGTCATTGTTGGAAAGAGTATTCTTTCACCACTGAATTACTTCATTGCTTTTGTTGAAAATCGACTGACTATAGACGTGTGGGACTATTTTTAATTCTTATTCTGTTTCATTGATCTATATATGTATTTTTATGTCAGTACACTGTCTTAATTCCCTTAATTCCCTCATCTAAGGGAATTAAGATTTTGATTGAAATCATCTTGAACTTATAAATTTGGGGAGTTTTGCCATCTTAACACTCTACAGTCTCATTCTGTGAGCATAGTATATCACCATTTATTTAGTTCCTCTTTAATTTCTTCTAGCAATGTTTGCAGTTTTCAGTGTACCCTTTTGCGCATCTTTGATTAGATTTATCCGCATGTTATAGTTTTGATAATATTGTAAGTAATACTGCCTTTTAATTTCTATTTTTATTTGTTCATTGCTAGTATACAGAGATATAATTGATTTTCAAAATTCAACCTTGTATCCTACAATTTTGCTGAAATCACTGTTAGTTCCAATAGCTTTTTAAAAATTCCTTAGAATTTTCTACATAGATGATGAGTCATTTGTGAATAAAATAAGTTTTATTTTTATTCTTGCTTTATTTTCCTGGCTGGGATCTTCAGTACAGTATAGAATACAGAACAGATATCTTTGACTCATTCTTGGTCTTGGAAGAAAAACTTTTTAAGTTTTTAACCACTAAATATGATACTAAGCTACAGAATTCCATTCATGACATTTATCAGATTAAGGAAGTTCCTTTTAACTTCTAAGTTGCTGAAAGATTTTATCAAAGATAAATTTTGGATCTTTTCAAGCGCTTTTTTCTGCACATGTTGAGATAATGATGTGATTTTTCTTTTTTAGTCTGTTAATATGATAAATTGCATTGGTTAATTTCTAAATGTTTGCCCACATTGTTTTTCTAGAATAACTCCACTTAATCATGATGTATTATACTTTTTGGATTTGACTAACACTTTTTAAAAAAATTTTGTGTCAGTGTTATTAAGAGATATTGGTATGTAGTTTGTATTCTCATTATCTTTTACTGTTTTTTTTTTTTTTGTATTAAAATAATGCCAGCTTTATAGAACGAGTTGGGAAGTTTTCGGTGCTCTTCAACATTTTGTTTAAACAACTGCTAGTTTGTTACACCTGATACAACTGTATTCTGTCTAATGTTATTTTGTACATGAAGGGGGTAGATGGATGTGGCTGTGAGTAAAAGACAGAAGAGAACATCAAATCTTTTTAAAGATGAATTGTGTTTATTGAATATTTAGATTAAATGTGCCTCCATTATCTGTAAACTGGAGGTGATGATATTGACTTCTATGTCATGGAATTGTTGGGGTTTGCTTGAGATAACATGCACAAATCATCTGGTATATTGCTGGAACATAGTTGAATCTCGGTAAAAGGTAGTCATTTTATCTTGTTACTATTCTCAACCATATTGTCATCATTGATATAATCATATCTATAAGTTTTATAATGTTCATCATTTAATGATGAAAACATTAGGCATTTTAGGAACAAATTTATAGCTATTTGCCATTGGAAAATGTCACATCTCTGGCTTCTAACTGTTCTCATAAACTTGCCACAGAACTCCCAAGGCTGGCATTTGGTAAGGGAATAGTGTTATCACCTCTTCAGTATGATCTGATGTAATAGCTGTGTAAGAATAAATTAACTGGAATGCTTTATCTCAAGTAGATGAGACTCTAGGTAGATGAGAGCCATTACTCTGAGGAGCAAAGAGAAGTAATGGTCACATCTCTACTGAAATAAATGCAATGTAATAAACACTGAACTCAAAATTAGGACCCCTAAGTTTAAGGCCCAGTTTTGACATATACTGGTTAAGTTTAACCTTTCAATCAAAAAGTATTTATTGAGATCTCAGTGTATGCCAGGACTTACGCACAACTCACAGTGGTGAACAGGATGGGATTGGCCCTGAGATTTATTGTTATCGTTTTAACCATTTTGGGATTTCTCTTTATTCTACCTACCTCACAAGCCTAGTTGTAAGAAGCATTTGCATAAAAGCAAGTTGTAGTCTGCCTTCCTAGAGAAAACCATAAGACTCTGCAGATGATTCTCACAGGTATAGGAGTTTCAATCTCAGACTTCTGAATTGTCATTTTCTGTTACAGTCTATGTTCCCCTCACTAGCTTATGAACTCTGAGGAGAGAAATTGCCTTAAACATCTTTGTGTCCTGGTTGGCAATAACTTCTAGGTGCCTATTGAATAAATGTGTTAATAAACAAATTAATGAGTGGAGAGTGTGGAAAGGAAGGATACTGGTTAAGAATCACAAAGACCTTAAAAGAGATGAGCATTATTGTAAAACTAACTGAAGGAAGAGATGAGGATACAAATGTAGCGTATTGGAGTCAGATTGTATCAGTTTAGATAATTTAGAGTGTCTGATTGCCTTCTGCCACCTTGGTAAAATCTTTAAAAGTCAAAATAAACAATAAACAACTGTGTGAGCAATTATTAAGAGCTTCAAATATAATTGTTCATTTGGCCAATTTCTGCCAAAATTCAAAGCCAACCTAATTTGGAAGGTTCTCACTTTTTCCCAAATGAAAATTACTTTTTTCTCTTGATCATCTTACGTACCTTGAATACATACTGATCGTGCTGGACTTGAGTCATAGGAACGAAGGATCAGAAGTCTCAAATGTTACCTGGCTGTACTTAACTTGCTGTACAGTTTTGGTCAAGTCCCTTCAAAACTCTGGGCCTCTGCCTCTTCAACAACAAGAGGAAAATATTAGAATAGATCATCTATAGCTTCTGACAGCATTAATATGCTGATTCTATGGTTGGGTTTTGAACATGAACAAATAGACTTTCAATTTGTAGTACAAGTCTTATTGCAGTTCCTGAAGCAAATGATGATATCTAATATACAGGTAGACCTCTTTACATACCGGATAAATTGGATACAAATGTTCAAGCTAAATTAAGCAGAGAATTTAGGCAATTCGCTATTACATTTAAGCCTAAAATATCCATTTCAATGAAATAGTTATAGTTTCTTGGACACTTGTCCAGAAGTACGGAATCTCCAGTTCTTAGTAAGAAGAAGAATCACAAATAACATAGAACTGAGGGCTACTCCTGGGACTCATTTGGAATGACACTACATTCTGTTCAAGAAGGCTATCTGTAAAGCATGGGTTCCACATTCCTCTTTGCATTTCCTCACCTCAGCCAGGAGTACAGCAATTTGTTTCTCTAATAATTTGAACCACAGCCTCAATTCTGCCCTGCAATCCAGTCTGTAGGGATCTAACCCAACCCAGAAAGATTCTGAGATCTGAAATGACAAAATAATTTTGCCATTGCTTCCTTTTCTTAAAAGAAAATTACTCTGGTCTATACATTTAGATGACAGTTTTTTAGGTCATCCTATAAAGAGTCTATTTTTTGACTTTTTCTAATTCTCAGAATCCATCATGAAATATCTTCCCCTTCCAGTAAAGTGAGAGAAGCTAAAAAAAAATCTGGGACTACAGCTGGCCAGTAAACACAGAGAGCGGAAAACATAGTTAACAGAGTATATTTACTTAGGTAAAATGCCATTTAGATTTTCAGCACCTGTCTGGTATGTCTACTTGCATATATTTAAATGGTTAGATATTATTTCAATTCAGACAGCAAATCATTTGACCACCATATCATTCACAGTACTAAAATCAAGGCAGTTAAGTAGGCATTTATAATCTCTGCCTCTATTGTAGAAAAATTCTTTTATTTGTTTTTTTGATTTATTTTTATTTCGAATTTTGCTGTAACTGGAAGATAAAAGAAGATGAACATAGGATATGGCTATTGCCTGCTGAATCTGTATTTAATGGAAATACTATTTTATAGTCTGTGTAGTACAGGGGAAAATAATTATAAGGCAGAAAAGTTGCAGGGAAAGTTCCATTTATAATGTTTAAGGCTTTTTTAAGAAAAAGAATTATAGAGGATTAAGATGGACGCACAGTTATTACAGCCACAATGTAATCATTAAATACCTCACAGTTTTGAATTCCACCAGCCTAAGGTGATAAGATGCATCTTCACCAATGATGAAGGAGCCTTAGGCCTTCCTGGGCAGGGCTGCCTTAGTCACTTCCTTGTGCTTTGCCGTAGCTCTGTCAATTGTGGCAATTCCTGGAGCTAAGAGCTTGATTTATCCTCACAATTGATCCAATTTCTCTGTCATGTGTAGAAACTGCCACAGATTTTTTTTAAAAGAAAATATGAGTGATGATACAAAGTAAACATTCAAGTAACACCTTCTCTGGAGAAACTTTAGAGGTTGAGCATTCATTTCCCACTAAGCTCATCATCTGTGCCTTTCCTGCCTTTTGATGAATTTAGTGCTTTAAATGACAGTTTCTTCAATGGGCTGGAGAAACTGGAGGACTGGAGACATTTCTACTCATGTCATCTAGCTGTTCAGGACTCCCTTTCAAGGTCTCACTGTGACTAGGCAGGGCTTCTAAATAATTTTAATAATTCTTGGAGTTCTGCTTGCTAAAAGAAACCTCAGACACCGATTTGAATCACAGTGTTAATGAGTAATTTTGGTTTACTTTGTTTTTTCCCCAGGTTATGTTTGCATGCTGACATATAGTATTAATGTCTATAGCCCAAAGTATAAGTAATATGAGAATTTTAGATAGACATACAAACCCAAGGAATGGGATTGTTTTTGGCTAAGAAAGCCTTTATCAAAAGCCCTAGTCAAGAGGAGAAGATACTTATATAAACAAACAGTTATATAAGAACAGAAAAAACAATTTGCCTCTGTTTCTTAATAGAGATATGAATTTAGTTTCTTCATAGATACGAAATAGGAATAATACCACCACTTCAGATGGTTATTGTAAGAATTAAATTAAGTAACTTGTGAAAGAACATAGCACATCCTAAAAACAAAGTAAATGTTAGTTTCTGTTCTCCCTTCTGAAACAGGAATCCTGAAGTCGGCATTTGTTGTTTATATTTTATTACTGATGATTAAATGTGGTTAGGGTATAGAAGGACAGGAAGCACTAAAAGAGAAATAAAGAATCCTGACAACTTTTGTATGTCATTGACTTTACACATATTCTAACAAGACTAACTCTTATAAACTGGTGACAGATAAGATTATTTAGGAAGCTGGTAAAGTTTAGTTAAACATATTATTATTGTTAAAATCCTTTATTTGTTTTTTCATTCTTTCACTCATTCACTCACTTATTTATTTAAATTATAAATAAATATGATAGGTGCTCAATATATTTTTTTGAAAAATAAGTGCATTTTCTAGGAATCTATTACATTGTAAATACTATTCTAAGTTCCATTAATTAAAAAGTAGAAAAGTCTTGCCTTGAAGGAGCTTACAATTAGTAACAGAGATAGGGACATATCCAGAAAAAAAACTTGTATTTATCTCTGAATGTACAAAGGAGGGAAAGTGTCTTGAGTATGTATCTATGTATGCACTAAGTATGTTGCTCACCCCTAGAGCATCATTTTTTGCTACCAAATCTGGGTTGTCATTTGTTTTTTGCTGATTTCTTGCTAACAATGAAAAACTGTACAGGCTTAAGGATAAGGATCTGTCTAGTCTTTAAGTCCGAGTTATTGTCCAAATTTCTGAATTCTTACCTAGTCAAGTAAATATTTGGAGAGAGAAATATCCCTGGAGGAAGTTTCTGATGAATACTCCCATGCCTGTCAAAAAGGACACTTAATAAATTTAGGTCCCGGTACACCTTATTTCCTAGCGTGAAGAAAGGGAGAGTTGTGAGGCTAGAAATTTCAACATAACAAGCTCACACCCAGCATCTCTGTAGTACATATGTAATGAACAGTTTCTCTCTGGCAAAATATTTTTGTGCCTGGAACAAGGGCTGCTTTTGCTCATAAGATTTAGTTTGCTTTGAGATAGCAGTAAAATACCTGAAGTTAAAATTATCCCCTGACATCCTGTGTCTGTGAGACATGCATGATGAGTTGCATCCTGTGTCTGCTGTCATGCAAAGCTACAGTCAGCAGTGATTCCAAGACATGTGGGCACATGTATAAATAAGCTTGTCTGTGCTTGAAAACCAGCTGTGTGTTTGGGCCAACCATGTTATTGCCACTTCAATGCCTTTGATGTTCTCCATTAGCTTTGCTGAGGTGCTGCAGGTACTAACAATTGGTAACGATGTTCTGTAAATCTACGCTCTTCTCCCATATTGCTTTGCAGTGATGACACCTTGAGAAAGCTTTTGAAGGGAAGACTTTAACCTCTCTACCAGATTCCTCTTGAACCATTCTAAATAAAGAAGAGATGCATTTGCTATGTAAATGCAAATTCAGAAAACAAAGCAAACAATATTCAGCTAATCTCCTAGACCCTCACTGCTACTAGTAGGATTTTTTCACCTAATCTACTACTGTGTTGACATTCTAGAGTCACCACTGTTGTGACTCGGTGGAACTATGGCTAAGAGCATAGTGTATGGAGTGAAAACAGTGCCTACGTCATATGGTAACTTCGAATATTAAGTAAATCAGGCATGTATATTAATGTAGTTATTGCCATATATTAAGTATTCAGCAAATATTATCCATTATTATTGTTATAAAAATAATTGTCATTATTATAGTTCTTATTGGCAACGTTATAGTCTTTTTCTAGTTAAATCATCTCTATGGTATCCATTAGCCCAATAAAATAATACACACTCCAAAGTCCTTTATAATCTGACTCCAATTTACCATTCCTCTGGCTTTATCTCCTGCTACACGCTGCCCCACATCCTGTACTTCTGCCATAATGGCTGACTTACTGTTTCCTAGATATCATTTGTTTTACCTCCTCTGTCTTGGGTCTTGCCATTCTCACTTCTTTGTATGGTCTTTAACACAGTATCTACCTAGAAAACTCTTAGGCAACTTGTAATGTGTTAGAGTTCAAAAACATCTCCTTTGTGAGATTTTCCTTAACCCCCACCCTACAGAAAAAGGAAACAGTAGTCGCTAATGTATTACTGTCATTTATAAATACTAATACTTCAAGACCTTCTAGCTGCTGACTATATAAATCGTCTCTTTCTCTCTCTCTTTCTCTCTTTTTTTTTTTTTTGGTGGTTACTACCAGTGTTAAGTGCTAAATAAATATTTGTCAAATAGGCAAAGTGTTAAAAAATATAGAACGTTCTGATATAGATGATCTCGTTTGATCTTTTCAAAACTCCTTTTCAAAGTAGAACAGTATAATGATTTTTAAAAACAGGTTCTAAAGAAGGATGATAAGTGACTTGTGTCTGTAGGACCTTGAACAAGTTGTATACTCTCTGATCTTCATTTATTACTTCTGTAAAATGGGAGTAACGTTTATGTTTATTATTAAATTAGATGATCCATGTAGAGTGCATATTACTGTGCTGATACATGCTAATAAGTAATAACTTAAGTTATTATACAGATTATCAAAGAAATTAAATGATTTGTGCAAAATTACATGGCTGGCCAAAGAGAGAACTGAAACAAAATTTGGTATGTCTGATTCTTAGTTATTTTTATGTTCTAAAATACCCCCTCCCCCTTCCTAAGAATATCAATAAAGAGAACATAAGGTAGACACTGAAGAGAATTTTCCACTGCTTTGCTATGGTGCTTGCGAATTTAAGGTAAAGATAAGGAAAAAACAGAGTGTTGGCTTTCTTTAGTAATTCTAAACTAAAACATGTATTTTTATATTCAGGCTGTGGAACACTTTTGATTAAATACTATTATAAAACTCTACTTGAATTTATATAATGCTTCAACTCCAGAATATGTAGAATTTCTTGTGATACTCCATTTATCTCCCATTTCATTCAGTAAATATTTAATTTTTTGCTTACTATATGTTACCACTGGTCTAGGGACTAGATGTACAAAAATGAATGAGACAACAACTCTGCTCTTCACTCTTAAGTCTAGGTGAGGAGAATAGCATAAAGTAAACAACTGCTACCCAACCTGGTAGGTACTATCATGGTGTATATATGATGGAAGCTTGTAGTAGCAGGAGCATAAGAGACTTGCTCAGGAATAATGGAAATGAAAGAGAAAATTTGGAGCTGGGTCTGGGAGTGATATTTTATTATGTAAACCAGGAGTCTCCAAACGTTTTCGAGCACTCATCTTTAACATATCTTTAATACATTTCAAAGTAAAGTATATGCTTGTATAACTGTTAATATATTATGTTTTGAACACTTACCTACTCCGTGATACAACAATTCTACCACCAGGTGTATCTCTAAAAGTTTTAAATGTGCACCGAGAAAATATACAATACTATCTATAGTAGAATTGTCCATATTAGCTAATCTTGGAAAGAATTCAAATATACACCAACTAGAGAGTGGGTAAATAACTTTTGATGCATTCACAAATGAAATATTCTTCCTCAGTAAAAATTAATGAACTACAGCTTCATTTAACACTGTGAATGAATCTTTAAAATGTAATACTGAGTTAAAAAAGCAAGTTATAACAACCAAATACAGTATGATACCACTTTTAAAAAGCTGAAGAACAAACTAAATAATATACTAGTTCTAAATAAATACATATGTTATAAACCTATGAAAGAATAAGGAAATTATGCAAAATAAAATTCAGCTTGGGAAGATGGGTCAGTGGAAGCAAGAGGAAGGGAGAGGTGAAAGTGAAGGTAAATGAGACAGTTCTGGTGATGTTCTAAGAGGTAAGTCAGATTACAGGCATTCATTTCGTTATTATACTCTATAACTCATAGATATGTCATATTCTTAAGTAAATATCAAATTTTACACAATAAAAAAGAGTGAACAGCTTTAGAAGTGCCGACATTTTCTTCCTGAACCTTAATGTAGCCCTCGAGGGCCACTAAATTAGGCAATGGAGTCGCTGTTATTTTCCTAGTAGGGAAATGAAATGCTCATATTCCTGTTTTAAAAAGAAGATTTTTTAAATCAACATTATAGAGCATAGACAATCCATGTGAGAGATCTTTAGCTTCTCACCAAACACAGTGGCTTTGGGAACAAATTATATGGAGTGGGTTTGAGAGCTATTTAAGAGGTAGAACTAATGGGGATTGGTGACGTGTAATAGAGATGACAATCATTTAAGATGCCCATTAGTTTTCTAGATTGAACAACTGATATCATTAACCAAGATAGAAAATACAGTAAAAGAAGCATGATTATAGAGTATAACAATAGAGAAGATAGCATTCTGTACCTGAGGGTTTGAAGCATCTAAATAACATAAAAGTGAAGTTGTCTGGCAACAGTTAGAAATACTTTCTGGAGCTCAGGAGAATAATAAGCTCTGAAAATAAGAACACAGATGTCACCAACACATCAGTAACCAAGACCACAAAAGTATAAGATCTTTCAAAACAAGAGCAAGTCAAATAAAAAAAAATGAAGAGAGCTATACTGGATTCCTAAGGTTGTTGCTCATGAAGGATGCTGAAGAGAAACTCTCAGGGGTGTAGAAGAACCAGGAAAGAATGGGAAAGCCAAGCGATGTCAAATGCCCCCAGATAAACCAAGTGAAATACATATTGCAAAGCCTCTCTGTTTCAGTTACATCTGTTTCAGTTACATTTGTAACTAAAACAGAGAGGCTTTGCAAAACTCAAACCTGAAGACCAGCTGTCTTAGCCCCTTTGTGGGTCTCCTATCCATGGATGGATCTAATGGTTTCCAAATTGTATGTCAGGAATTCTAGAGCTACCTGGAATGGTTAGAGGAATACTATTCTTCATTCCACAAATACAAAACTTTAGTCTACCAGGCACTATGTAAGGGTCTCCTCTTATAGTGCCAAGGACTAGTTTATAGTTCTAAAAATTAGTTATGAAATATTTTTGTCAATAATAAAGAAATCCATTCATTATCATTATATATATGGCATAATAGGAGATATATATATGTGTGTGTGTATATGTGTGTGTGTGTGTTTGTGTGTGTGTATGTGTGTGTGTGTGTGTGTGTATATGTGTGTATTGACAATTGAATACTAGTAACTCTCTCTGCCACAATGAACTACAGCATTAATCCCAGAAGAATGCCTCAGGAATTAATTATAAATTTAGCTTATGGCATAAAAATGACTTCTTAGGAAAAGCAACATTAAAATTGAGACCAGCCCATCTAAGCATGGAAGCACCATAATTTTCTTAAAAAATTTCATTTAGAAAAAAGAAGTGTTCTGCTATAAAAATAATTAAAAATCAATACATTATATAGAAGTTCCAAATTATAGGTCATGTTGGCTGTGTTAAAAACATCTAATTTTGATTAGTAATGTAGGAGTATGTATTTTAAAAGACCTGGAGGGATATATACAAGATACTTGCTGCTCTCAGAGAGGCACGAATTGGAACTAGGAAAAACTGTAATATCTTTCTTCATATGCTTCTATATTGTAATTGAATTATTGCAATTACAATGCACTAATATTGTAATTAAAGAGCAAATACTACCACTATGGAAAACAGTATGGAGTCTCCTCAAAAAACTAAAAATTGAATTGCCATATGATCCAACAATTCCTCTTCTGGGTATTTACCTCCTAAACCTGAAAACATTTATCCTCAAAGATATATGCACCTTGAGGTTCATAGCAGCATTATTCACAATGGCCAGGACATGGAAGCAATTGAAGTGTCCTACGATAGATGACTGGATAAAGAAGCTATGATACATATATACAACGGAATATTACTCAGCCATAAGAACAGATGAAATACCGCTGTTTTTGACAATGTGGATGGACCTCGAGATAATCATGCTAAGCGAAATAAGTCAGACAGAAGAATTGAAAACCACATGATATCATTCATGTGAGATATAAATCTAAAAGCAACAAATAAACATGACAAATAGAGACTCATGGACATGGACAGAGGATTAGTGGTTACCAGAGGGAAGGGGGAGTGGAGGAGGTAGGTAGAAGTAAAGGGGGTCTAATATTTGGTGATGGAAAAAAATCTAACTATGGGTGGTGAACATACAATGTAATATATGTATGACATATTGTTGAATTGTACACGTGAAACTTATTGGATGTTGTCAATCAATG
Organism: Pteropus alecto; assembly: GCF_000325575.1. Classification (NCBI taxonomy): domain Eukaryota; kingdom Metazoa; phylum Chordata; class Mammalia; order Chiroptera; family Pteropodidae; genus Pteropus; species Pteropus alecto. The sequence continues at coordinate 19,063,172 of NW_006441955.1, forward strand.
TCACCCCAATAATTTTTAATTAAAAAAAATTAAAATAAAAAGGCAACTACTCAGTAGGAAATTTAGAAATTCACATTGCTTCTTTGGGTTGTTATTTCACCCTAAGAATTTATAAATATCCTATTAAAAAAAACACACACACACACATAGTGACCACCTAGGAACTAGGAAGCCAAGTCTAAGATTAGATTTAAGTAAAATTCCTCCTGGTTGCTTTGAACTGAGAAAGTCCCCAGACCACAGATTTTATAATTCCTCAGGAGAGCTGCAAACCAGAGATTTGTAAATTAGCTTTTTATACAATGCTTTGTTCTGTTGCAGAAAACATATGACTCCTCCGGCATTTTTAATGACTAATCCAAAGTTATGAAATAAAGTAACAGTAAAGACTAATAGATGCAGCTGTGCTTTGATTCCGTACTTTTCATATGAAATCTACTCTCAGAGTCATTTTCCCTGTTTACCTTCAAACTGTAACATCTGTGTAGTTCTTGTCTACCATCCTGCTGTCACATCTCAACGTGGGTTTATAAAAAGGCAATGCAAAAGAAACTTAGTAAGGTTAAAAAAAATCTAATTAGTGGTTCTTTTTCTGAAAGCCTTCTTTTTCATTGCAATCAACATGCCTTAACTGAATGAGGGTAGGTACAGTTTTCTGATAAAATATGATTTAATCTTGGGACTAGCTTAAGCAAGTTGATCTTAAAATTTAAGTACATTTATGCAAAACATTAGATGTATAGATGGGAAAAATAAGGAAATAAAGTAATTAACAATAAAATGGGTAATAGCTGAAAAACCTAGTAAAATATTGACCAATTAACTTTGTCTTTGGCTACCCTGGTTAATCAAATACTTTGTGACACACATCGCTCTGCACAAAATGACATTTCTTTTACCCTAAACCAGGTTTCTCTGAGCAGTGTTTATATCAGAGTAGTAAACTGGGAAACAGGTAGAAAGATAATATTTTAGCAAATTCCCAGAAATTCACAAGGAAAGGCTCTTATCTCTGCAACTCAAGTTACTAGTAACTTGATGGAGAAATAAATACTTTCAACTTGCAATTTCTCCAATGCTTTATTTGACCTTTAAAATCTCCAGTAAAAAGGAAAAGATAAAAAGTATTTCCAATAATTTCTATCAATGAAGGTGATTAGTGAATTAAATGAATAAATAAAATATGAGCGAATATTCTAATGTTTCAAAAAACAAAGAAAGTTAACTATTCTAAGTAACTCAAGATGGAGGAAACCATTCCTGAACTATTACTCAAAAAATATAAAATCTCTTATTAGTTTACAAAATGCTTCCACTTATAGAGCTCTATTTTATGTCTTGACTTTTAGATCTAAATTACAGTATTTATATCCAAAAATGAAGCTAATGACTCTGAAATAAGTATTTCAATCAATAGATATTGGCCTTATGGTTCCTGAAATTGAGGGCACATATTTGCAAGATAGCTGGCTGGGAGTGAGAATGAGGGGTGGCTATAGCTGGGGCATAGATGATTCATCCACGGCAGGCTCTGCCACCTCAGTGACTTCTCATTGCTAATTACAAAGCCTTTATGATGAGCTCCTTACCTGAGTTTTAGCTTCTTCTCCTTCACATCTAAATTATAATTCACATATTCATTCCCACTCCCAGATCTCACTTCCCATCTCCTTCCACTATTCTCACGACATACATTTTCTTTTCCGTTTCCTAAGGAAATTCAATTTCCTTTCTTCTTCACCTGGAATGCTCCTGTGCCCTAAATCTCCAAGGCAGCTTGCTGAAATCCTACTCTTCATCAAAACTTAGCTCAAATGTCTTCTGTAGGAAGACTTTCCAGACCTGTCTCTATAACACATATAACATAGATACATACATATACACACACATGATTGTAGACCCAAGGTAGAGTCAAGGATGTCCTAAGTTATTATATTATATTATATTATATTATATTATATTATATTATATTATATTATATTATATTATATTATATCAT
>NW_006441955.1:19065423-19087302 GCF_000325575.1 Pteropus alecto
TAAATCTATAATATTATAATTATTTGCTTACATGTCTGTCTCTTCCATGACTATATCAGGAGCTCCTGAAAGGCAGAGTTTTATCTTCTCTGTATCCCAAGTACTTACCATAGAGTATGCTACATAGTAATGGTTCTATAAATGCTTGAAGAATGAATAAATGAATTTATTCTCATCCTTCAAGATACATATCAGTTCCTCTTGCCTAATTTAAGCCTTGCAGATTCATCTAAGATAGGAATAAATTCTGTCTTCTCTGTGCTCTCATAATACTTTATTTATTCCTTGCTTGTGGTTGCTACCACTAACTTTCCTGGATTTTTAACTGCATCTTTCCTATTATCTAGTTTATCTGAAAAAGATGATGTCTTCTTCATCTTTTCTCCATATAGTACTGTGCTTTGAAAATGTTCTCCTCAATGCTTGCTGAAATAAATGTATGTATTTGCAGTGTTTTCTCAAATATACATCATTAAATAATACAGTGTTTCCTGAATGGCAGAGATAATCTCAGATTCATTTTTATTTGTCTGGGCTCAACACATAGCAGGTGCCAAACAAACAGATGCTGGGAACATGAAAGGAGAGAATGACTATTTGATTCACTACCATATCCCTTAAAAAGGTGACAATACTGCAAGCAGTTCGAAACAGATGAGGCAGTCTCCTTTATAGTAGCTGATTGAGAAGTTGACATATGCTTTAAGCACTGAAATCAATAGCCACCAATGAGATCTTTGAAGATTTTATTCTCAGTAACTAGAGCCATCCTATTCTTCCATTCTAGTTACTGAGAATTAAATCTTCAAAGATCTCATTGGTCCATTTTTTGAAAACTTTTATATGCCATCCTTGTGATAATCTCTTCACATATTCTCATTTCATTTTCTCAATCCTGTAAACCAAGTTTTATTGCCCTCTTTCTACTGAGGAGAAAACTGAGGCTCAGAAATTTTCATCAATTTACCCAATATTATGTAGCTATACTGCCTTATCACAGGATGTAATTCAATTCTGGTTGGAAATCTGTTGGAAGAAAATACTCTTTGACTTTCTCTCAGGGTTTTATTGTGTCCAGTAAGTGACTCATACATGACTCTGTGACTTACAAATAAATTTTTATTATCCTATTTCATCAGAAGCACACATAAGAATTAGAAAACTTAATTTTTAATTACCTAAAGGGGGACTCATTAAATCATACATTAAACTATCCACAAGGCAAAATGATCTCAATCAACAACTTCAGCCAAGACTTTTACCTAAGTTAACCAAAAAAATTGGCCTATTGAGTTCTATTCCTTTTTTCCCTTCACAGTTTTGTATCTCTGAACACGCATATGAGTAATACACATCATTGTGAAGATGCTGCTCCATAAATAAAATATATCTCCAAGTGACTGGCTCCACTTCAAGAATTCAGCTACTGCTTCTGAGGAAACTTAGCCAAAGCTGAACTTTTTTAAACTTCTACATCCTCTGACTTCGTAGTCCACATTAACTCTGTTTGTGCTTGGGGTGCTCATATCAGCAAACATGGCCTACCCATCACCAACATAGCTCTAAAAATATTGAACTATATTATGTAAATGTTTATAGATTAATTGTGAGAAAAATTAGATGTCTCCATAGATATGCGAATACAGGCAATACATACAGTATTAGTTTGCCTACATCAGTGTGAAGATATAAATGTTATATCAGATGATTTATCATTTGAATATGAAAAGCATGCTTTCTAAAATACTGTCCAGATCTTTCCTGGCAGAAGCAGCCATAACAGCAACAATAGAACTTTCTTAAGAAGTAGTTGGTCAAGCTTATTATAGGCCATCATGTCAGCTGTCAAAATGATGACTTCCTCAAATTGACCCCCTCTGACCTAGCAGCTCTAAATCTTCTCTTCTTGGCTCTTTAAGATATATTTTGATCACCAGATCTAAACATAATTGTCTTGTAGAAAATATCGTCAAGGTTACATGTGGTTTATATTTTAAAACTGAGATAAAGGGAGAAGACTGTGTCCGTAGTGAACCCACCAAGATGCCTTTATCCTAAAGTCAAATGTAAGAAAACATCTAGTAAATTTGAGGAAAAGAACTGAATCTTTAGGAGGAAGCACATTAAAGGCAGAAATGAATAAGAAGTCATGATTTCAAAAAATTCTCATTGTTATATCAGAGATTCTTTTTGCATATATTTATAATATATAAGTAAATCTAAATATTCTTTTATTTCCTCCCCTAACTTTCATGTAGGTAGTCTAATTTAGACTAAGCAGGGATATTTTTCTTTTTTTTTTTTTGCCTACTCTTTCTGCTCAGTTCTTCTTATAAACAGAAACAACAATAAATATATCATTCTTTTAAAAAATGCTTTTAGCTTAATTTATTAGTAGAATCTGGAATTTCGCCTTAATGGGAGGGTCCATCTAGATTGATCTAACCAATTTTTCAATATGTGTATGACAATTCAGTGTATAATGTCCATGCCCTGAGTCCTTTATGACTTTGGGTTTAGATGAGTATGGTTAGTGTCATTATATTTTAGAAAACCTCATATTAGGTCATCATAGTATAGGAAGCACAGGCCATGCTTTCCTTTCAGTTTGTCCAAATGCACGTTGAAAGCCTGAAAGCAACAACTCTTTCCTATCTGAGAATTAGCTACTATGCTTCATTACACATTGTTCTGTTCTTGGTACTTAGGTGAACATTACTGTTCTTTTTTTAGATGCTAGCACAGAAAAGAAGCAGAGGAAACTTTTTTTTCTTCCATTTTCTTAAACTTCTGAGATCAGATCCTCCAATTGCTTGTTCCTTCCAGCAATTTTCTAAAGTCACACTATTTGATGCAGGTAAAATCTAAATTTATCGATCACCATCCTAGTATGTTCCACTTACTGTTTTAGGCAATTTCCTTGTGTTAGATGGTTTATTTCTCATAACAATTGAACTGGCATTATTATCTCTATTTATTCATTTTAAAAATAATATTTAGCAACCTGCCAGGGTCACTTGCTACTTAGTAGAAGAAGGATTTGGAAAAAATGTATGAAGGAGGGGTATTTCCTAGAAGGTGGTTTAGAACCAGGGAAAAGCAAAGCATCAGTATGTTTTCCACTGACCCTGAGATTTCACTCACCATCTTTTTTTCTTTTATCTTCAAAGCCTTGTCTATTCAGCATCAAGAAATCAAGGTTGAATATGAGGAACCAGAGCCAACTTAGGTCTCAGATTTGCAGGCAGTTTGCCTTTGATGCCCATCCATCGTTTTGTTCAGAAACTCTTATCCTAAGCCTTTGGTTTCCTAACACTTTCTTTTTGTCTCCTGTATGCTCCTATTTTCATTTTTTGGTGTCATATTGCAACCCACCTTCCTTAGGCATTACCCTGACTGAACTTTAACCTATAAACATTCTACTCACCAGCATAGTATGCCTGTGATATCTTAATATGTATGGAGTTTGTCTCAACTAGAAGATAATAAGAGAACTATTAAGTTGCTAATAGCTATGCAACTTAATATAGCAATATATATATATAAAAAAAAGCTAATTCAAGTGAAAAACTTGGTAATTCCTCCCGATCCTTTCATCTGTGTTTGTGGTATCTGCTTAACATGAGAGTTAAGATAACTAAGAAAGAGAAGGCATAGCAATGAAATTTTCAAAGAATATTCCCTCTGAATACTGTACTGTAAACATGTAATTTTTTTATTTTACCAGTTATTAAACTTTCTTTTTATAAATCAGAATGCATTCATATAAAGAAGTTTGTTTTTTATTAGGGTTCCTTATCGAGGATCTGTGTACTATTAACATTAGGAAATTTGAGAATCTTTTGAAATTATTTGGTGTGAATGTTTGTGTTTGAATTTTGGTAAAAAGAGAGTACATAAATTTCATGAATGTTCTCAAGGAGGTCTATGAATACCTGTCCCATCCATCAAAAAAAAAGAGAAGTGCTATGAGCCTAGAGTAATGATAAAATGAACATGGTCTCCCAAAAGTCTCCGTTTGATTACTAAGTTAAGCAGTCTCTTTCTTCTCTGAAAATTAGTTTCTTTTCTCCCAACCATGGCCCATTCATAGGCTTCCCCAGATGTTTTCATTACCTTTTTCTGGCTTTATCTATTTCACATATATCTGTTTGTCAGTTGCAGTTAAGATGTTAAATTCCTCATTTTACAAATTTTTGCGACATACTCTAACATGCTATATTCAGTGTACTTACAAAACATGCTCATCTACTTTTGTAAGGACTTTTAAATAGTTTATATGAAAACTTGTATGCCATATATACAGATAGCCAGAATAAAGAAGAAAAGGTATTAACAACCAAGCAGAGAAAAGAGAAGGAAATTCTCCCAGGAACCAGGGAGAAGATGCACACCTACTAGTTCTGAGATTTTGGGAGCCAAGGCAAAACAGAAATATGAATGATTACATAGATCTCTTTACATGAAGAAAAAACAAACCTGTTTTTCAGAAGAGAAAGCTTTTCTGACCCTGACTTCTATGAGGAATACTTCCCAGGTCTCCTGCACATTGTTGACACTTCTCTCAACAAGAGCTTCATCAGCCTCTCTTCTCTTCTACTCTCTCCCTCTCTTCCACACTAGCAAACACCTGATTGGGTTGCAGATTTTCAGAACAGTGTTTCTTTCTCATAAATTCATGGATGTCACTAAGATTTTTCATTCATCAACTCATATACTTGATCAAGCCGCTTCTTGATCACCCTTCCTTGATAGTTGAAGAGACAATTAACATAATAATGTGGCCTAGGAAAGGTAAGTTTTGGAAATGTTATTAATCATAGTGTAACATTTCACACGTCTCTTTTGCTTATTATTCATCATCCTTTTTGGGATTTGGAAAAACTGTGATAGCAACATATTGCTCTCTGGAGATTTCCTGAAATGTATACCTTCTAAGATGTTGGTTAAGAAGAGATTTACCAAAGAATTTAGATGTCAGACTGTCAGTTAGGAGTTAGCATTCTGCTATGAAAAATAAGAAAAATGACTTGTCTTTCAACCTGGTAAAAGACCGCCATGTCTTTATCAGAAAGTAGATGGCCATATGTTTGCAATCTCTAATGCTCTTTCACATGCCTGTTTAATTCATATAAATTATGTGAATCTTGGCCACTTACTCCAAGACACTGAATGTTCTTAGACAGAATTTCTAAAATGTTTCCCCTCTGAAGAAGTCCTGTCCATGATCATAGAGATTCCATAATTATGTTATATGGCACAGTGGATCATAAAACGAGGAGATTATCCAGGTGGACCTTATCTAATAATGCAAATTCTTTAAAGCAGAGAACTTTCTCTAACTGGTGGTAGAAGAAATCGGAGAGATTTTAAGTATGAGAAAGATTTAATATGCTATAGTTGGTTTAAAGATGCAGGGGGTCTGTGAGAAGGAACGAGGCCCCAGCTGAGAGCAAGCAAAGAAATAGGATCTCAGTCCTACAATAATAAGGAACTGAATTCTGCCAATAATAGAAATGAACTTGAGAAAAAACCTTGAACATCAGATGAGGATGCAGTCAACTGATATCTTGATTTCAGCCTTGTGAGACTCTGAGCAAAGAGTCCAGTAACATTGTCCTAGATTTTCAATCTACAGAAATGTGAGATACCAAATGGATTTGTTTAAAGCTCCTAAATTTGTAGAAATTTGTTACATAGCAATAAAAACTAATACATTGAAGCTTGTATCTCTTTTCACGGAAGTCTGATTTAATGCCTCTAAACTAAAGTCCATTGATTCCTAATCCATTTAAAGGTGATAACTCGGATTGAAAAAATTAGGATTGGAAAAAACTCAGTTTTTAAGGAAACTGGATATTTATTCTTTCATGTCACTTTTAAACACATAGTTTTAAGAATTAAACCAGTTTTCTCACCTCCTTCCAGAAGTATGTATGTGTTTCCTATTAGAAGTGTATATATTTATGTATTTATTTGTTTGTTATCTATTTTTACCAAAATAAATGCTTCTATAGTGGAAAAATTTACAAACTGATAAAGTAATCCTTTCTGAGATAAGATAATGTCTGTAGTCAATAATCAAATTTAACTACCTGTTACCTCTTTGTAAGGAGGATCTAATTGGTACCTATTCATTCAATCAATCAATATTAACTGAGTGCCTACTTTATTTCAGGGCTTGTGCTAGACATGAAGGAGATATGAATTAAAAAAAAGAATAGTTCCTTCCCTCAAGGAGGAGTTCAAGGAGCTTGTAATCTATGAAGAAAGACATAAATACACTAATTATAGACTTTTGATGTTATGAGTGGAATGTTGGGGTAAGAACAAGGTGCTGAAGAAATATACAGGAAGAATGTAAAATCCAACCTTGATTGGTCAGGGAAAGATTCACCAAGGAAGTAAAATCAAAGCTAAGTTCTGAAAGAGAGTATGAGATGAAGCAAGGGGAAAGGGAGACAGGGCAGTAGTTAGGGTTTGAGATGGGGACAACCTCCAATGAAGTCCAAGATGCTGTGGATGTACCTGGTACATTTAAAGAAAGAATAATATAGAGTTATAAAAGGCTGCAATTCTTAAGGACTATGTGTGTGGTGCTAATAAGTTTGGACTTTATTCTGGGACAAATGAGAAACTCTTAAAACTTCTAATCAACGATGTGCCAAGGTTAGTGATATTGATGCTTTAGAAATATCTCTCTGGCTGCAGTATGGAAAACTGGTGTGTGGGAGAGGTCATTTTGGCTGCACAGTGAATAGATTTTGGTGGGAGAAGCTGAGGTTAGGGGGTGGGAGAAACAAAGGTGGGGGCGACAAGAAAGCATTAGAATAAACCATGAGATAAGGGAAGCTTGAACTAATTTAGCTGAAATGAGGAAAGAGACAAATGGACAGATTTGACACATATGTGAATATAATGACAGGATATATTGGAGCTCACCCAGGTTAATTCTGGGTTTGGTGGATAGGGCATAGGAACCCTGAGCGAGTGAAAGCCTTTGGCAAGAGGGTTATGAGTGGAGTTAAGGTGAACCGGCTGTCCAGCCAGCCATTGGATATACAGAGGTCTAAACAGGAGACTTGGAAGTCATTAGCATGTGGATGTGAATTTAAGCCACATAATCCACAAAGAGTAAGCTATGCATAGGGGATTCAGTTAAATCTCTGGGGAAAATCAAAAGGGATAGTTAGGTGAAGAGGATCCTAAAAAATGTAGATGTAACAGAGTACCTTAAGTATCATTTGAAATAGCTAACCTACTGCTTTCATAATTTGGTGTTATTTAAACTTTTTTTTATTGAAAACCCATTTTTAACTTAAAATGGAAATTGGAAATCAGCATTCTTATGTCATTACATAAATCTGTGATTACTATGGATAATCTCATTCACATGTGATTTCAACTTCCTCTGACCATTATTGTAATAACTATAAAATTTACTTTAAGCCTCATAGTCTCTCCTGAAAATATAACTCATATATACAACAAACCACTGGATGCTTGGATGCTGCTATTTGGATAGGCCACAGAAATCTCAAACTCAATATGTTTTGAACTGATAAACCTTAATCCCAACATGTTCTCTCTCATTTAATGTTACTGAAGTCTATTCATTCACCCAAACCATACTTTTCCTCATCCTCTCTCCTCACAAAATGTCAGTTAGGAATCATAATATGTCTATTTCGGAAAAATCACTGCAATCTGTTCCATATTTTCCACTCCTACCAGCAAGCATTGCCTTAATTCAGAACTACTTGCCAAAATTATCAAAATAGCCTCCTTAATATTATATCTTTGCTTCTAATATTGCCCCATAAGTCCTTTCTTATTGATGCTACCAATATTATATTTTAAAACTAAAATTTAATTATGTCATTCTTGCCTAAACACCCTCAAAGTCATGCTCACATCCTTAGTATAAAGACTCAAATTCTTCAGTGTGACTTACATGACTGACAAAGACAGTTCGTATGTATAAAATGCATCTCATAATAGAATCATAGCCAGGAAGGGGTTATCCAGCCCCACCACCCTCCCCATGATATTATAACCCAGCAACCAGGAGAGGTCATATGACTAGTTCTCACAAAAGATACAACAGCTGGAGTGAAACAGCTGGAGTTCCAACCTTAAAGAGAAAATTCTGGCCATAACGACCCAACCTTAACCACACAGATGAGATCCTTAAGAGAAAAGGAATCTTGTCCCTGAATCACTGTGTGGAAGAGAGCTCCTAGAGGATCTGTAGGACCCACCCTGGACTGTTACCTGAGGGAAAAATAAACATTTGTTGCATTTGAACTATTACATTTTGAGACATATTTGTTATCATAGTGTAGCCTTTGCCGACACAAAATCTTTTATAATTCAATCCCTAATGACATTTCCAACTTTATCCTCCACCATTTCCAACCAACACTGAACTATTGAAAATTCTATAGATAATTCATGCTAACACTTGCATTTATGCCTTTGTTCCTGCTGTTCTATCTGCAAGGTTATACCCTCTCTTGTCTTTTCATGTAAGACAATGTCAGGCATCAGTCCTCTGGAAAATTTTTTTCTCCTTGTTATGGGCTGAACTGTGTACCCCCACCCCAAATTCATATGTTGCAGCCCTAACCCCCAGTACATCAGAATGTGACAGTATTGAGAAAGAGGGACTTTAAATTAATTAAGACTTAACTGAGGTTAAATGAGATCTTTAGGGTAGGACTTAATTCAACCTGACTGATATCCTTATAAGAAATGGAAATTTGGACACTCAGAGAAATGCCAAGAGTGCACTCACACAGAGAAAAGATGATGAGAGGACATAGTGAGAAACTGGCCATCTGTAAGCCAAGGAGAAAGACCACAGAAGAAACTCAAACTGCCAACACATTGATCTTGAACTTCCTGCCTCCAGAACAGTGAGAAAATAAATTTCTGTTGTTTAAGCCAATCTGTGGTATATTGTTATGGCAGCTCTTGCAAACTAATACATTCATTGAGGAAGGATGTCTGCACCTCTCAAATTCAGTGGCATTCTGAGCATGTCTCCTGTTAGCACTTATCACAGCTATTTTTCAATCATCGGTTTACTTGTCTGTCTCCCTAACTAGTCTGAGAATCTTCGAGGAAAGTCACTCTGTCTTATTTATCTGCTTCAGTAACCCCTGACAATATGGCTGAAAAATTTTAAGAAATGAATAAATGTTCTTTAGAATAAATAGATTTCTTCTTTAAAACTTGCAACTTACCAGTAAGTAACTATTTGGAGTTTTCCCTTGTTGTTAGCCTCCTGACATATCTGGCCAGAGCACCAAATAGGCAGCACTTATTTTGATAATTGGATTTTATTACCGGAGCTCTACCATCCCATGTTTTAAATTGTGTGGGCATCACTTAAAGATGAAGTTTCCATACCTTTGCATATGTACTAAAGTCCAGAAGATGAAATTGGGCTTTAAGCCAGAAAAAAATCTTTCAGTAAAGGTGGTTAGGTTGTCGTAGTGGACTGCTTTTGATATTTTATCCATACTACAATAGCCTCCTTTTTCCAAGAGCTACCTCCTTGTGCAAAGGTGAGTTTAACCTCATTTATTTATTTATTTACTGACTTATTTATTGTTTTTGATTTAAACAGATTTAGAATTCCTTTGCTGCATTTCTTTGGCACTAGTTTATGGTATAAAATAGATAAATAAACAAAAAACAATTGGAATAATAATTATAATTTTTTAAAAACCTTGTCAACAACTTTCAGTCATTTCTTTAGGTTTTATATTTTGAAAAACTTAAAAAAATATCAAATAATCTAAAAGGAAAAACTATTTGTGGGTTATTTACACCTCTGATAAATAGACAAAAACAGATCCAGGTGTCTCTCTGCCTGGGTAATATTCATGAGAACTAGTGCTAGGGACTTAGGCAGTCAGAGGAGCTCCAGCAGTGGCCTGAGACCATGTAGACTTCAGCTGGCACCATCCTGTTTCTCCTTTCCAGAAAGTGCAGGTGTCTAGTGTGAACCCTCTTCCATCACCTTCATGAGCTCCAAGATAAAAGCTCCTGAAGCCACTCCAGATAAGATCTTCATAAAGGCAGGACCCCCAAAAGTCTCCCCAGCACTCCTCAAACCACTCTGTTTTACAGAAACTATTTCCAGAAATGTGAGCCAGCCCCGGTAGAAGGTAGAAGACCCAGGGAGGGTCCTTATGCAGTGGTGGATTTAACCCGGTCTGTATGCCACACTCAGTTGAACTGGAGTGGTCACTAGATACAAGTTTTACTAATAAGATCTATTTCCTAAATTTTGAATTGAGAGTGAGAGAAGCTAATCTCAGTCTCTTTTGAGTGGCTGATACTGAGAAAATTAAACTCCAGAATTGTGGGGCAGTCTTTTGCATTGAGAAACAAAACACTGGACTGAAGAGCAAGACAGCCAAAATACAGAAGGCGTGCAGAGAAAAACAAAGACTAACAGGTGGTTACAGGGGAAGGCGGAGAGGAAGAGGTAAGGGAGAGGGAATGGGAGACGGTGAAGAAGAAGGAGGAGGAAGAGGTAGAGGCAGCTGTAATGCCAATTTTCATTTCTCTTTTCAATTCCTTCTGAAGTCTTATTGGATTCTTTCCTATTGGGTTCTATGAGAATCTTATAACAAATTCTATTTTGGCTTAGAAAGAGATTTCTATTATTTATAAGAAAAGCAGTCCTTGCTTGAATAATTTGGATAGTATAGTTGTCTATAAATTTTGATCACTCGATTTATTCTCCCTTGGTTTTAGCGATAACACGTCAATCATCATTTTGGAGACACTTTCCTTTATTCTAGTCCATAAGATTCATTAAGGCCCACCCCAGGCCATAGTAATTAGTTCGAGAAGGGAAATATGATCCAAAGTGGGCTAATATCTCCATCAGTAATATTTGCTAGAATTATGGAGAGGTTGTGAGAAGTTGACGCATTTTTTTTTCCTTGAGTTTGCTAACTAGTAAAAATGACAGCCTGTAGCTGCTGGTCATCTTGCTGCCATGAAAAGAGAAATCCTGAGAATGAAACCAATACTGAAGGCACAGCAAAAGATAGCAAAAATTTCATACATTCTACATACATCATTGAGCACCAAGATCCATCTGTTTTTAAAGCCCTAGACTCGAATTATTTCATCAATAAGTGTCCTTTTTAAAAGCCAGTTTGAGGTGGGCTTTTGTTATTTATAACAGGAAAGTTCAGATAGGCATGGATATCATTTCTCTGTATATGAATTTTTATGTACGCCTAGCATCAAATGCCTAGCATCGTATGAAACATAGCAGATGCTCACGGAATATCTGGTACCGAACAAAGAAGACAAATGCTACCTACTTAGCCATTTTTCTGGGAGAGATGTTGTTTTTATTTTTTAATTAAATTTATTTAGGTGACATTTGTCAATAAAATTATGTAGATTTCAAGTGTATAGTTCAATAATACATCATCTGCATATTGCATTGTGTGTTCACCAACCAAAGTCAAATATTCTATCGTCATATATTTGACCCCTTTTACCCATCCATGTCACTTTTGGATATGTCTTTTTACAGCCTTAACTCTTCATTAGACTATTCTGTCAAATCATTGCTCTATCATATGTGGGTTTTAGTCAGAGGGATTAGATAAGAAGGATTATTACTTAAGTCCTTGCTATTTCTTGCCACCTTAACCAATCAGTTACAACATTTGTCCTTCAAAGGCCAAATCCTAAGTAGTTTTTCTTTCTCTATCTCACTACCACTATCTTAATGAGAACTCTCCATCTGAGTCAGCATAATGGCCTCTTGATGAATCTCCATGTCTCCAGACTCTTTTTTCTCCAATCCATTTACTACGATGTAATGAGAAACATCTATCTAATCGCAGTGTCTGGCTGTGATCATTATACAAGTTACAGATAATATATATAAGGGAACTAAAAAATGTGCATGGCACATCAATTAAAATGAAAATCTCCACAGCTATGAAGATATCACAGTAATATTAACAGGTTCTTACATTTTTTAGTACTAACTATATACTTGGTGCCTTACTTTATCCAATTTAACTTTTACATTGACAATTTGAGGTACTTTAAAGATGAAGAATCCAACACCCAGAGTGCTTACATAACTGGACTAAAGTCACATAGTTAGCTAGTAGATGCGATTATAGCCAAACGCAGGGGCCTGATTTCCAAGTCGTTGTGCAATTTCCCTGCTACTACCTATTGCATCTCTCTACAATGTAATTTGTATATTTTCTGAGCTGAAAAACAAACTAAATATCACCCTTTCTAACTTGGAGAAATTAATAATAATGAGGCACAAAAGCTGATTCAAGAAAATGCCCCAACTCTGCTGCAGATCCTTCTCTTACTGTTTATAGGTTTACAGTTTTGTGAAAAGTAACCCACGAGAGACTTTGCTTTCAGTTGGAACTGTGGGATAGGCATTTACTACAAAATGTCTGCTCTCAAATTCAGACTGTGTCTCTGCCCACGAGGCGTGTGTCTATGCATATAAAACCCAGAGAGTTACTCTAGTAGACTAAATCGGGATGCTTTCCAAGGACATGGAGTCATGGGACAATGTAACTTAGACAACCTAGTCTGATTTGATTTGACGTAGGTAAAAATATTTATTGGTTTTTTTTGTTTTTACAAAAAGTTTACATTCATATATTGATGAGACTAAGCAAACCTAACTATATACTTCCATTATTTGCCTTATGTCAAATTAAAAGAAAAAACAAAGCAGAAATTTCTTCCTCACAGAAAAAGCTATATTTTTCTTTTAAAATACCTGATTTGTGAAAGTACAGGAGGAAAACATGTAATGGTCCTTCAAAAATCTCATTTCATGATAGAAGTATAAAACATGTATCTTAACATAGAGAAAGGATTACTGGTGTAGACAAACTCAGTGGGATTCTTTATATTCTCAACTAAAAACTCTGTCCGGAGTCCACCATTGTTGATTCCTCAGGAGGCAAAAAGTGCTAAAGATTATTGAATTTAGATTGTGATGAATTCAGTGAAGACTTCAAGTGTACGGCTGACACTGGAAAGATCCTAGGTAAGAAGATTCTGAAATTATTTTCAGATATGTCATAATTTCCATTGAGATAGTAGCCAACATAGGATGAGAGAGCAAAAGGAATCTCAGGATTTTGTTGATATCTGCTTTCCTTTGTCCCTTCACAGGTGAAGATCCTGAGGCCCCTCATTTCCAGAATCAGACACCTCTGTCTGATGATACCAATCCATATACACTCTCTATAACCTGGGCTACGAGCATGGGCTCTGGGCTCATGCCCTCTGGACTTGAGTCCCAGGTCCACTATGTATTTCCTTAATAAACTTATACAAGTTACTCACTCCCCTCCTTTATTTACCAAACACTTGCCTAACAGTTATCTTGATCCAGGCACTGTTTGAGGCTCTTGATACTCTTAACAACCCAAAAAGATTGTTATCATTCAGGGTTTACAAATGAAGAGATTCATTACAGAGAGTAAGTAAATTTCCCCAGCAAGAGGATAACAGAGTCAGCAGTCAGCCCTCAGGCTGTTTGGTTCCAGAGCCCAAGTGTTTTATCACCACTTAACTGGTTGTGCTAAACTGTGGCAAATAATCATTCTTCCTCAGAGTGTGGTAAGACTAAATTGAGATAATCCACACAAACCATCCTATAATAGGCATATATCCGCAGTCAGTCTGTGGGGTCTGGAATTAGTCTGTTGAAGTAAAGCTGCTATGTCTGGAAGGCCCTAGGTGTCATGGTGCTTTCCCCAACAGCCCACTCCACTGGCACAGTGTGCACACGTGGACTTCTGCTTTAGTTTTCCTGTTTGACATTCCTGTTTCCAATGGGACTGTGCCCCAGACCTGACCTCCAGCTCGTTTGGCCGGGGTCCTGATCGTTTTGCTCCAGGAATCAGGTGTGCGTGGTCACAGGTCTTATGTTCCAGGCCCTGCTACACTTTACTTTCAGTTGTTGATTTGCCCCTGCATGCCCTTGAGCAAGTTTATATCATGCCAGGTATAACTATATAAAAAGATTTTCGGTGACCTGAAGCAGCATAGCAAATTAGAAAAGAAATAAACTCAAGAGTCCCAGATCTGGGTTTGAATCTTACCTTCAGCAGGGTATTCTTTGGAAAGTCAGTTATCTGCTTTATGACTAGTTTGTTCATTGATAAAAAATAGAGATAAGAATTTTTATCCTCAGGGTCATTGCCAGAATTAAACATATCACATGTGGATATATCTAACTCTGTGTTTAAGCTAAGGTAGATGTTAAACAAAATTCCTTTCTCTCACTTTCTGAAAGTAAAGGGGAGCTTCATACATCTGGAAAAATAACTCAAGTTAACTTTTGTATTAGACAAGACACAAACTCAGGTTCTCACACTGCTATAGACTGAGATCACTGAACTTCAGGTAGCATTGCTGAGACTCATCAAAGCTGATGAGGTCATGCATTGCTTACATCACTATTGAGTACTTTCAATTAAAATAACCAGCATGATATGATAGAAACAGTTATACTCCATACATATTTGTTTATTTATCTATGTATACATGTTCAAAAAGTTTATATTTATACATATTTTGGTTTGTTTTGTTTTGCTAGGATGCCTGATTGTTTGTGCTTGGGAATCCTAAGAAACAAATTGAATTTTTTTTTTTTTTTAAAGTCCAGGTAATTGAAATAGAGCATAAATGCCAGACAACACAATAAGATTTCATCAGGGCTGCGGACGCAGTGAGTGTAATGGAATAGTAGGGTTTTCCTGTAATGCCTGAGAAAGAGCCCAGGTCACACTTCGCTGCTTGGGAAGATACAGTAACTGCTGTCGTACAAAACCAACATTCCCTGTAAAATTGAACATGAACCTTTGAGCTTTGCATGTTGCTATTATTCTGAAAATAGCTGCTTACTAACTTTCAGTTATTTGTGATATTTAAAGAAAGTAGGAGACATAATCTAATCACTGAGACTGGAAACTGGCACAGCCCCATATGCAATTAGTTTAGCTAGTGTGTCTGATAATTCTTTTATGTACTTCATTCCTTGTACAAGATATTTCTTAATTATACAGAAACTGATAAGCACATTTTGGTGAAGCGGTCCTTGCATGAACTGAAAAGGAAAAATGATCAGTGGCATTTAATCTGAATTGTGAATAATTTCTCAAGTTTATCTACATTCTTGGCTTAAGAATTTGAGTTCTGGATTCAGGTGCCTAAAATTAGGGTGAATATTTTGATTTTGATCAAGTTAGGATGTATTGAATGGGATTTTTGAAATCTTTGTTATAGTTACTGCATTTTCAGGATGATATTGTACCTATAGGTATATGATAAAAGCTAAGTTTTCTTTCCATTTTCTTATCAATCTGGAATATGTGCATCAAGTTCAAATCTCAAGTCTTGAGTCAAAATATAAGAAGGGCTCCTTATAGGTCATAAAGGCATAGCCTGGAGAGCCTTTGTTCTCAGTCTCTGCACCCCAAACATGGACGCAGGGAGATGAGGGAAAGACGATGAAGAAGCAATGTGGGTCAAGTGCAAGCTCATGTGTGATATCCATTCAAATATATTAGCATTACTATATTTTAGTACTGAGAAGTATTTGTGATAGGCTACTTTAACTCTCTGGCATTCTTTGCTGTAATTCAGCCTTGCCTTTAAATGCTCCTAACCAGAGAGGGGCCAGGTATGAATTAAAAGACCAGAGCCTAGATGGGAATTGGGCTGCCCTTGACAGTCTCACTTCTGCTGTGGATGGTTCTCCATTCCAAATGTTTACTCCAGATAGATATCTCATAAACAAAAATTAGAACATGCCTCTCAAAGGCTCTACTAGTATTAAAACGCTTTCTTAGAGTTAAGTATTAGAATAGATTCTAATGTAGTTTGTACTTTATCCACAGAGCTCCTCCATTGTCTTTTTGTGTGTAGAGTAAAGCCATTGAGAGAAAAGTTTTCAGTGATGGAGAGGAAGTTACACACACACACACACACACACACACACACACACAAATGTATTATCTCTCGCACACACACACACATACCCACACACACACGTGCATATGCATATGCCTACAGATAAAGATACAAAAGATTTGTTTCTTACAAAATATTTGGAACAGTTCAAGTCCCTAGGGTTAAAGTCTCTTCCCTTAAGAAGTTTGGTATTTCATAATTTTCTATGTACAAAATACTGTTCCACATTCTCCCTATGCCCTAAATTACTTTCTGATGTTTTAATGATGAATAGTCAAGCAACATTCAGTTAGCCCCACATCTTTAAATTATTCAAAAGAACTGAGCACCTTCTCTTAAAGTGTCTCACAACACCACGGAACACTGAGTAGGAAGAAAAGGATATTCAGACAAAAGGAATGGCAAGCTTAAAATTGGAGACAAGAAATGTAAAGTAGTTCAGAAGACTACAGTTCAAAGGAAAGGGGGAATGATGAAGTTAGACAAATGGTAAAGGTCGTGATGGATTTTGTAAGCCTTGTGAAAGAGTTTGGAAAGCAATGATATGCATCATTAACTGAAAAGAAAAATGTCAAGGACATTTGTACTGAGACTTAGCTTGCCAAGAGTTGTGCGGTCATTAATGCATTTCAGTCTGGGCTGCTCGTATTTTGGTCAGGGGGTCGCCTGATGAGAGACTGGTGGCACAGATAGTGAAGACCTGAATACTCCAGAGCAGCACTGTTCGACCCAACTTTCTATACTGTCCATTAACTGCTAGTTACGTATGGCTTTGCGAATGCAAAATAAGGCTCCTGCACTGAAGATGGTAATTGCCTTTAGGGCACTGGATAGTGAAGGAAAAATAAAAATAAGCTTGTTGAGGATTAAATGCTAGAAAAAATGGGCAGAACTCCACAGTCCCTTCTGCAAATCCAGGACAATATTACGAATGCAGCCAAGTTCAATGACTGCGGGACACACCAGATTTAAAGAGTGAATGTATCAAAGTCCAGAGGAACATTCTAGCACAGTCTGGCAAGAGTTAAGGAGCAGGGCAAGCTTGTAGGAGAGTCAGAAAAATTCTTCTGGAACTGATTCATTAAAGCAGAATTGTATTAGAAACACAAGGTGTGGTCTCCGAAAATTGACCTTCATCAGTCTTAAAGAAGAAAGAGCCTGAACTAAATACCCTATTGCCTGTGGGGGGATTAACTAACCAAGAGGAAAACAAAATAGAAGACACCTTGAATGTCTTTCTTCTTGTGCATCTAAAACTGTTGACTGTCCACTGGTAAATATGCCCCGCTCCCAAATGGACACCAGTTATATGACTATTAATCCAGAACTGTGAGGGGTTCTTTTTAAATAAATACTCTGCCTGCAGACCTAGACTCTGAAATATTTCAGGTGACTAATGAGGAAGAATTGAGGCAGGCCTGTAGAACTAATTCCTTCACCTTCTTATAAGTAAACTAAAGGAGTTGGTTTGCTAATGTTTCAGGAGAAAAAAGGGGTATGCTCTATTAGCAATCTAGTACTTCAGACAAAAATCAGATAACACACTAGAAAGCCAAATATGCAAGAGATATTTTAGAATGAGATTCTGTTCCACAGAGAGCTTACACTGATATAGTTTTCTTAATTATGCCTCACCTTTTAGACATAATTTATATGCTGATAAAATTTCAGCATTTCATGCTGCTCTTTAAATATATTCCTTTTCTTTTTAAGTGAAGACACTATTAATCATAATTTTAATGTGTCCAGTAAAACTAAATGTTAACCATCTATTGTATGCTTAATTATTTTCATCTCTGTCTAAATTATATTGTTTTTTATCTTAGCTTTTAATCACATTTATAAATTTTTAGATTTTAATTTTTTACTTGCTTTTAAATAATAAGAGAAAATGGTAACAAAATAGTCAAATAATTTTGCAATACCACTGCCCAAGACAAATTTAGAGATATGGCATAACCTATAAGAAGAGATAGTAAAAAAATGAATGTTTGTCAGCATATTACAAATCTTTAAATTTGGCATAGAAAAGGTCATATCATAAATCACAGGTCAGTGCATAAATCACAAAACACAGATATTAAAACACAGTGTTTCCAAGTCAAGAGCAAGCTCTTTTTTCCCTGTACTTCACTATATTATGTGATGGGGAGGTGTGCCAGTGTACCTTCAGCAGGGAAGCGTACAGGTTGAAAGAGATGGAGATTGATTGGGCAGCACTGAAAAAGAAAAGAGAAAGAATGCCAATGTTTACTGAACTCCTAGGTACTTAAAGATGCACCTAATTATCTCGCTTATTCTTCACAGCAACTCCTTCGCTCATCACACAAATATGTCTTTACTATCTTTAATATTCCAGGCACTGTGCTTGGTAGAGACAAGGCTGAACTAGACCAAGCCAGTCTCTGCCTTTGTGAAACCCATAATCTTATATAGATAACAAACAAGGAAGTAAACAGAAAAATAAAAACAAATTGGAAATTAGGATACGCTCCATGAAGGAAATAAATGAGCCGAGGTAGCAAATAAGAGAGGAAACTACTGTATGTAGGAAGGTCAGGAAAGACTGTTTTGAGAAAGTTATTTAACCAAAGAAAGAAAACCAAAGGAAAAGAGAGCTGTCCATGTAAGAAATAGAAAAGAAAAGCGGATGACATGTGAAAGGCCCTAGGATGAGAAAGACTGCTGTCCACTGAGTTATGAATGGGCGGCGGGGAGGGGAGGGGTTGTTGAGGCTAGAATGGAAGCAGAAAAATTATCAGCAAACTCTTGGTGGTGGTGTAGCTGAGAGACAAGATTCGCCTGAGTTAAAATAGGAGTATTAGAGATGAAGAGAAGTGAACAGTATCACTTAACATATTTTGGAGGTAGAAATATATTTTATGGTAGTACTTGCAACATTTACTTATTACTATCTCCATATAACAGATGAGAAACAGCCTCAAAAATTAGGAAATTAACTAAAACTCTTATAATAACTTTGGGATGGAGTTATGAACCCTGCCTTCCATGAATCCTTTCCACGGCATCAAACTCCTTCGCCTTTTTAATTCAAAGTTAACGTAGGTTTTAAAGGGTTCTAAGAGTGAAACCTTTTGCCAGTCTAATGATTTTGAATTAGGATATGCTTTATTAACCAGGGCAGCTTACAGATTTTTCAGTTCATAAACCCATAACTTCATTTTATCTGAAAGGGGTACAAAATTCTACAAACACTCCAGATACATTTCTTCTGCACAAAATGTCAAAATACTGTTGCATTTCTTCCAGAGATGTGCTGCATTTTCTTCAGCCTGTGGAGAAGTTTCTACTAACTAAAGCAAGAACCAGTTGCAACTCTGAATGATGCACTGTTCTTACCATAAGTCTAAATTGGGTTATTTGAGTGGCCAACCTGTTTTTTCAGCTTTGCTAAAAATATGCCTGTATCTGCCTATATTTAAAATGGCCCTGGTTGCTGATAATCTCTCAGCTCGCCAAGTAAATCAACACGTGGAAAGGCTTAACATCAGTAGGCTTGGAGTCGAGAGCTGAGCTGAAAAGGACCTTGCCCTTTTAAACTCAGAACTCCTACAGTTATTTCCTACATTTTTATTCTGTCTTTACTCTTGAGGTTCTGGAGTGTATATTAAGGCTGCTCACTAGTGCTTCCATTTCTCCTTTTTCTTGGTGCACGGTAAGATTGTATTTCCTCACTCTTTGCAATTGGCATGCCATAGTACTTGCTCTAGAATTATTTAGAGCTTCTATACAATTCACTTCATTTTCCTACTACATAACCTCATCTTGACTGGTACAGGTTCCTTCATACTCTTGATGTGAAGGAAGACAAATTTCCAAATTAGAGACAGTATAGTGGCAGAAAATGAGGAGGTTTGATTTTAAATAGAGCTGTATTTAATCATTTGCAACTTACTCTCTGAGCCTTCTTTTTCTCAGCTGTAAAAGAGAGACAATAGCAAAGTTTGCTCTAACAATTTAGTATGTCAAGTGCCTAGTAGGATGTCAAACTACAGATGATGTTCAATGTTCAATAGCTATTTTTATGATGAATAATGATAAATAGACTAAAAATCTAGAAGGATATGTGCATGAGGCAGAACTGAATCTGAAGAGACTACAGAAAGGGGGAAAATTTGTCATTTATCCCCTCTTACTTCCCCTTTCTTCTCTCCCTGTAAGCTTCTTCCTTGTTGCAAACACAGCTTTCCCTTCCTCAGTGTACCCTGTTGCTTTCTCTGCCTTCTTCCCACTCCTCTGTCATGAGCCACTACCAGGAAAGTGTGTATCGTTCACTAAATCACTTATTAAAAGTAGCTGCATTTTAACAGAAATTAAATTAAAGGACTAAAGCTCCAATATATCAATGCATATATTTGTATATGGTTCAGTGTTTCAGTTATATATGTTCAGTTATATACGTTACATATTGTAAATTTTTTAAAATGTTACTTCTGTTTTTCCTTTGCATCATATAGCTTCACATCTTTCTCTGGTTCCTATTCCCAAGTAACACACAATCAAGAGGATTTCATTCACTTAATAAGTATATGAAGAAAGAAAAAAAAAGAGAGAGAAAAGAAGGGTGGGAGGGAGGCACAGAGGAAGGGAAAGTAGGAAGACAAGAAGGAAAGAAAAAGAAAACTCCCTACTAAGAAAAACAATTCTAAATTCAGCTGGAGATACTTTTCCTTCTGTGAATGGTCTGATTTCGTTCTATCAGCAGAGATTGGAAGGACTTGGAGTTACTCTGCCTTTACCCTCTTTCCCCAGTAGAGATGTAAGAGATATAAAAACTTTTTATAACACTTCTGATAATATCACTAGAAATTGTCCATTAATTTCCAAAGCAGGACCTCCTGCCTGGAACACTTTTAGCCCTATTTGATTTTATCATTTATTCATGGGTAGAATTATTCCAGAAATATATTTTAGGGCCTAATCTCATCACTATATATAATTATACATTCCTTTTTCAAACAGCTAACCAGATTATCTAATGAAAAACCAAAGGGACAAAGGGATTTCCCAATACTCAGTCTAGGATTGGTTGTAGCTGAACTTTTGCTGTTTATGCCACCTCAAGTAGCTATTTCCAACCTCACATAAAAGGAGAGCCTGTACAGGTTTGGGACAGCTGTCTCCATCATGAAGAAGGGTTAGTTTCTTATATAGTCTCAGAGTCTGGAATGTAAAATGTAAAATTATTAAGTACATGGTGAACGTTGTCAAAGGGATCATATCGATGCAGTCCCTCTATTTGCTACCATCATTAGTATACATAAAGATACCCTAAATAATTATAGGCATTTATAATTAGGTTTTATTGGGAATGTATTTCAAGAAAATAATTTGTTCAGCTATGTACCAGATGAGTAATAGTTGGGTGCTGGCAAAATCTCCCACCATGACTGTGAAAACACAGCAAAAAGCAGTGATACAAAAATAACTTTAGAAAGATGTTGAAAGTTTCACTATTTTTCCAAAAACAATTGCATCACTTCTTAGAAACACAAGAACATGTCTTTTCAACCATCGTTTTTCTTTTTAAAAAGTATGGGGGGAGTATGTAAATACAGTAACAAAATGAAAAAGTACAGCCAATGGAATTATACTGGCACAACCTACGAGTCAGGGTTAGAACAAGAATATGTATATTAAAAATAAACACCGAACAATATTCTGTTCGATCATGAATATCTTTTCAAAGACGCCAAAGCAACAAGATGATTTCAAGGAGGAAAACAAATAACAAAGTATCTTCACTCTTGGGAAGGAAAGGGGTACAGCCCTGATCAGTTGGGGAAAAAAATCAGTTGGGGATTCACAAAATCAAACTATTCCTTAGAAAATAGAAGGGAGGTA
>NW_006441955.1:19087363-19088593 GCF_000325575.1 Pteropus alecto
CCTCGGAGAATGAACTACATGCATTTCCTAAGCTGCAGCTACACTCCCAAAGTTCTAACATCTGGGCCCCATTTGACAAACACAGTTCTCAAGCTTTAGTGTGCATCTAGAGGGTGTCTAAAACACAGATTGCTAGGCAGTCCCAGAGTTTCAGATTCAGTAGGTCTGGAGTGAGATCAAAGAATTTGTATTTCTACTTATTGAAAATTATTCCCAGGTGATATTGATGTTGCTGGTCTGTGGATGATGCTTTGAGAATTACTGTACTACATAAATGTTGTCAAGCCTGCTCAATGGAAAGAATCACCTGGAAAGAACGTATTTATTATTTATTTATTTATTATTAAATTTTGGGGGGTGATATTAGCTAATAAAATTATGTTTCAAGTGTACAATTCAATAAATACATCATATGTATATTGCATTGTGTGTTCACCACCCAAAGTTAAATTTCCTTCTGTCGCCTTATATTTCATCCCCTTTATCTTTATTTACCTCCTCCCATCCCCCCATCCCTCTGATGACCACTAAATTGTTGTCTGTGTCCCTGAGTCTCTGTTTTTCTTGTTCATTGCTTTCAGTTTTATATCCTACATATGAACAAAATCATATGGTTCTCAACTTTTTCTGTCTGACTTATTTTGCTTAGTATGATAAAAATACAAAATCACAGGTCCCTTGCCAGACTTTCTGACTCAACTTCCAGGGAAGAGATGAGGATTCTCTATTTTGGGTGATTAGTATGATTAGATAAGTTTGGCAAATGCTACACCAAATATCCGTGAGTTTCATTTCAGCGTCTGTCCTTTCCCCACGTGGTACCAATGGATGGGTTTCGCGATATGGCTGTAGTTGTGTAATGAATTAAGAGTAGCGCAACCACTATCTTCTGTAACTCTAATATGCTGGCCTTATAGACCAACCATAGAACCCCACTCTTTTTCATGAATATGTTCCCTGGGAGACGGTCTTAATACCACTGGCCCTGGTACCATGTTTCAGTCCAGAGACCACCCTGAAACAAAATCAGATAATGTAGCTTTTTACTCTTTAGCTTCTCTTTATCCCATAGCCTACATCTTGCTTTAAACATTAATGGGAGCTCTAGCCTCAGGCTGTTTCTTCTTTAACTTGGCAAGCACTTGCATATAACTTTTGTTCTAAGAAGTTTTATTTCAAAATTACCTTCTCGTTTTTTGGCAGGAATATTCTTGCTGGCACCTGCAGAGG
>NW_006441955.1:19088608-19102186 GCF_000325575.1 Pteropus alecto
AGCTGGCTGATGGTAATTCAAGTTAACTTGTTAAAGGATGGTTGGAGATTTGCAAAAATCTTGGGTAAAATTGTTTGGGACTCTATTATGTCCATATGCCTCTTTGGCACACACATAATTCTTATCTCTAAGATCCAAATTCCAGCCACTTACTCAAAATTGTGGCATGTGGTAAATGACTTTTTTAGACAATCTTTTACTTTGGGAAAATTTATAGTGGTTTTAAGAAAATGGCCTCACATATATTATCTCTAACCTTTTCAGCAACTCTACAAGGTAGGTGTTACTCTCTTTTACAAACAAGGAAATTGATGCTAAGTAAGATTAAAAGCAGAATTTTCAAGGTTACTCTCACAAGATTATGTCATTCTTTCTCAGTTCTGTCTGCTACATCTACCTATAGGTATAGAATTGAAATTCAGCTCTTACACCAAGGTAAGAGATGACATAGATAACTAAAAAAATTATTTTATATATAGGCTTATATTTATCTCATTATTTTTTTTCTAACAGCAATCATCCCATATTCAACAAATATTTACAGTTGTCTTCTTCAAGCATCTAAGGACTCATCTATGCTTAAATTTAAACACTGACCAAAATAGCACAACATTAATGAGGAAAAGTAAATAAAGAATCAACTCTCAACCAAATGCCACACTTACCCATAGTATGTATACCTAGTTGTCTTAAACATCACTCACACAGATTGCAATCTGGTCACTTAGACTCTCCATCGAGTTTTTATTGAGCAATTTCTATGTGCTTAGCACAGTGCTGGACTCTGTAGGTATCTATAAGAGATATATAAAGCATGGGTCCTGCCCACAGGGAGCTTACAATATGGTTGAATTAAAAAAAAAACAAAACAAAACTACAAAGGCTCTTGAAGATACATATTGTACAAATTATTTTTATATAAAAAACATTTTAGATAATGAAACAAAATAAAGCTTTAGAATATAAATGAAATGAAGAAACACTTTTATCTATGAGATGAGCCTAGAGATATTTTAAATTAACAAAATACTTAGTAAAAGCCTGGATTAAAGAAAAATAGAAGCACAAATATTTTTAAGACAGCAATTAAACATTTAAGTATTCATAGTGATTAAAAGTATATCAAGCAAGGTATGTTTTATACAGACCCTTAAGGTACATAAATAATTACAATTATCTTAACAGCAGGTTCCTTTTGAACGTGCTTCCAACTATCGAGGATGTTGATAAATTTTTGTTCTCTTAAGTAGTTCATATTGTTTCTTTATAACCTGGATTTCATTATTTATTTAATTTTTAAAAGTAATTCTTGTAGATAGTAAAAATGTGGTCAATTCAACTCTGTCTAAATTTTAATATATTTCGGGGACCAAAGTCCTCTTCTAACTATGAGAGATATACACATTTACATATAAAAGATAATGTCTCTAATTTTCTCCTCCATCCTTGGGAGAATTTGGATAAATACAGCTTCTGATGGAAGCTCAATCTTCTAATCCTAACATTCTTTGCTTTCTTACCTCTCCCTGGCTCTAAGAACTTGGCATGGCTTGGCATACCTCTTCTCATTACCGTGGCCCAACCTCTCTTGGGAGCAGCTCAGCTGTGTTGTACATTTGTTTGTTTGTTTTGTTTTGTTTCACCATGGGTCACAGTGGTGTTGAATGAAAGAACTGGTTCTGCAATAGGATAGAGGTGGGAGTAGGCAGGAGTTCATTTCTTCCAATGCAAAGCCATAGGTTTAAAATTACATAGAATATATTATATGTTGTCAAGAACTATATCTATACAGCCTACTTATAAAGCATATTAATGCCACAAATTTGTTTTGCATATGTATCCCATAGAGCTTTACAGCAATTACTATAATTATAATAAAACACAGATCAAGCACCATTTCTCCATGCGTAAATTCTTTGACAGAGTTTCTAAGAAATTTATTTTATTTTGAAGTTTGATCCTATCCTCAATAACTTCATTATATAATTATAGGAATCTATGTTTATTAAAGACATTAAAGAAAATAAAGATAAAAGTATCTGTTAAAAAATCAATAATTATATTACTGAATAATGATCCAGAATATTTGATGTTACAGAGCTTATTGTTTTGGGTGAATTTAGTATGCAATGCATACATTTTTGGGGTTAAAAACAAAAGTATCAAAAGTATTTTTTACCAATATGTACTGTCTTTATATCATATTTCAACCTATTTGGACAAAGATCATTTCTAGTTTTTTGAGAAATATCTTTGCCATATAGTCATTATTTTTCAAGCTTTTCCAATCATTTTATTACTTTATCACTTTCACAGATAGAGCTTCAATAAACATTGTTATGTCAAACTTCATGTGACTATTCTGCCTGGATGTAGCATTTTTAAATCAGGAAAGTTTAACATGAAATTTACCAAGTTGAACAACGACATAGAAACAAAGGGCTTTCTATCACATTCATTGACATTTGCAACTACTAGTCTTATACATAAATTGTTCCTTTGTTGAGAATTTACAAAATTACATCTCTCTTGGTGTCAAATACTGCACTAGTGCTGGGAGACCTATTAAGAAAATATAAGAAGAGGGTTCTGACCACCATGGGATAGAATTTTGTCAAGGGAAAAAAGATATATAGAATGAAAATATTTAAGGAATAAATCAATAATCATCAAAATGAGCATGATACGACTTCAGAGTTGGGAATAGAAGTGAGAGGAGAACAAAGGTACTTAAATTGTTTAAGGCCTAAGGACAAGGTGAGACTTGAACATGGGGAAGGTGGTTAGATTTTGCATGGGTAAAAATAATCGTGAGATATTATAAACAAGAATAGCATTCAGAGGCCTAAAGTTGATTCTGTCCATGACATTTAAACTCCCACAGTCAGGCAGCCAGTTTATAGTTGACAATGAGATCATATTACATAGTTGGAGATAAGTTTGGATAAAGAATTAATCACAGTAAATACTTACTGAGTACCTATTGTGTTACACTCACTTCACATATATTATCACAATAACCCTACAGGTAACTACTATTAGCTTTGGTTTATAGATTAATTCATTGAGACTCCGTGAGATTAATTAATTTTCTCAAGGTCACAGAACTAGTGAGTGGCACAGCCAGATTTAAATCTAAGTTTAGTTCCAGAACCCATGCTTCCATAACTATATCGTATTATTTTATAAATGGAATATTATTGTAACAAACTTTACATCCTACTGTGCTATGGGGAGAACAGTAAACCTGGAATCAAAATACTTGACCTTGGATCTGATTTCTTACTTATATTAACTATATGACGTTGGAGAAGCCCTCTCAAAACTTTACCCTATTTTGTAAAAATAAAATAATAACTAGATGACAGCTAGACAACCGTGAAGATGGATAATGGACAAATAGATGTAATGGAAGCATGGACATTCCTATGATGATTGGAAAATTCTATTTGCTCAATAAAATTTGTTGAATTTAAACCGGAATCAAGAAATTGTATGAAGCATTGTTTATACTGCTTTGTGGTTGTTCCATGAGGCCTTTTCAAATACGGATGTGAATGAAAAGAATTATAGTTTATGGCTAATTCACAACTGGTTCAACTATTTAAGAAAAATGAATCAACTATTTTGGCTTAATTTAGTTGGCTGAAATGACAATGGAGTCACAGTATAGGCTTCTATGGCAAAAATGCTGATATCATATTATCTTTTCTTCTCAAGATGTCCTTGTCGGTGACAGTATGGCCCTTACTTAGTACAGTTCTTAAAGAAGGGACACTAAATAAATATGTGTTGAATTAAATAAAATGAGGAAAGGGAAAGGAAGAAGGAAGAGATGGGGAGGAATAAAAGCGAGAGAAAGGAAGGCTGGTTGGACTTATAAGCAGTTAAGATCATATTAGCTAAAAGATATTAGATGGCTCAAAGTCTTTTCTAAAGGTCTGCAGAATTTCTTATTTCAATTCAGATAAAATAGATTTCTTTCATAAGAAAGTAATAAAATTTGATATTTGATAACTATGTCACTTATTAATTTTGCCTTTTTTTATGCCACCAGAAAATGAATTTTAAGAAATCCTGAATTTATGATGGTAAGTCAGAAGGCTGTGCTTGGATTTTTTATTGCTTTAACTCAACAGTTAATCATCCAGCCTCATTATCGCTTTCTATGACACTTCAAGAGAGCCCTTAACTCCATCACTCTTTTCAGTCTTCAAAGACAGAGAAATAATTAAACTGATTCCTGAGTTACTAAATGACACATAACCAGAATATAGACATAAGGACTTTGAATTTCAAACTTAGCTCAGAAGGATACATCTTCAAAACATTAATCACACATTTTGCATAAATATATTTTGACTTGATACAGTCCTGCCTTCAACTGGTATCTTTTTCTTATAAAGTTTGTCCTATTCATTGAATTCTTGCTCTCAATATGATAACTTTACATTGTCAACAACTTTTACTAATTTTTCAAACTCATTATAAAATCAAAACAACCACATAATGTACAGATGTCCACATCGATTGAAACTCAGGTAAAGGTTTGAAGTTGGCGACAAACTCCTGGAAAATGGGTTTTTCTTTTTCTCACTTTTTCATCAATCATCATCTGGGAAATCCTGCCCAACTTCTTAAATATGTACTCAAAATCCAGTCCAAGAAGACAGTTTAACATTCAGAAGTGCGGGTTATAGCAATAAATCTGGTCTCAATGGATACTATTGACAAGAGTAAAAAAAAAAAAACATTAAAAAAACATTAAAATAAGAAAAGATAAAAAATAAACAATCTAAATCAAAATATAAAATTCTCTTTCTCAGGTGGGAAGAAATACTCAAACTCGGGGAAGTAGTAATTGCAATAAAAAATTCATCTCTGTAAGAATAGAGAGAAAAATATGTAGTAAACATGAATAGGGATACTTTTTTGTGGGGAGGGTGAGAGGAATAAGATGTAAGTAAGAAGTATAAATGTTTTCAATATCAAAACATTCTTGTTTGAAGTAATTACATGTGTGTTTTCTAAATAAAAGCAATTTAAATAACTGGATTTTTAAATCACTCAAGCCTCTGGATCATTTAATTATGCTAAGTATATGCTTTTTTTCTTGGTAAATTTTCTGGTTTCCAAGTTTGCAATATAGGAGAATAATCTAATAATGAAGCAATATCAATTGTAGACACATTGAATGGTCAAACAATGTTGCCATAAAAACAAACCCCAATCAATCAGTATATAGCTATATGCTAGAAAGATATAAGGAGAAATGCAAATTGAAATAGCTATGAAATACAGTTTTTCTCCTATCTAACCAACAAAGTACTGCGTGTGTATGTTTTTTAAGATAACATACAGTGCTAGTTAGAGTGAAGCAAAGCAGAAGCTCTCACACATTGATGATGAAAATTTAAATCTTTATAATTCTTTTGGAAGTAGTCAGACTGTATATATCTTTAAAAGATATTAAAATTATGCACATAATTCTAGTGATGACAAAAAAACAAAGTGTCTGTTTAAATATAAATAAAAAACAAATTTTTACATATCCTTTATTTCTTAAAGTAAACTTATGGTAAAAACAATCACAAATATATTTTTAAAAACACTCTTTGTTTCAGTCCTTGGACAATAATTTAGTTCTGTTCATCACGGTGCTATATTTGAATACAGATTATGATTAAGTAAGTTATAGTATATCCTTTCAATAGACTATTGTATAAGTATTAAAATTATTTTTAAATAATTTGTTAATTACCTGGAAATGCTTATTTTATGTTAAATGAAAACAAGACAATAATTCACATATAATGTTATCATAAGTATGTACAACAAAATCAAGTAAAAGTGCAGGGGAAAAGAAGAGAGAAATATACTGCAAAGATGGTAAGTTTTTCTTGAGTAGTGAAAGTAAAGTTTAGTTAGTTGCCTAATTTTCTTTATTTTCCACCAAAGTTTCTATAGAGAGCCTGACTTATCTTTATAATGAGAGGAAAGTATAATAAGATTTACATTAAAAAATTAAAAGTGAAATTAGAGTGAGCCTACCAATAAAGAGATAAAAACTGTGTATCTTTATTCTTTTCCATTTATTTGTTATCTAGGGGAATCAGTGTTTATAGCAAAACAATGCCCAGAATATGTATATTACATGCTGATATTTAAGGAAGGATGTAAGACCAAATAATGTGGTTGATTAAAAATTTTTTTGGCCTAGTGATTTTTAAGTTACGTTCTAGAATCAATCAGCTTAATCTTAGCCTTTAGGCATATTGCACAGTATATCCCTACTGAAAAACACATTTAGATTTTCCTCTGAAAAACAGATATGATTATTTCTCAGTTACCTCAACCATGGGAGAACAAATGGCCAAAGAAGTTTAGCTACTTGAATGTTCACATCCGTCATAACGACTTATTCTGAGTAGAAAAGTTATTGTACCTGGCCTTATCCTGGAAATGAATAAAGTGAACATACTGACTTTCATTAAAGTCAAGTCCAGAACTTTTCACATTTGCTCATTAAAATAAAAAAAGTCTATACCAGCAATAATACTCAGAGGTTATTCATTCAATTTACCCTATAGTCAATAACAGAAACATTGAAAAGAGGTATTTGAGGGAGGAAACTAATGCTTGAAATTTAATATGGCCAAAGGTGCATCACATTTGGCATTATTCTCTGCTTTCTGCAGTGTTCATTCATTGTAATACATGTTTTATAAAAAATAGATCTAATCAAAAGGCCAAGTAAGAGTATGCTAACCACATGATGAATATACTCAGTTCTGATGTCTAATTAAATCAGGGGTAATTTAGCTTTAAAATACTCCTGAAGATTGTTCTTACAATGAAAAATCAATGACATGCAGGGTCTTTCTTGACGATAGATGATCAGTCACAAGATTAAACTGGAGCCAGTTTCAGAAAGTTCTTAGTTGGAGAAATTTAAGTGAAGTTATAAAAACAACAGTTCCTCTAAGAAATTTAGTCCTCCTTAATCAAATATGCAAACTTAATTTCCATTTTAATTCATAAAAATAGTCTGCCTTTGTAGCATGAGTTCAGACCAGAACAGAGAGTTGGGGGAAGGCTATGCTGTAAAATCAAGAAGCTTCTAAATCTCACCTTTCCAATTGGTCACTCCACATCAAGGTTGAGGAGAACTGGCGGGGTAAGGAGGTGGAGCTGGATGCATAGTTGTTTGTTTGGTGCCTGATCTGTGAACAGACAGAGGGTTTCAGTGGACAGAATTACTGATTACAAGTACCTGTGACCTAAATGACCAATGCTGTATAATTGACCCTGAAGACAATTCCTCAACAGCTTTATCTAAATTATAGCTTCAATTAATTGAGCGCAATAAAAATATTAAGAAAAATATTTCCTTTTTATACATTTCTCAGTGATTCTTTAGAAAGAAATAGCAGAATAAAATGAATTTCTTGGTTACAAGAAAAAGCATGAAAAAATGAAATTCGATGTTTCTTTAGTCAGTCTTTTTATTAGATTCCTAGAACCTTTTTTTTCTCAGAAGTTTAGTTAAGATTATCTTAAACAAATGCCCATCCCAAGTGGCATGACATTACACAAGATGTCCAGCCAGACATGTAATTTTCCAATTCTTGACTGTGTTAAGCGATTAGATAATTTCTGTTTTAGAAAGGCAGTGTTATTTGAAGAAAAATAAAATTACATGTCTTCTTTGTAACGAAAATTACATTTTGTCCAATATCTATTTCAGAGAAAACAGAAAAAGTTTAGCAGTACTTTTTATAGAAATACTATGGCTCTGGAAGAGTGGTCAGAATTGAGGTCAGAGTAAAAAAAAACAAACAGGTTTTTTTCTATTTATTTTCTGAAACTTTCAGAATCCCCTGTGTGCCACTGTATGAGAAGACTCTTCATATGTTAAAGAGCAATCTGGTTAGACTGGGTTCCTGAGCTAGACCACTAGGTTTCTGTTTCTGATATTATGCTACATAGATTCTTATTTAGAGATTTGCTTTACCTATAAGTGCACTTGGGATTGCATTATTTGTTGGCTCAACTTTAGAAGCAGATACAACTGTAGGAATATGAATATCACGTGCCTGTGCAAAGTCAAATAGCAGAAAAAGAAAAGAACTAAAGAAATGAGGCACTGCAAGGTAATGTGTGAAAGAGTCAGGAGTTCTGAAGCGTAGTGTGATTCCCTATATACTTCTCCAGGGTCCCTGTTTCTCTTATGAATACTATTCATGATTCACTCCATCATTCTCATTAGAAAATTTTGCTTCACTGTAACATCTAATTTCTGCAGCTTACTCTGCTCCTGAAGCCAGTAGATCATTCATTTCAAGCCAGTTTTCTTTCCTATGTGTCTCTTATTTTACCCCTTTTCTCTAGTCTTTGTGCCTTATTCTTCTCAGCTAGTGTATCTGTTCAACCTGTATGAAATTGTCATTTTTGTTGGGTCAAAATGGTTGGAAATTAAAATTATACATGATTTAACCTAATAACAGTATTTCTGATCCAAGTCTTTCTTCTCTCAAACACATCCTTCATATTGTTCCTATGGCAAACCTTGGCAAATCCTAAATATCTTTAAAGGTTCCCACAGAATAAAGTTCTGAAGTACCGAAGCCTGCCACTATGTGTCTTCAACCTACACTTGCAAGTTTATCTCCTGCCTCTCTTCATATGAACTTTGCTTTGATGCTCCAAACTACTCACTCTTCAAGAGACCTACCGATGCTTTTTCACGCCTCATTACTGTGGAGCTTCTTATTCCCTTTCTAAAATGCCTCTCTCTACTTCTGTTCAGAATTAATTCGACTTATCTTCCAAGACCCAGCCTTCCATTTTCTTGGAAAACTATTATTCTTTCTATCATATTTACATAGCATTGTATACATTATTCGAGATGTATATATCATATTGTACTTATTGGTCTATCAGTTTTCACACTCTAATTCATAGTAGGAGGCAAATAAAAGTTTGTGAATAAAACAGAATTCTTAGCAAATGCTTGGCTCTCCCCAATAGTCAACATTATGAGGCCAAGGACTGACCAGATCTTTTAATACACATAAGAACTTACTAGGTATAAGGCACTTTATCAGATCTGATGATACGCTCATATTTTAAAGTTCCCCTTGGCTTTAGAGATGTGTAGTCTCTATATGTTCCACATAGTACCTTGAGAATATCCATGATTATATTTCACCTAACTTTATATTGCTCTTCTTCACTGAACTGGGGAAAAAGCACTGAGTGTACTTTTTGAATGAATGAATGAATGATATCTTAGGCTGTATATTCCCAAAAGTAGATCTTAAACCAAAGATTTGTATGCCAGTGACTTATTAAAAATGGACTGCCAGGAAAAGCCAGTAAAGGGGTGAGAATGTAGGAAAAGGAGAAGAAGGCAAGCAAGGGTAAAATTTTAGGTGAGTCTATCCTCAGTCTGAACCTTTGGGAAATTCAGGAATATAAATTATGCTTTGAAGTTTGTCCCATTCCTAGACAAGGGGTCTGGGCTTTTCTACTTCAGTATCCATCAGTCATTGCTGTCTTGGGGAGGAATAAAACTCTTAGGCAATTCTGGCTCTGTCCTGGATGAGCCTCTGAGGGTTATAATGTAAAGCAGTTTTGCAGTGGAACAAGAAGAAACTGGGGATGGGTACATAGATCTGGTATGAACCCATCTGAGAGGTTCTGAGTATGACTCCAACTATATGGATACACTTCCAAGCAAGTATTTGGCAAGTTAAGTTTATCTGGCAGAGGAGGAGGCTGCCCATGTGCATAGATTGAGGAACTTTGAGAAGGGAGTTCTATAGAAAATAATCTCCACACCTGCTATTGATGCCTGGAATCCCTTTAGTTAGGCACAAAACTTTTTCATCTGTATTGAGAAACAGTATTTCAAAAGAGAATTATCTTAGGCAGAAGGGAGACACATGTATGAAGAATCCACCATATGTCAGGTGATGCCAAACTGTTTTACATTTAATTCCATTCAAAGATTTACCCCTTTAATACACATACTTTCATCCACACAGAAGTATGGATCTTTCCTGAGAGTGTAAGCTGTACAGGCACTAATGGGCCTCTCTCAGACATCTTAACTATCGCCACCATGAAGATGGTGTCTTTCATGGTGCTCAAGATCTTCCTGCTCAAAATAAATCCTCTTTTTCTTCTTTCAGCTAAATGCATAGCTCCGCTGTGTTTTTTCTAAATTGCCAAATATTTATGATACCCAACCTGTTAGCAACTCCGGTCTTTTCGCTGGTTATGAGATCCCAAACATTCAGTTAATGCAGCTTTATTTACTAAGCCATATTATTACAGGATATTTTTAAAGATTCCAGTTAAGGTAGAAAAGACTGTGTATGTGTGTGCACGTGTGTAATTTCCAATTTGAATTTGACTCTTGGACTGAATTATTTTCCTGTGGCAATTGTGGTAAAAAGACTGATGTGTGAGTGGCCACTCTACAGACACATGAACACAGCCCTGTTGTTTGGTCTACTGTCATGACTTGTTGGTGTCCCTCGGCTTGTCTATGGTTTGGCTGAGGATGCCTGACAGTGTTCCTGGAGCCACTCTGTGTCTGTCAGTCTGTCTGTGAGGTTTCCTCCAGGATGAGCCAGCTGCACCACAGGGCTTTAGCTACTCTTTATCACATCTGACAAACTTCTCCTCAGTAGAACTGCATCTTTGGGGTTCTTGCAGCTTTACTGTCCAAAAAGATTACAAAACTGTAACCAGCCTATGTGACCTCCAATACTTCCATTTGAACCATGGTATTTATAAGGAGTTCTGTCCTTTTCCCCTTCAAAACATTGAAATATATTCTAAAAGGAATAGATCTTAATACTGATTCAATACAGTTAACACTGATTTCCTCACAATAGTGCAGACTGCAGGAATCCTAAGAATTCAGAGAAAGGAGAAATAAAATGATGGTGTGGAAGGTTGTTGAGGTTTTATGAAGAGGCACAGGACATTAAAAGAACAGGGAGAGAGGAGAGAGAAAGCTTGAGCAATGACAGAGGCCTGAATGACCAAGAGCCAGGGAGAGAAAGACAGCAAGTACGGCTGACTATATTGGTGTTTCACTTTGGGGCTAAGATTGGGTAGAGCCGGGCAACAACTTGGATGGCAGAACTGAAACCACACTCAAAGGAGTCTAAAACTTTGACACAATTTGGGAGGATTACGAACTGATGCTTGGTAGCCAAAAACCTGATGGGAGAAGAAGGATCCAATGTTAGAAATGCCTCTGGGAGGAACATCCCAGACTCCACGGACAGCAATAGGTGCTCTAGCCTCTGGCTTCCATGGAATATTACTCACACCTCTGCTTTATCTCTTATCATTTTTGGCACATGTGCTCCCAGGAGACTCTAAGAAGCTCGAATATCAACACTGAAGACATCCCTCATTCCACGAATTTTTTTTTATTTCATGCTACAAAATAAGGGGGGAAAGTTTTCCCTTCAAAATTTTGATCTACATTATATAAATGAAAAAGCAGAGTTTCTCAAGACCATAAAAGTCAAATCAGCCTTTTGAAGGGAATATCCAGAGGCATGGGGAATTTTGACTGTAAAATCTTCTCAGTAAGAAAGAACATAATAGTTTCTTCTTTCGCCGCATTTGATAGAGGCTTTAGAGACTATACTTCTAAATAGCCAATTAATCATTTTCCACGGCTAAGAAATTTTTAATTTCTTCTCCAACTAGTTGTTTTTCACTGGGAGTGTACATATAATATGTTTCTTAAGTATTTTAAAATCTCTATTCCAACTTGTCACCAAGTCCAAGTGATTCTACTTTGTTTGTTTGTTATGTCTGGGAAATCCTTTCTTCCCTACCCATTCTGCATCTTTCTTAGTTCTTCCTTTTATATCCACCCATTGCATTACTGCAACCTCCTTTTGTCCCCTAAGTGATTTCTCTGCCTCATAAAATCCCATACTTAACTATAGAGTGTAGAAGACAATGGAATCTAAAACATACTACCTGGTAGACTCCTGGTTCCACTGATTATTAACTGTGCGACCTTGAACAAGTTCATTGAACTTGCTGGGCTTCAGTTTCCTCCTCAGTTAAAATGGGAACAGTGATAGTAACTACTCCATAAGATTACTGGTAGAATTAAAGAAGTTAATATATACAGTAACAGAGTAAGCTCTCAGGATGTATTAGCTATTACTATTTCAGCTATGTTGGACATGTCATTCATTGTGCCAGCCTCACCTATAGACCTCTGTAAGGAAAATTCCTCTGCATACAACACCTACTGATGGGGCATCCATAGGCTGCCATATTCTGTACAGGATTCTGTACATCTCAGGCATACCCAGCTGGACAAGTTATGAAAACCTAAGCCATAGGCTAGCCACTGATATATGACCTTCTAGCCAAGGAATAATGAACTGACAAGGAAGAGATTTCTTCTCTGAGAATCTGAATTTAGAAATGTTGAGAAAATGAGAAAATTAGCAGCAATACCAGAGCCATGAGGAAACAGATACTTGTAAGCAAGTAAAAATTATGAAGCTAAAAAATTATGTTGACAGTAGAGATGAAGAAATGGCAGTTGGTAATGGAAACACAATTAAGCAGGTAGAAAATAGCTAGATCCAATGATGGTGGAAGACTAATGTAAAATTCTATTTATTCCATTGTTTATTCTCTGCATCCTGATCTGTCCTCTAACTCCAGCCAATATACTCCAAGCCATAATCATCCATTATGGGAACAAACCTTCCCTTCCTGGAGCTAACCTGAGTAGTGCTACATATCTTACATCCCAAAGAACCTAAATAATTAAGCAATGGCCTTGCAAGACACCTAAGATGATGAGTTGGGGAATTTGATCTCAACTTTAGTGACCCTCAGTGCCCATCAATCAACTCTTGCCCTCCAACGCACTCTATGCCTATCCTCATCCAGAACAGGATTCCCATTTTTTTGGTATGTGCACAGACTAATTTTCTTTCAAGGGTCAATTCAAAGCCCATTTCTTCCGTGAATATTTGGGTATTATATCACTTCTGCTTGAATTATTTTATTTGATAATAGAGGAAAAGAACTCCATGTATCTAGAAATGGGGATATTTGGATGCAGTCAGTGTCACTTACTGAATATCAGTATCAACTGATTATAAGCTTCATGGATCATATCTGCCTTGTTTCTGCCCTGTGCCTGTGTATCATAGTGCCTGGCACAAAGAATGAACTCAGTAAATATTTACTGAATAAATGAATGAATGAATGATCTTTTCAACAAGACACCAACTCTTTAAAATCAGGGAGGGTGTTGCAAGTATTCTCTCAAGAGCCCAGCACTACATCTGGTACAGAGTGGTACTCATTAGTATTTGCTGGCTGATTTATGATGCACTATATATGCAGAAGGGAGATTTTTTTTTTTTTTTTAAGCTTGGTGATAACCATGCACACCTGGTCAAATCGCATCCTGCCTTATCTTTAATGTGCTCCCTAACTCTGTGAAAGTAAACCACGCAAAAGTAAGAACAATTAATTGTTATCAGCAAGACAGTACACTACAGACTA
>NW_006441955.1:19102214-19105323 GCF_000325575.1 Pteropus alecto
CTGATTTGTTACTTGGTTGGTTTTTTCCACATCTGGAATTTCCTGGCTTTCCTAACCAGGAGGATACAGTCCTATCCCTGGAAGTAGACTTTAACCTAAATCTGGTTCCTAAAAATCCTGGGCTTCATAATTTAATTGTCATGGAGAACTTGATCTGGCCAGAGTTCTATCAGTGCCCATAATTGTTGGGTTGAGTACTGAAAACTTGTTGTCACTAGATATACAGAACTGTATGGCTTAGCTATTCTAGCTATCCATTATGCTGGTAACTGACTTAAATAATGTTATTTAAATTGATTAAAATAAAATTATTTTAACTATTCTAAATGGCTCTACTAATAAAAAAAAATATAACAGCCTAGGAACTCACATCCTACTTAGAAATTTAAAGGAAAAAATATTTTTAAAAATGTATTTTTTCAAAGACAGAGATGAATAAAGTAGTACACTTCAGGAAAATGGGGAAGGCATTTTGGTGAAACAATAACAATATTCTGTAAATCTTTAAATGCCTCTTAATCATTTTCTTGGATTGTTATCATTATTGGGTCTTGCCCCCTCCTCACAGCCAGGGCAACCTTTCCATCATTATGGCCCCAGGGAAATGGGAGAGCAAAAGCCAACTCGAGAAAGAGGAGGAAACAGCATGGAGAGGCCTTGCATACGATAGCTCTTCTAGTGCTAGGAGGAGGGGACATTACAGGAAGAGAAACAGGAGACCATGTCCTTACTTCTCTACAAAAACCACCTCCACACCAAACCACACAAGTGGGAGGGTGACGAAGGAACAAAAACCCTAAATAGGAAGGAAGAATGGCTATAAACTATCGAGGACACAACCTTATAGGGTGTCCTGGCACACATGAATGGATATATCCAGAGAAGGGGAATGGCAGAGAGAGGGCCATGATGATTCTCTGTGTGCCTCCCAGTTTTCACATAGTGGAGAAATTACCCCCTCTCACAAGAGTCTCTCTGGAGTTCATGGAAGAGGGAAGCAAGCTGAACACCAGAAAGACAGACATGCAGCTTCTGTGTTTAGGGCCAGGGTGACACCCTGGCAGATTCAGCTCACCTCAAGGCGATGTCCAGAAGAAAGGAATTGGCTGAGCCTTGAGTCTACTGTGCCAGTAAGGAAACAGTGGGCCAAGTCAGCAAAGTGACACCATAGGGCTAGAAATGTGTTGAAGAAACAGTTCACAGGTTTTACCAGCCCTGAATCAATGGTGATGCCAGGAGCTATACAACAAACAGGAAACCCAAACTTAATTCTAGGGAGAGTGAGAGAACCCAACAGGCAGAACCAGGACCTATATGTGGACAACTGATTTCTCCTCATCTGCCCCCATTATCATGAGGGGAATAGAAGCGTTCTCCCTCACACAGATGCCATCTTGGCTAAGAGAAGGGGCACCTGAGAAAACCCATGAAGAACATTCCCCTTAAAAGACTGAGTTAATGCAAACTGGAAAAAACAGATGGAAAAAATACCTTTAACAGTAAATCTAAGAAGCTATCCTCTACTGTCCCACCTTCTAGCCCCTGACCCAGCCAGCAGAGAACATGGGTTTGGAGGAAGTTTTGTTCTGTATAGAAAAAATTTAAAAGACATTTTTAAAATACCTAAGTTGTAGACTACAATTTAGCAAAAGTAGAGACTCTAGGAGCCAAATAGATGCCAATGGTGCTAAATAAATATGGTGACCCCCTTTATAAGTCTGTGAATATGTGCCATTTGTTTTCCAGTTTAATACGTTATCAAGGTGACCCGGTAAAAAACTGAAACAGTGCCAGGATGACTAATAAAAGAAAGTCATCCTAATTCCAAAGTTAGGCATATATTTCTAAAGACAAATTAAATCTAATAATAAGTGAAAGTATTGTTCTGTTGTA
This sequence comes from Pteropus alecto, assembly GCF_000325575.1. NCBI lineage: Eukaryota > Metazoa > Chordata > Mammalia > Chiroptera > Pteropodidae > Pteropus > Pteropus alecto. The sequence continues at coordinate 19,104,108 of NW_006441955.1, forward strand.
TAACTTGTAATCAGAGAATCACTAAAGGATCACATACATTGCAATTTTATGTCATTTTTAAAAGATAAATCACAGGACATGTAGTTCAGATACAAAGAAAATAAATGCACTCATGTATATTACCAAGTCGATATTTGAGAAAGATTAAATAAGATTAAAGACTATTATAAATATGGTAATTGCACTTAGTAATGAATTTCATGATAATCCTTATTCTCTAGGTTAGAGTTGATTTGATTGAGCTCTGTTTACCTCAGCATTCTGGAGGATTTCCTAGACCCTGGAGCTGCAAGTGTGGTCACCATCAAAGAAAAATCATTTACGTATCTACCAGAAGAACCTGGTCCCCTCTGGTCTCTTCTCTGCATAGCAATAACCGATAACCTTCCAATACAATCACATTAAATCAGCGCCAGTGTAATACTGTCATGAGACTTCTGATTGAATATTAGCAAAAGCTATAGAGGGTCTAAATATCAGGAACATAAATTTAACTGAGTAGTGAAGGTCAATTCAATTGAGCGCTCATTGATTACATATCTATTATATATAAGACACTGTGCTAGGCATTAAAAAAATCTTGACTCACTACCAATAAAAATATTATAAACTATATATAATTAAATAGTAGTCATTATGTAGCAGAAATTGTACATATTTAATGGTTAAGATGTCTAAATTCTCAATGCATTCTCATTTCTCTCAATGATAAAAACAAAGAAAAATGACTAAAGTCCCATTAGTCACAATTTGGCCATTTGGAATCTAAATCTTATATTAAAATTGTTTAAATGCCAGTTGCTCAATTTTAAATGCAAACCATTGTAGCAAAGTATTTATTATTCAACTTTTCTCATTGCTAGTAATATAATAACTATGACCCTTAACCAGAAACTCAATAGATTCTTTGATAAAAAAAATAAACTTTACACGGGAAAAACATCTTAAAGGTCATGCAATACAGGTACATCAAACAAGGAACCATTTTTCAGCTGTGACATATTGTCAGTTGCTTCCTAGTATCCACTCTCCACTTCTTCATAACAGAACCTGCATTATGAGCTGGAGACCACTTAAAACACTACATTTCCAACTTTCTCTTCCAAGTTAGATGTGGTCATGTGACTAAATTCTGGCCAATTACATGCAAGGAAAAATGATGAGATTTCTGAGAATTATCCTTAAAGGAACTTTACTTATTCCCTTCTCCTTCCTG
>NW_006441955.1:19105361-19118568 GCF_000325575.1 Pteropus alecto
CAGTGTTGCTAAGAGTGACAGCTAGATATAACATCAGTGTCTAATAGTCAAGAAATGGCCAAATCAGCCCTGGACTGCTGTGAAGGAGAAATTCTTCCATGACGTAAACACTCTCCTTCCTGCAAGCTGGACTTGAGTCAGAATGAAGGTTGCTTTTGCAAACCCCTCCTTAGTGACCGTCTGATCATAATTGATGTTTATTCTGACATAAATCTGCACCCTTCCCTTGCCTCCTGCAATGTGCTGTTTTCTGGAATAGACTGTTGTCATGATCTGGTCAAACGTGTAATTTCCTGTACCTGGTAGCATTAACGTACTAGTACCCATGACTATCCCCCTACCCTTTACCTTATATAATTCTTTGGCACCTGCCAAGCAGCACAGGCATTCATTTCATCTTGCAACCACCCAAAACATGTAAGTTTCTGTCTCATATGTAAATTTCCCTTAATAAACTCTGTTAATTTACAAACTAGAGCGGCCAGCCTCTTCTTCCTATGTTTTCTTGCTCTCTTAATCTTGCTTATAGAGGTAGATTTTCAGTCTCGGGCCTTTTCCCTGGGTCTGTGTGTACTAACAGTAGTTGGCAAGCCAGCCAAGAGATCCCAAAAATAGGATTTGGGACATCCATGGAGGAAATACTGGATTAGTCATCAATCTCCATGTGCCATGTGGGGAGGGGTGGTCCATATGCTAGATGTATGTGGATCACCATATGAGTACAGGACGTCTCAAAGATGCAGGCTGGTTGTATGAGGAACTATGCCTTATGTACTGTGGCAAGGAAGAAAAGTTTATGGCCACAGCTGTGGACTGGTGGCTTTTATGGGTGGTTCGGTTGGCCCCTTATGTCCAGTTAGAGGCAGAAAACAGGGTTAGAAAATTAGGGGAAGAACTGAAACTAGACAAGGATATTAGAATGTCTATGACTCTGTTAGCATCAGTATTAGCTGATAAAGGTTGAGGGAGGAAAGTTCCTTTGAACAGATCCTATTGGTTTTATGGAAGCCATGAGGTCTCTCCATCTGTTTGTATGTTCATGTGTGTCTCTATATGTGTTGTATTTGAGTGGTATTTTCTACATCCAGAGGCTATTGCTAACTTATAAAAGAGCTGTATTTAATTGGGTTAAAGGAATTGAGTGCTTATATAAATTAAGGATTGGGTATTCTAAACTTTTCAGAAATGTAGAAACTGACCCAAGTGCTTTTCAGGATCACATGATCTGGGACAATATTTGGTATTAAAGCTAGTTTATGTTTCTCGATTTGATTAAAATAGACATATCTTTAGAGTTATCAAAATTAGAGTTATCAGAATTAAATATAACACTTTTATTTTACCTAGGCTTAAAAATTTATCACCAAAAATAACAACTTAGAATGATGGCTGATTTTGTCTTAGGTCTCAAGACATTTTTCTGAGTAATCTAAACATAATTGTTAAGAACTAATAAATTTAAAAGATTCAAGTGGAACAAAGGTTTTGGGTGAATCCTTTAGCAATAATTGTAGAAGTTTTATGAAAAAAAAAAATCTTTGGGGAAAAAATTTTAATGTGTGGTCAAGCTAGTTAAGATTAGAATGAATTTATTGAGTAAGTAGATTTAAATATCAAAAGTAAGCTGATGAAAAAATAGAATTTGGTCCTCTTTTTTTCTGTTAAAAGACAAAGTTTTCTTGGACTATGGATCTTCTGATATGATATTGTGACAAGAAAACAAAGATTCTATGTTCTTACAAAATAATTTTCTGTTTTCTGTTGTCTTAATCAGATCTTTGGTTACTTAAGAAAATTGAATCTTCTCAATAGTAAAAACTAACTTTTTGTATTTGAAAAGCTCCAGATGACTGTCATAAAAAGTCAGCAACAACAAAATCTATATAGAGTACGGCACACATGAAAGAAGTCCATTCTGCTTCTGCAGAAACAGCCCCTCGCTGCCAGAGTTTTGCCGTTCTGATGTCCTTGTAACATGGCAACAGCCTTCTAAATCAGGGAAATTAAGATAGGTAAACAATGGCTGTAAATTAAATGAATAGTTGGGGCTGTCGTTTCTTCCGAGCTCCCTCATTTTTCAGGTTTTGCATTCCTTCATACACCATAGTACATTTAAACTGGACTTCATTCCACTGCCACTTAGTATGGGTTATCAACATGTTCTTGTTGTACGTATATTTTGTGGGTGGGTTGAAGCCTCCTTCCAGGGCAAGCAAGGCTGATGCTCTCACAGTGACAAAGAAACTGTTAGAGAACATGTTTCCCACTTGAGGTATGCCTTCTAAATGCTCCTTCAAGACTACTTACATAGCCCCGCTAGATCCTATGGAATGGTGGCTTGGAACCTGTCACTGTTTTCTTTCCCAACTTCTGTAAAACTCATTATATTGATGACATAATGTTAACCCGTGAAGATTTACCTCTGCCTCAGAAAACCTTGTAAGCTTTGCTGAACCACCCACTATAGAGAGGATGGGCAGTGAATCCAAGAAAATCCAAGATCCAAGTACCACAGTAAAGTTTTAGGGAGTTGTATGTCAGGTAAAACCCACATTGTCCCTGAGGTCATCATAGACAAAGCACAAGCCTACCCCATACCAAAAGATGTAAAAAAAGGTACAGACTTCTGTGGGGATTTGGAAGTACTGGGGAACATTTACACATTTACACACATTTAATGCAATGCTTTTGCCTATTATATCACCTAGTTAAAAACAGACATATGTTGGATTGGGTAGCTAAACAGCAGGCTGCCTTGAGAAAGCAGAAATACTGCTCAAAGAGATTAAAGCCCTTGGAAACACTCAATTGGAGTTGCTATTCAAATTAGATGTTTCGGTAATCCCAGAAGGCATGGGTTGGATATTATGGCAAAACAAAACAAACAAACAAACAAAAAAACAGCAAAAGAGGAGAGTGCCCCTTAGATTTTGGTTCTGTTTGTGGAAGGCAGTAGAAATCATATATACTCCAACAGAACAGCAATGATTGGCAGTGTGTATGGTGCTCCTGCAGGTGCAACAGCCAGTTATAGTAAGAATTTCCCTTCCCATCAAGGAGTGACTAGACAACAGGTTCCATGGACCTGCCTCTGCCATGACTCAGGCTCCTTCACTGACTAAATGGCATACCTACCCACAGCAGAGGAGTGCTCTGTCAAATAGTTCTTTGTTTTTAGAGATGCAGCAACTGTTAGGCCCTGTTGAATTGAAAGACCCTCCAAATGCTCTTGCTGCTATGTCTCTGCAACCTGCAAAGAAAGAATATTGATCCATAGTCCAAGTAAGATGGTGCATAGCTAAGGAGGCAAGTTCCAGCTGGAGCTTGGTATACTGATAGCTCTAGCAGAATATTCTGTCTACCTGGATGGCCGTTACCATCCAACCAACCACTGACATTATCTAGATGAAAACAGGAACAAACTACAGTAGTCAATGGGCTAAGTTAAGAACTGTCTGATTGGTAATCATATATGAACCTTGTCCGCTGATCTCATGTGTTGACAGTTGAACCATTTTAAAGAGATTGGTGTTATGGCTTAGACAATGAACAAGGAAAGGTGGATGATTATGAACAAACCTTTATGGGGACAAGGGATGTGGAAAGATACCTGAGCATGCTTATAAGAGGCAGAGGCCGATCTTGTTTTTCATGTCCCTGCCCGTAAGTCGCCTCTACCTCCAGGTAACCAGGAAGCAGATGCCTTGGCAAAAAAATGCTTTTGCAACTGACAGTAGACACTGCAGATTAGGTACAACAACAGCGTGGGCACTGTAGTGCCCAAGTAAGATGGCGCATAGCTAAGGAGGCAGATAGTTGGGTTGGTGAAACAAAAAAATGGTGTCCTTAAACAACAGATAAAATTATTAACTGAAAAACCTTCTTTGGCAGGGTGGACAAAAGTGCTTTCCCAAGCATTGACACATTTACATGACCAACCTGTGGGGACTTTTACTCCATAGGCTAAGCTGGGAACTCAGGCTGAGGCACCCAATATGATAAAGGCGTGGAAAACAAAGAACACAGCAATAGTCCTGATGTTTGCCACGGACCAACAAGCTATGATAATGAGGGCACCATGTCCTATTGTTCCTGGAATGGGGATTGCTTACTGAAATCTGCAATGAGATATTTCATCGGGATGGGTCAGTTTTTTCACACCCCTGGGTGGGGAGGAGCTGCTGCATCTCCAATGCAGTTGGGACCTATGGAGACATGCTATATGTGAACTGGTACACACGTCATTGAAAAAGGGGAGTTGGTAGGGGTCTTAGTCTGACATAGTCCCTCTCCTATCACTTCCTTATGCCAAAGAGCACCACTTACCCTGTGCCAACATATATAGTTTATACAGCCTGGCCAGGTTCCAAAGACTACAGCGACATTAACATCTAAAGATCAATAATTCTCATAGACAGAGATCTCCAGTTCAAGTCCCTACTAAATATTTGTCTTCCTGACCATAGACTTCTGCTGTTCCTGTGTCATCCAGATGTGAGGGTGAGAGGCACCTGTGGCATTATCTAAACTAAACGTTGTATTTTTATACCTGACGAATTTGCTAATATTGCTTTTTTGTTAGCACGTATGAAAACTCAAAAAAATGCGTGAAATGATCTGGCCCCAAGCCTAGGTAACCTATTAACCCACTGGTCTGGCTCCTACGGGTATAATGAAAAAATTGCTGCTAACTCCTGGACTATTTCTTTTAATGTCTCTTTTCTTGTATGTGTCTGTACTGTTGCCACAAATTGTGTCTCCAGTGCAATCAATTGGCGACTAAGTGAACTACCACCTGGCTACTGAAGCTTTTTGCTGAACACTCAGGGCACCTCTCGAGAAGAAGGGGATCACATGAGATTGTAAGAGTCGGTCACAAGGAGTTGAGTATGAAGGAGAAACAGTCCCACAACACGACCGCTGTCTGTTCTGCAACCCGGACCTCGCTTTCTGCTGTGTGCTGGTCTGGAACAGGTTATTATCCAGACCTGGTCAAACAAGTAATCGCCCACCTGGCAGCATTCATGTGCTAGTACCTACGACTATCCTTACCCCTTTATTCTGTATGATCCTTTGGCATCTGTCAAGCAGCACGGAGATTCATTTTGTCTTGCAACCACCCAATACATTTCTTGTATGTAAGTTTCCCTTAATAGATTCAATTACCAGACAGGAGTGGCCAACCTCTTTGTTCTGTTGTTCTGTGCCCTCCACTTATAGAGCAGATTTTTGGTCTCAGAGCCTTTCCCTGGGTCTGCGGGTACTGACAACTGCCTACACACAGAATTTTTTATAAATAAGAGAAAAACACTTCCATGTTCTTTTAGCCATTGTTATTTTGGATTTTATTGCAGTGGACTAAAATCTAACACACTGATAAAACCATCCTTCAGCCAGAGTAAATTCTGGGCAGTTGTCAAGAGGAAATTTAAATCAATGCAGAGAGTAGCCATACAAGTAAAAGGAAAGTAAAAGTGTTATTATATCCATCTTAAAATGAATCAATTACCTAAAATGTGCAGTCCTCAAGGCTTGAGAAATTGACAGAAGACTGTTTTTCGGGCCCTACCATAGGAGATTCCCAGATATTCAATGTTGACTTCAAATTGTTTGCATGTAATTTTCCCCAAATTTGTACAATATATCTACATTTTCAAAGAGGAAAACTGGCATAGATTATACCACTGCGTAATACAAATCTGCTCCTCCATGTGCTGGGTTTAAAACCCAGATGGTGGTACTGGAATGAGCTCAGAAATTAACATCATAAAAGCTGGGCTTGAATCCTAAGTCACTTCATTTATTTTTAATTTTTTATTTTTTTATTTTTTAGACAAAGCAACCCTTCGTTGACCTCACAGATTGCAAGAACCTTGTCAGTTTACAATCTCTTATTTTTTTATTTTTTACACCTACAGCACCTGGTTTTCCTGGGTGGTTTCCCATCCAAGTACTAACCAGGCTCCACCCCACGGCTTGTTGAGGGTAGCATGGCCGTAGACTCTAGTTCACTTTAAACCTGGACAAGCTTGCTTAAATTTCATAAATCTCAATTTCTGCATCTATGATATAGAGATATTAATAACACTGGCCCAATTTCTCCCATAGGGAAGTTGAGATAATCCAATGAAATAAATATATATCAAAGTGTTTTTATCACTGTTACTAAAACCATTTTGGTATTCATTTAGGTTTCATTGGGAGAGGCACTTTGATTTCAACGTTTTAGGACAACTAACTTTAAAAAGTAACTCTTTTTGCCTATATGAACCTTTTTTTAACCATCTCATTTCCATAATTTTGTAGAATTTTGTTTTTGGAGGTCTGAGTTTTAATGAGCTTCATATATGCAAGTCTTTAAGCTAAAAGAATATTATTGAGAATGAGTATTTGGCTAACTTACAACTGCTTCTTTTGAAATCAGCAAGCAAGAAGCACTTGGATAGACACTGAAAATAAAAATAAATTCACGAACTAATTATAGAAGACTTTGCAGTTAGACTATGTCACAAACTGATTAAAATCCAAACTATGTACAGTAAATTTCCTTTAACCTGGAATTAAATATCCAGACATTTCACATAGCAGAAATTATTTTCACAGCATTGGTCAATTAAAAACAGTCATAAAAATGATTCCGGACCTACGAAATATTGAAGTACATTCTGAACTATCAAGGAAATATCACCAGGCAATGAAAACAAAGTACTTAATTAATTGAAGTGTAATAAGATTGTGCCACAATCTTATTAATAACAAGGAGGTTAATAGCAATAAAAACACTAGATTATCTGAGAATCTATCTACCAGGAACAGTAAGACAAAGGTTATAATTCCATTTCACAAATAGCAAAGGTGACATTGAACTTCTTGCTGAAAAGAAAGCAGATCGTTAGAATTTCATTGTCCAGAACTGCGTTCTGGATTGTGATTCATTTCATAAACTCCCTTCCAATTTGCATCTAAGTGAGCTGGGTCTGCCATTTATTTAGCAGCAAAAGTCATCTCACCTCAACTCCATACACTTAATCCCCCTATTCTTTCTCAATCTTTCTCTCTTTTATACGCACACACACACACACACACACACACACACACACACACACACACACACACACACAGAGCATTAAAACTTGCTCTCTTCATTATGATCTTAAGAAAAAGAGACACTCTACTTGGATATAAACTTGGGGGTTGGCCCTGCCCTTACACTTCAGAGCTGACAAACAATACAAGGAAATGTGGGAAAAGAGTAGCTGACCTATGAATGTTACATTTCCATCTCACTGCTCCCTTCTTGAAAACCCCACCCACCTGCCACTCACCATCAGCAAGGCTGCCTGATGAGATATCTTCTCTCCTATTCCCTCTCCAAACTCAGTCTTCCCTCATAAACTTGCTTTATATCTTTTCTTTTTCATTGCTACTTTAAGTATATTATTTGAGCTGGGAGGTGAGGGAATAGAGAGTGTATCTGGAGTGAGAAAGGAGAAGAGAATGTATACAGGGAGTGAGCACGTGGAGACTCTGGCACCAGTCCTTTCTAGAAACTGTATGGAGATTCATTCTGTGCCTCAGACTCTGATGTGAACCCAGAAGAGAACTGTGAAAGGGGCCACATTTGTTTCAGGCATCTGTTTTCTCTTACCAGTACCTTCTCTCCAGACTTACACTCCTTTCAACTCTCATGCCTTTCTTAAAAAATCCTATCCCCAACTCATCATTAAAGTTTAACTGTTCTATGTCTCATTCTTGTAAGGTCCTATTAAGTGGTTAGAACCAATAAAAATAATTGATCCTGAGATATTAGAAGTGACAATGCTTTGCTGTGTTATTTTTACCCAAATACCACATTTACTTTCTAAGAGGGCCCTTCCATGTTCTTGCTTAAAGGAATGACAATTCTAGGATTTTAGGTCCTATGTAGGATACCATAGGGTCAGGAGAGTTTTTTTTTTTTTAACTTTTGAATAATAATAACAGCTCACACTTACATAGTTTTTACTAAATGTCAAGCACTTTTTAAGTGCTTTACACATATTAGCTTATTTCATGCTCATAACAATCACAGAGGAAGGTACTATTAATATCATGATTTTACAGATGAAGATACTGAGGCACAGAGAAGGTAAATGCTTTACCCACAGTCACACAGTTAGTAAACACAGTTAGTAAACTGGGGTTTAGCCCCAAGTAGTCTGGCTCCAGAACCCCTCTTCCCAACCCACTAGATGGCTGTCAAAAACACCACCAACTTAAAATAAGCCTGGGAAGAAGGCACGAGTGCTAGTCCTGACTCTGTCTCTAAGGAGTCGTGTGAACTTGAGCAAGTCGTTTAAACTCTCTGAGTCTCAGCTGAACTATATTTGTGGTGTATGCCCTTTTTTTTTGTCATCTTGTTTTATTTTGTTTTTTTTTTGTTTTTGTTTTTTGTTTTGGAAGCTGTGACATTGCGATATAATAGGAAATATATGTTTTGGTCTTCATCCTCAGCTCCTGAAAATGACAGTCTTTTGTTAACAATATTTGGTTTTTGTCCCCAGTTTCTGAAGTAGCTCCTGAGGGATAAAGATGAAAGGAGCTCTTCATTATTCATAACAAGCCCTTTTCAACCTCAGCTGAATTTATGTTAATGAAGTGACTTTTGGAAAGCCCCTAAAAATGGAGCAGGGAATGGGGCTGGCTGCCAAGGGAACCAATCATATGATTAAAGGATTGGAACTTTCAGCACCACCATCTGATCTCTGGGGAGGGGAAAGGGGCTGAAGGTTGAGTTAATCGCTAATAGCTAATTATTTAATCAATTGTGCCTACATAATAAAGCCTCCATAAAAATAAATAAATAAATAACCCAAGGAGTTCTGAGAGTTTCCAGACTGGTGAACACATCAAGATGGTGGGGGGAGGGTGGTGCACCCAGAAAAAGCACAGAAGTTCTGCACTCCTTCTCCATACCTTGTGCTATGCATCTCTTCTGTCTGTTCTTGAGTTGTATCCTTTTATAATAAACCAGTTATCTAGTAAGTAAACTCTTTTCTTGAGTTTGTGAGCCATTCTAGCAAATCATCAAATCTGAGATGAAAGGTCACAGGAAACTCCAATATATAGCCGGTTGGTCAGAAGTACAGGAGGCCTGGACTTGTGATTGGCATTAGAAATGGGGGTGCAGTCTTGTGGACTGAACCCTTAACATGTGGGGTCTGCACTAACTGAATAGTTAGCGTCATAGTTGAATCGAATGACACCCAGATGGTGTTCAAGAATTGGTTGGTATGGGAAAATACTCAACCGTTTGTTGGCAGAGTGTTGAGAGTAGTGTAGATGCAACAGGTTAACTTTCAGAAGCAGAACCATTTCTTAAAATAAATTCAAATTAGAAGCCTGATGTACATAACAGATGAAAAAAAGATCTTGAGCCCAGGCTAACAATAGCTGGCCATGTACCAGTAAAAATTCAACCTGTCATTCCTTGCCCCTAATTCTACCTTACACACACACACACACACACACACACACACACACACACACACACACACACACACACACACATCTCTTGATTCAATGATGTCTACTGTTTCTTCCAGCTCTAGGATTTTATGTAACAAATGTGTAGACACATTCAGCAATAAAATCTCAGAATATACTCTCCTCTCTACAGTGCTGTCAAGTGGAAACAGCCCAGGTTAGAGTCAGAAAAGAAACAACACTGGAGCAAGCAAAGAAACATTTCATGATTTTACTTGATTTCCTTTAAGGCTCCAGTAAATAAGGAAATACCCATTTAAAATTTAACCTTATGTTATGAAACTCCCTCAGAGAAGCAGGAAGGAAAAATGCAGTTTCTAAACACTTAACTCTTAACTCAGTGATTGACACCTTGAAAGTATTTGATGAATGATCATCAATGCTGAATTGAATACTACAGAAAAAATATGTCCGAAACACACAACATGAATAACTACATTACTCTGAGCAGAAATTTTTGAGATTAATTCTATTAGATCCCTGGGGAAAAAAATCCATTCGCCTTACTTCTTTTTCCTCTTACTTCAATAAAAATATCATATGATTTCGCTTATATGTGGAATCTAAAGAACAAAACAAATGAACAAAGAAAACAGAAACAGACTCATAGACCCAGAGAACAAACTGATGGTTGCCAGATGGAAGGGAGGTTGAGGGGCTGGGTGAAAGCAGTAAAGGAATTAAGAAGTCCAAATTGATAGTTACAAAATAGTCACAGGGATGTAAATTATAGCATAGGGAATCTAGTCAATAATATTGTTAAAAAAAAAAAAAAAAAAGGAAAAAGAATGGTGATCCAAAGAAGAAACAACTTGTTGTAATGTAACATTAATCATGGAACCAATAGAATTACTAAGAAAAAGAAAGAGTTGGTTTTTGGAATTTTTGTTATTGTTTTTTTTTTTTTCAGAATACTTATTTTTATATCTCAAAAAAAAAGTATGCATGAGGTACCTCAATGTTAAATTCCTCCCTCTCCTAATATTCTCCTAACGCTGCATGTAAATATTAGAGCTGAATGTACTTCCTTTCTTCCCACCTCTGGATAGTCTCTGAAGAATCTCATCCTTTCTTTTCTGCATAGTGCAACACACTCATCTTTAATTCATTGACTTTTAGGTATCAATGTCCTGCCTTTGTTATGTATCCCCCAAAAGCAGATGACGTCTCTATTAAAGGGTAAGATCCTAGAGACACCAAGAAGGATCCCTCTTTGATTTGCTTTGTAAAGTACCTGCCTGCATGTGGGACAGACTTCTGTGATGGGACTTACGATACCAGAACTAGAGGGCTCCCAGTGCTAGACTCACTTTCTTAGAAATTCACTGCGTACTGAAAAGTGAACTGGTCCTAGGCAGAAATCTACATTTTGTACAGTTAGGCTGAAACATCGACATACATTAGAATCCTTTGGCTGCCACACATTAATAAACATGGGATGCCATTTAACCCTTTTCCAGTTTAGAAAAAAAAAGTGCAGCTCACTGTCAGTGTTCATTTAACATCATGTGTAGGAATGTTAGGTTTTCTAGGATTTGACATTTTCAGCAATTGAGAATTAGTGTGTTTTGTAAATGGAAATACCATTACTAAAAACTAGAATGCTATAAATAGAATGATGTCATTTGCTTCCAAAGACTATCACTATATTAGAGCGATGCGAAAATGATAATAAAAGCGAGATATTTCGTGGCAAACTTTGGGGGTAAGGTTAGGACTGTAATCCATGAGTTATCTTGGGGTTAACGCTGCAGCACCAAGTGCCGCAAGCGAATACTCTCGGAGCAAATGGGAAATGGGTTAAGAGCATTAGTAGAAGTAAAAATCTGAAGTCCCAGAGGAGAGTCTCTTAGCAATGACACAGGAAGCCTCCTCGGGTGTGCTTTTGAGTTTTTCAGTTGGAGATGTGTTACATGCATGCTTTGCTCCTTGAGGGCAACTTGTGCCCGTGTGGCCCAGGAAAGTAATAGGCAGACAGGAGAAGCTAAATACAAACTGTCCGAGGGAGGGGATGACAGACTGAGTGACCTGAGTGAGTGATAACTAGAACTGATGGCGAAACTGTGGTCTAGTGATATGAGCACCTGACATGAAGGAGAAAAATGTTTCTAAGTGTTAACGCCCCAAAGCCTTAGAGCCATGCTGACATTATTCAGTTCAGTTTCCTTGAATGTGAAAAGCAGGTGGTCTCTTGAAAGGCTCTCAGCTATTAGAAAGGAAGTGGTTTTTTTTCACTCACCCTGTGACTCCATGGCTTTGTGGCTGAAGGGGCTAGGTGCAAGCCTGTGGAATCCAGAGCTCAGACTACTTAGACGAAGCTGCCCTTCTCCTCACTCCATCCTGCTAGCCACAGCTGCCCTTCTCTCTGCCGGCCTGCTTGATCACCTCTCAGCCTGCCCATTCCTTAGCCAACACCATTCTACAGACGTATAAATCAACCCAACTTTCCATAAGGCGACTCGCTATCTTCCTATGGATGATGTTATAAACATTTCAGGTTGCAGGGGCACACTAAACTTATGTCTTCAAGAAGCAATTAGTGATGCCAGTGATTTCAACACTTCCAACAAGGATGTCAGTGTCTGATTCTGTGCTTCAAAAGAGGTGACTATTTCTGACCCTGTTAAGGATTATCCTGAATAAATAAGTAGTATGTTTCATTTAGATTTGATTTAATTGGAAAACATGGTCTATTTCATCTCGTCCTCTGAAATGAAATAATGTCTTTCTTCAAGAATAATTCCTTTGTTAATTTAAAACAAAATAAAACAAACTTCCCATTTCCTATTTATGTAATGGTATTGGTTCCTTATAGTTATTTCAAATTTTTAAAGCTTCCCTAAACATCTAATTACTCTTTCATTTCTGTATTTTAAAGTATATTTCTCTTTTCTCCTGGTCTTAAAAAGAAAAAAGAAAGAAAGAAAGAAATACTAAATAGGATTGGTAATGTACTAAAATTGAAGAATATTATTCATGCTGGGTTTATTCTCCTAAAATATATATTTTATACATAGCAAAAAATGATTACAAGCTGAGTTTGAACAAATTTATATTCTTGGCAGCCTTTCCTATTCAATTAGGTTAATCTGATATTCTAGTTAGTACAATCATTGCTAATAATGGCCACCAGATATTCTGATTTAACTGCTGGAAAATAATTGCTGTTGCTCATTTTTATAACGTTTTTGCTGTTTTTCTGAATAAAGTTTTCAAAAAATGTTGTAAACTTATAAAATGACTATCAAGACTTTGAAAGACTAGCTTTGAGATTAAGTCTAACAATGACTCAGTTCGTGTCATAGAAGGCAGAATATAAACCCGGATGAAAGATTTGAAACAGAGCACTAAGCTCAACAGCTGAATTCAGACAAATTTATTTCTTTCACACGATTTCAAGTATTGTAGCCATTTCATGACTGGTTTAACTCACAGAATCCCAGAAGTTTGTGAGTTGGAAGGAACCTTAAAGAAGATGTTTGTATTCCTCCTTCTACAGCAAACTTTCTGGTGGTTTCCTGGTATTTGCTTGAAGATTTGCAGTGAAATGAAACTTATTACTTCCTATGATAGGTTTTCCACCTTAGTATATGTAGATTTTGCTTTAGACTAGATCGAAATCTTTCTCATTGTAGTTTTTTCCTATATACCAGGGCATATGGAATAAGTCTCTATTTCATGT
>NW_006441955.1:19118599-19148217 GCF_000325575.1 Pteropus alecto
TCTTAGATGCAGCCAGGTTTGAGGAGAAACTTGCAAAGACAAGAATTTGAAAGGATATTAAAACATTTACAATGGTTAACTTTGAGTGGTGGAGTATAGGGAATTTTTCTTTGGTCTTTGTGGTCTGCATTGCTTGAATTTTATACACACATATTCTAATTAGAATAAAAATTAAAAGTAAAGCTATTTACATCTTGGGAAAAATATTTAAGTCTTAAATGTAATGAATGAAAACTGGAACTTCTTGAAGAATCAGAGAATCTTAAATCTGGACTCTGTCAGTGATAAACCTCAGACTCCCAGGAACTCAATCCACATTGTAGGGTCTCATTAAAGATGTATGAATGACTAAAAAAATCAAGCAATCATTCATTTAATCAATGATCAAAATCTATCAAAATCACACACAAAGTATCTAATTTTCATTTTTTTCTTGGAGATATAGTTATCACCAGAGAGGAAGCAATTCCACTAAGGACCAAATTGTTATTTCTCTCATTCCAAATACTAAGAGGAAAAGTATCACTTCCATCTAATTTAAACTGAATTAATGCCTCTTTTTATTATGTTTTCCCCAAATGCATTGCAGTCCAAAAATTCTCTGATAATTCTATTTTCTAATGACTTCACAGATAGAGAAAAATAAATAGCCTTAAGGTACCCAGACATAAAATATTGTTTTGCCTGGATCTTAGTAAATCTTTGAGAATTTTACACAAGAAATGATGATGATAATGATGATTATGGTGATGATGATGGAACTTGGCATGTATACATTATTTCTTCCAGTATTTACATCCATCCTATAAACTAGAAGTTATTATCTCCACAGTCCTTTACACATCAGGAAATTGAGGGGTTGGGCATATGCTATACTAGTCTATATTAGAAAGCAATGAGAAAGCATTTACCAATTTGGTCAGAATTTTTTTTTTTTTTTTTTTGCTTTTCAGGCAAAATCTGTCATCCTGAAATCTACTTCTCAACTTATATGTCTTATTACTTATTTTGTCTGGGTTCCACTTGAGGAAAGTATTACAGGGACTTTTTTAAATACCTCTTCTGGGTTCTTCAAAAGAGTTAAACTACCATATGATCCAGCAATCCAACTTCTGGGTATATATCTGAAGGAAATAAAATCAGTATCTTGAAGACATAGTTGTACCCCATGTTCATGGCAGCTTTCTTTACAATAGCCAAGACAAGAGAACAACCTAAGTGTCCATCGATAGATGAGTGAATAAAGAAAATGTGAGATATATGTATATATAATGGAATATTATTTAGCCATAAAAAGGAAAATTTTGCCATTTGCAACAACATGAATGGACCTGGAAAGCATTATGCTAAGTGAAATAAGTCAGACAAAGACAAATACTATATGATTTCACTATTATGTGGAATCTAAAGAAAGCAAACTTATAAAATAGAAAACAAACTGGTGGTTACTAGAGGTGGGAGGTGAGGGACATAGGTGATGAAGGTCAAAAGGTACAAACCTCAGTTATAAGATAAACAAGTTCAGGGGACATAATGCACAGCATGGAGACTACAGTTAATATCGTATTTATACAGTCTTGCACTGCTTAATGACAGGGGAACATTTTGAGAAATGTGTTGTTAGGTGATTTTGTCTTTGTGTGAACATCACAGACTGCATTTATACAAACCTGGGTGGTATAGATTACAACACATCAAGGCTATATGGTACCTTGTATTGCTCTTAGGCTACAAACATGTAGAGCATGTTACTTACTATACTGTAGATAATTGTAACACAATAGTAAGTACTTGGGTATCTAAAAAGATCTAAACTTATGAAAGGCACATTGAAAATACAGTATAAAAGATAAAACATGCTACACTTGTATAGGGGACCTATGGTGAATGACGCTTGCAGGACTGGAAGTTGTTCTAGGTGAGTGAATAAGTGGTGAGTGAACGTGAAGGCCTAGGACATTACTGTACACTACTGTAGAATTTATAAACACTGTACACTTAGGCTACACTAAATTTATAAAAGAACATAAGATTAAATCAAGCACTAGAAAAAATTACACAATCAAGAGACACAAGCTGTATGAGGCTGCTGCCGGCATAACAGGGCATATTGTTTTACAGAAAACTTTTTTTATAAGTAGAAAAAGTATACTCTATAAAACAACGATTAAAAAGTATAGTATAGTAAATACATAAACCAATAACATAGTCATTTGTTATCATTACCAAGTATTAATGTACTACGTACGTGTAGAATGGCAATGCAGTAGGCTTGTTTATACCAGCAGCACCATAAACATGTGAGTAATACATTGTGCTACAATGTTACATTGGCTACACCATCACTCAGTGATAGGAAATTTGCAGCTCCATTATAATCTTATAGGACCACTGCTGTATAAATGGTCCATTTTTGATGGAAAAGTAGTTATGTGGCATGTGACTGTATTTGAAAGTTGCTAAGAAAGTAAATCCTCAAAGTTCTCATCACCAGAAAAAAATGTGTAACTATGTGAAGTGATAGATGTTAACTAGACTTATTGTGGAGATCATTTTGCAGTATATACACATATCAAATCATTTCGTTGTACAATTTAAACTAATACAATGTTCTTTGTTAATTATTCTTCAAGAAAACTAAAGAATGAATGAATGAATGAATGAATAAAACTAAATATCTCTTCTGTGCTACTGGAATCATTTCTTAATCTCACAAAGACATACACTTAAACCAGGAAGAAAATAATTTCTTTATTTTGCCCTTCTTGTTAGTTCTTGTACTTCTTATCTGTTGATCCACATCCTTATTTTTTTACCCTAAGTCTTAAGAAAGTTGGATAAAATTTGTGCTTGTGAAGACATTCAGCCTCTGTTGGAAACTGAGCCAACTTTTCTTCCGAGCTTGACTTCAATATTAATGATAATAACTTATAATAAAATAATAACAGCCACTTCTTGAGTACTTATTATGTTACAGGCATTAAGTGAGCATTTGCATGCATTGTTTCTTGAATGTTTGCAATAAATTTAACTTTAAATAAAATTGTCTCATTTATAGCTAAAGAAACTGCAAGTGAGAAAGATTAAGTTAGCCTGGTTAAGATCAGCCTACTAAAAAATTAACAGAACTAAGATGTGCTACCAAATTTAGTCTAATTTTAGTTCCCACTGCCTATATCCATATATGTTTGGATCTCCCAAAATATAAGGAATTAGTACAGAGGTTAGAATGTCTTTTCCACATTACCAATATGGTTTATGGATTTCTCAAGTAATTAATATTACTATTGTGGCTACTATTACCACTACTAATACATACCAATAACGATGCCCCTTGCATACTTATTGTACCTACCACTCTTCCGGTATATTTACATATTTAATCCTCACCATACCTTATAAAGTAAGTGCAAAAATTCCAATTCTTTATATAAGGTTAAAAAATCTTAGAGAATTTAAGGAATTACTTTCAAGTTCCATAGCTATTATCCAAAGTTTGATCCCAGATCTAACTCCAAAACACATTCTTTCATACACCTGAAGGTAAATTGATCATGATGCTTTTCATCCAAAAGAGGATCCCATTAATCTAGTTGGCATCCTAATTGCCTCTTGCCTTCCTCCAGAGATGGCTCTCTCTTCCAAATGGTTGTGTTGGGCAACAGAGGGACTCATCCTTCATTTGGTGAAATGGAGAATGGTGTCTCTCGTTAAAAAACTTCAAGCAATGTAATCATTTTCACTTTAATTTTTTTCTGAACCTATTGTCTTATTAAAACTTACTCTCATACAATAATGACCTTAAATTGCTACATTGTTTTTTAAATTATATTATTATTAATAAACCATTATAAAGATCTCCAGGCTCCATTTCTAATGCAAATGACATCAAAGTTGGCAGGCAGGAGGGATTTTATCCTTCAAACATTTTCCCTAAGCAGTTACTCATTTGATTTGATTTAAATAACTTCAAGTTAACAAAAAAATTTTAATAAAGATTTATGTATAATTATGTCTCGCCTATTTTGAATAAATGTTAATCGACCCCTGAGATACCTGAGAATTATTGACTATTGTTGCAAACATATTGAAATGGACAAAAGATAATGTGTAAAATGAGACCAAAGGTAAACTCCAAGATTCACCAATTTTTAAGTTTTACACCTATGGGTGGGTTGTTTCTTTTAAATTCATTTAGAGATAAAAATAGAATTCAAGTGTTAGAGATGCTGAGATTTTATTCTCTTGAGCAAAATGTTCTGTGCTGTTCTAATCAGTCTGAGGAAATCAGATTAGCCAGTTGAAGAAAAAAAATTGGTAAATAAAATATCAGATGCACCAAATCGATTTTTCTTACTAGCAACGAGGGAAGAAAGACTTCAAACTGGACATAAGAGTTTTTCTTTCTTAAAAACAAAACATGCTCCACTCTGAAACTGCATTGTATTTTGCAAGAAGAAGTCAGAGCAAATTTCAAAATTAAGCAGGAAGAGACAATAAACAGAATGGTTCCACTGCCGACAAAGGGTCTGCTCTTTCTCTTCTGCCCAGTATTTTATAAATTCTCTCAGCAGTTTCTCTGTAATTAGGAAGCAGGAATATCTTTTGCTTTTCAACTTCTCAGTAAACCTCCTCCTAAGTTACAAACAGAAGAGGAAGTATAAAAGGAAAAAACACAACAACAAAAAAACCAAAGGGCTAAAAGAGGTATATAATTAGTAATCAAATTCTGACTAAACCCAGCTTTCAGAAAAACCCACAGGCCTGAGCAGGAAGTGGAAGTGCAGCCTTTCTGTGCAAGAATTTGCTGCAAGGTAGCCAATATTCTCTCCACTGCGGGAGCGGTCCTGCATCTAACAAGGAAGGGTCTGAATGTTTGTTGTAGTGTGCACACACTCAGACTGCACATATGGTCTTTCAAATTTTTGCTGAGAAAGTTGTTGGCTGAATCTAATCGATTCTGTTTGAATAGCTTCCCCACTGCTGCCCAAGACTGTTTCTGGCTGTTGGAAGATGTTCAGACACCATAACAGAGTCAAAGCCTTTCTTTCATGGAGGCTTAGTAGAGCCCTCAAAGATAAATTTGAAACTTCAGAAAAAATTGCAGTAGCAATTCTTTGTTCGGGTTTTACACAGTAATTATATTCTATCCTGAAATCAGGCGTGAACCCCAGCTTCACTTCTCGCTCACTCGGTGAACTTGGCCAAGTGGTTTACCCTCCCTGAGCATCAGTCTTCTCACCTGGAAAGTGGTATTGATAACACCTACAACTTACCCTCAGAATTGGCATGAGAATTTGACGACAAATGTAAAGTACTGGTGTTTGTAAAATGATATCTGCCACTATTGTTATTATCACTGTTAGCATTAGTGTTCATGTTTATTTAAAACCAATCTCTTTCCTTTTCTAAGAATTTGGTTCCTTACATTTTTTCCTATTAAAAAGTCCATTTGCAATCAAAATAAATGAATAAGTCAAGAAATAATTCGAGACACAGGATCTATGAAAGAGAGTCTTTACTAAAAGAGATGCAAATGAATGAACAGCAGAGAAACCTAGGAAAAATGTTGGACTCTAAAGAGGACAAATATTATCAGATAGGTGTGGCACTTGGAAAACAGTAAAGATTTAGTAGTGGTACAAAGAAAGCATAACAAATTTAACTAAAGTTCTTAACTCTAGAAAAAAAAAATTGTCCAAGACAGAAAACATGATCACAGTAGCACTGACTCAGCAATGAAAGGTATTTACATTATCATAAAAATGCAAATACTGAATACTAATTTAATGAAAATTGTATTATAACTATAATGAGAGAATAAGCGAGGAGGTGCTGAATCCAGCAAAATAGGAAATCATCATATAGGAATGTCTAAAGTTGATGAAGCAATAAGTAGTAAGATAAGTATGTTATTTAGAAACATGATGGTATATGCTAGAAAAAATGTTGGAGAAAAAGCTGAAAATAGTGACATTTCCAGAGCAGGGCGATGGGGGTAGAGTTAGAATGAAAACTGTGGGTTTCATGATAAGCCTTTAGCACTATTTAACTTTTTAAAGGTATGTATGTACATAAATGTTATGATTAAAAAATAAAACTTATTTAAGAAATATGCCTTTGAGATAAAATGGGCATTTGCACACATGCGCACACACCTACACACACACACACTGATAAGCCCAAGTGTATGAAAAGCTACACAGTCTAATCTTTTTGATGATATTTTCTGAGCCAAAAAAAGAAGTAAATAAGACTCATTGGTTAACAACAAAAATTATAGGATTTGGTAGTTTGGATGAGAAGCAAAGAAAAAGGAGGCAAAAGAACTTAACAAACAAAAGGCATGACTCCTGGATTCAAGGATCTTGCAGTTTGGTTGAGAAAATAGAATAATTTCATAGGAGAGGGAGAATGGAAACCTAAAAATTGTTTTTAGAGAAAAAAGAAACATATTTTTCATGAGCCTTCCTGTCTAAGTCTCCTAGAGGTTCTCCCTATGAGCTGTTTTTCAAGGTTAAGAAGAAAAAAATTGTCTGTGTTTAACTGACAAGATGAGCTATACAATATTCCAGAGAGAAAGAAGAATCACATTTTGTTTTGTTTCAGTTAGAAGGTGCCACACAGACCGACCCCTGATTATACAGATGAGGCAGGCAACTAACCTATAAGAAGCTATGTATCGTTCCCTGTTTTGAACCATAACCAGTTTTATAATATCACTTGTGCGTCCTGGTGACTGTCCAGTACTAAGTTAGCAAGACTATTTGAGATGAGAAAATCAAAATTAATTTTTAGTGTTGCTCCATTAATGAAATGAGGATAATAAAATTATGTTAACCATTAGCTACTTGTATAGTGCTTTTGAAAGTGTCTATCTTCAATGTTTAATCCCAATATCCCTGTGCTGATGAGAAAATTCAAGTTCAGTGAGGTTTACTGAATTGTCAAGAGCAAATAATCAGTGAATAGCAAATTAGATAATTGGACATAAGTGTTCTGACTCCTTGTCCAATGTTGGAAGATTTTCTCCTTCATTATGACCCACAAAACCTTAGAGAACATTTTGGTGAAATTATTTTGTTTCAAAATGCTTCAAAATATTTTAAATTAGATTTACAATCTCTAATAGTGGTCAAATATTAATAAAATTAATTAATTACTTCAGCTGTCAATGAATTCTATTGAAGGGATAGTAGCAGGAATATTCCAAATGACCATGATGGGAGAAACCCTGGGATAGAGATAAGAGCCATGCACGTCTAATTAAGACTGTACAACATTCCCTTTCAGAGCTTGGCAATAAATCAATATTATTTCTCCAAAAATTTCTGAGTAAAAATTAATTTTGTCATTGCAGTTGTTAAAATAAAGGTGCTACACCAAAAAGAAATAATGATAATGGTGAAGGAGTGTTGAAAAATAAGAAAGATTTTCCTCTAAAAATGGCTTGTCATTGGTTTTCTAAGAAGACTCCAAACAACTGACTCATGAAAACCAATTTGCAATTCTATGCACACCTTGTACAGCTGTCTAATTTATGTAGACACATTCAGAATGTAGAATGCTTTAGTATCAAAGAGTTGTTTCCAATAGACAAATACTTTAGTGCTCTAAGGTCTAATTTCCATCTTCTTCAATAAGGCAAGAGAAATGCAAAGACGAATGTCATTAATTGCTCCAGACTTTTCCCTCTAGAAAAATAAGAACTATAAACATCAATACAGCATTCTACTAATAGCTAGCTGTAAGTATTGGCTTAAAGCATCATTAATTTTACATTCGTCAGGTTTGTAAATCTATGCCTTGCATTCTCAGTGAAAGGATTAATCAATAAGGTCATCCTTGCTGCTTTCATTCTAAATAGCAATGCACAGGTGTAGCGCATGCAGAAATATAAATATATATGTAACCAAATGTACATGCAACATAACATAAAGTTGCATAATGTAAAGTAACAGAAAAATAACATAAAGTTACATTCTAACCATTTAATTGGTTTGTGTACACTAGATTGCATTTTTCAGGTGGGCGAGATATTTTTATTGACTTGAATAGTTTCATTTTAAATCTTTTTGTTGGGTCAGCACAAGACAAAACGAAACAAGATCTTTGTTTTAAGGCAACTGTGTCATTAGATAACCAGTAATAACTTGTAATTTTTTCTTAAAAAATGGTCCTTTCACTTTCAGCCTGCTTTTGGTAAACAGCCTACATTGTTTCTCTTCTGTTTAGGATTGTGTCATTTCTTTTTTGCACATGATAACAATTTTTTAAAATGAGTGTAGGTCTTTTTAATAATTGTACTCCTGATTATGCTGATTTACTATAATGGGCATACAGTGAGATGTCAAGGAATTTTGTCATTCACAGGGAGTTATGTTGAATTAGCTCCAGTTTTAGATTTTACTATTTAACCAAACATGGAAACTTGCGAGGTTCCTTGAATCATAACGACTCTCTCACAGTGAGGCTTCTTAACCTGTGTTCATAAATTTCCAAGATGTCCATAGACAGACTTCAGGAGGGCTGGACAATCTCTGACACCATGTGAAAAAAATTCTCTGTGCTTTTTGTGAGGAGGGGATCCATACCTTTCATCAGATTATCAGAGGGATTTCTAATTCCAAAGTGGTTAAGAACCAGTATTTAACTGGTATAAAAAACTTCAGTTGGTGGTAATGGTTTCAGAATTATTTTCTTCCAATGTTCTTTTCAAAATCAGATTCAGACAACCTTATATATCATATTCGAAGCCTTCTTTTAAAAAATTACATTAATAATTAGGCATAAACACTGATTATCCATAGACCTTTCTTACTTCAACTCAGAAATTTACAGTAAATTAATGAGTACTCGTGCTCTAATTTTATTTCTTGATCAGATTTGGTGTTTAAGTTTTTCAACTTCCTATTCCATACAAACCAGAATTTAAATGTCAGTTATAGAGATCATGACTTGAATTCTGTCATCAAAATGTATGGTAATATCCCTGTACTTGAGGTACTGCGGCCTGCCATGAACTGAGAAAGACATAGGCTAATAGAGACAATTGACCAAAATTTGACCACTCTTTGATCAAAATCTTTCAGATTATATAAAGCTGCTGCAGCTCTGTTACACAGACCAAACATGCAAAAATCCTATTAAAGACAGAGTTTGATAAATTAGTTCTCTCTTACTAAGACACCTGTCTGGAAATGTGAACTTAATTAAAAGAAATTACAACAGATTTTTTAAAGGTCCTGGGAGAAGTTGACTCACTCTCTTTAGCTATCCCTTTGAGAGACACATAACCTTAGAACCTCTTATCAAGAACAAAATAGGGATTGGATGCATCAATAGAAAGATGATACTTTCTAAGAAATTGTACCTCTTCATTTGTGAATAGGTTTATGTGATTATAGAAGTGGATCAGGGCCTGTGGTGATCCAGGCATTGTTGTAGTGGTAGTGCCACATTTTTGTGAAGTCAGACACAAATTGCCTGCTTTCTCTGGAAATGCCAGAATGGTGCCTGTCAGGAACCAGATCCCACGGATGGCCTTGTCCTGACACACAGCAACCTCTTGGTGGCCACAGCCCTTGCCTTTAGACAGAGGTTATCCACTGGGAGTAATTATGTCCCCCATGATACATTTCACAACATCCTGCAACATTTTTGATTGTCACAACTAGGGAGATATTACTGGCATCTAGTGAGTAGAAGTCATAGGTGCTGCTAAACTGTCTATAATGCATTGGACAGCTCCCAAGAACAAAAAATTATTTGGCCCAATGTGTCAATAATGCCGAGGTTGAGAAATTCTGCTCTAAGGCCATGCCACCTTTGACCACCCTGGGAGGTTATAGAGATATGCTCTATTCAGACCCACACTTCCCACAAGGCTGCTAGAAGTTAGTCAGTTTCAATGCCTTGAAATTGTAATGCTTTGGGCAGAGTGAAGTGAACAACTACCCTAAATGCCCTCCCCTTCCAGGTTAACATTTACTGTTTTCTCCAAAATGCATATTAAATGTCATTTCCTACAGGAAATCATGTCCTATTTTAGTGTCACCTCCCCATAGGCTCTCATAGTACCATATGCTTACTTGAATCACAGCTCTGATCAAATTATATCTTATTCCCCTACTAGTTTATAAATCTTTTGAAAGCGAGGTGTTTTTTTTTTTTTTTCAATCCTTATGTCTTAGCACCTACCAGAATGCTTGGCACATATAGGTATACAACAAATGTATGTTGAAGGAAAAAATAAGCCTAGAAGACTGGCTTGGATCGTGAGAGCCACCCTCCAAACTGGATTTACTCTAGACTGTTTAGGTGAGCACAATGACTCCCAAGGGTATCTAAGTATATCTGACTCCATGTTCTCCAAAGACTTTAAACTGAACAGCGTCACGTTTCATGGAATGTAGGTTCCCTGGCATCATGGTGGACATTTCTGGCCTATTGAAAGGAAACCATCATGATGTCTACCTGAGATACTGTAGAACAAATATTGCAGAGACTGTAGTACCTGGTTGGGGGCCTTTGACATAGGTTTCTCAAATGCCTTGTCTTAAGAGGAAGGAAGGCAAGCTCGATGCGCTACTTTTAATGAGGAGGCTTTGTAGTCTACATTCTACAAACTTTCTTCACTGAAGAAAGAAGAGTAGGGTGACCTGATTGAGCATATGAAATAGGGTAATGGAACAGCACACATTTGTCTCTAATAGTAATGAGCTGATACTAATACCCAGGTACAAGACTGTTAAAGGGTCTGACTATATGCAAGGGCAAATCTTATGGTAGCTACTTGCAAATTACACTAGAATCCACAAGAAAGAGGAAGACCTAAATTTAAAATAATTTATAAATGTACTTTTGTATTAAAAACAAAAATTCTGGTATTATAACATGAATAAATATCATGATGAAAATGAGAAAAAAGCACCTCTCAGATTTATAGCACATAGTGATAATCTGTACAGTACAATGATTATGGAATATAAGACAAAATGATTTCATTGTTCCAGATAGCATGATACTGTTGGATTACATTGTGCTGTTATTTTGACAAAACATGTCGAATAGGATTTCAGCAAAATGTTTAATACAACTGTAAGTATAATATTCCTGAAGTGAGTTGGCATCAGGAAGAAAAGACAGGAACATTTCAGAACATTCAACTTTATTTTCCATTGACAAACATAACATAAATAACATACATTTATTAAATACACAGACTAGCTGTGACCTGAATGCCATCAAAATTCTGATGTACTTTTCATAGTCTCTCTTATTTTTTGTCTCCACAATATTGAAGACCAGCCTTTAAAACATACTGGAAGATATATTTAAATATACTTAAGATAATTCCAAAAAAGTTTTACATAGAGGTGACAAAAGTATACTTTCTCAGTTAACCAAGTGCGTAGAGGATAGGATGCTGAGTAAAAGTGGTGGGGAAACATGCTTTCTATACTGAGTTTACATTACTGATTAAAGTGCCAATGATTTCAGTTCTTATTTAGACACACTATGTAAATAGTACACTCTCATTTGTTATAAACAGATCAAGATAATTAGTGGCTATTTTCAATTTATTTGCTTAAAGAAATGTTCAACTTATACTATTTGTACAAAAACATTTGAGAAAAGAAGAGAGAAAAGGTAAAATAGTATATATGTATATATGGAAAGGAGAGAATTTAGCAGTCAGTGATGACTTGAGTGAACTTAACACTTGCACTTAAACACACACACACACACACACACACACACACTAGCCATTCCTCACTTTGTCCTACTCACACTCAATTGTGTAAAGATGAATGTGGTCCTTTCCTCTTTGCTTCTGTGGAATGGCCTAAAAGGATGAAGAATTCTAACAGGAATAGAAATGTACAGGTTTTCCTCCATATTTTTCTCTGTGTTCTCTAGCCCACCCTCCATGACTGATCCACATAAGTATCCTTTTGAAAGTTGAAGGAACATTGAATTAGATCAGTAAGTCATATATATTTTCTCTGCTTCACATTACAGCTTTGATATACACAGGAACTAAAAACTATATAAACTCTTTTCAAATAACAAAGTTTGGTGATTGGCTAGCTTTTGGCTAGATAGCTGATTCACTTTAATTAAAAGGCCAAAATATTCTAATTCTAAAGCAACTGACACAAGAACTTAAGAGCTGCATATCTGAAAGTAATTTCAGAGGTGGAATCATCTCCAAAATGCTCAAAGAGCTGAAAATGCCGATTTGTTCCTGATGCTGATTTCTTTCCTTCTTACCTTTATTCCCATGATAAAATTGTTTCATTAAAGTAGACTCATTAAAAATCAGACTTAGATATGTTTCATATATTAGAGCATTAGCATATTAGAAATATGAAGCCATTCTCTCTCAAAAATGATCCCAGATTCACCAATAGTAGGTATTTCTGTTACTTTCTCTTAGTGAGAAAATAGATAAACGGGTTGCAGGCAAGGGATCTGGGGGCAACAGTCTTATCTCTAATGAAGAGATATGTAATCCAGGAAACATTTGGATTGCTTATGGTATGAAACTAATGTGAAACTTTTGAAGATAAAAGAATTTTCATTCTCAATAAAGAAAATGTGTGATATATAAATGAATACGGTATATATCTGATTGAATTGTATTTCTAAAGGATCAAATGTACTTGGCTATGGCATTGGTAATGTAATGGTTTACAACTCAATTTTTATAAATTATAAGCCTTTAAATAGAATTCTCATTTTGGAAATTATAAAATAGAGAATATATAAAATAAAGATTTTGGATTCTTTTATTCTTTAAAAGAAGAGAGAACAGGGGTGAATGAGAACAAATATGCTGAGTAGCATGTTTTGAAGTTATCTTTCCATCTGACTTAAAAACTAATTGCTGATCTCTTTTTGGAAAAAAATGACAATTCTAGATTTGTTAAAGTCTTTCATAGATACTCATGGTCTCTCAGTCTTCCCTTCATCACTTTGAAAACAGTTACCCTGTGCTAACTTTTTTTTTTTTTAAACTTCCTTCAGTTTTATTCAGTGTAAAGCTAATCAAAAAGGCATTCAGGGAAGAAATGTGCAAGATTTCACATAACAACCATAAATACAAATTCATCATAAAATTAAAACCTTTCTGGGTAGAGTAATTCAGGTGACTATGAAACTTTGCATGAAGTTAGTATCTATATAAATGATACCAATATAATGGGATTTTACTTAAAAATGTTCCCTAATTTTCTGTTTCATGCTTCATATGCAATCACCACCTGTTAGTTTCTTAGAATACCGAATTGATATTATATTCTTAAAAAATGTATATGTGAGTTTTAGATTGATCTTTAATTTTATACATTGGCTCTATCACAACCTAATTAATGAAACATCACAGGTATATGTCACCTCTTATTAGCATTTTATTGCAATTCAGAAAACAGTCCCATAGACTTAACTACAATATTAAATATTCTTCATTTTAAAAGTGATGTAATCTCATTCATTGAACAATTCTGTACATGTATTTAGACCTTAGTTTTAAAGATTTTGAGACATATACAAGCACAAAACCAGCAATAAACAAGCATCTGTGAAGATTTGACATGGTTGATGGTCTAAACTTTTTACATAGGTAAATCAGAAATTTTAATTATTCCATATTAGCTTTCAGTATGTTTATCCTAATAAATATTCTGCTCTCTGTGTCACTCATTTTCCAGTGTCCTATATATTTCAAGAGAGGTTTTTGGGGGTAAAAGATGAAAATAAGTAGGCAATATATGTGCCCAAATTTGCAAAGCATGGCATTTTTCTATTCTTTGTCTCTGACTTAACCCAATACCAAAGAACCATTAAATAATTATTGTTGTGGGGATTATTGAAGACTGATTACTAATTTGGGGCCAAAACCAAGAAAAATGTAAAAAGTATTAAATAAATAAAAAGCTTAATTCATTTAAAAATTTAATATCAGAATACTGCCACAGATCGACCATCTTTATAAAATCCTGTTTTAGAATTTTTAGTTTGTCATCATGGTCACAGAGTCTTTCATAGTTAACTGTCACATGAGCTTCTGCAAGTTTTTTCTATAACATGGTCGGGGGATCTTTTACATAGTAAGAAAGCATTAAGTAGAAATATATGTGCACTTTTTAATTCATAGTAATTTAAATCTGGCATGATTAAACACATCTATTGAAATACCTTTGAATATACATTAATAGGTAAATTTGGTAAATTTTGAGATAACATATTGTTTCTTCAATTTAAAATATTTTTAAGATATACACCATAGCTATTTAATTTGAAAGGTAAACTTTTTATCAGATAGCGTCATTCTCCTCTATGACACAGCATAGCTGTATCTTTTTATTGCTTAGAAAATCAGTACAGCTTTGTAAAATCTATGATAGCTTATTTTACATATATTTCTACATTGTAATCATTCATTTATTTCTATGTGGTTTCCTATGTCTCTTTTTTTCAATAATATCGTGGAGTTTGAAATTGTCATAATTTATGTATGCATTTTTTTCTGCTCAGATATATACATAGATAAACTAAGTATATGAGAGTGAGTTTAAAGGCAAATGAATTTAAACTTGGAAACAGACATACTCTTTTACAGTGACTTTAGATGTCCACTCCCTAACTACATCCAGGGCCTCTATAAAATGTCTCTGAAATTCTAATCTCAACTATCATCCAAAGGCTAAAATCATTTGAGACTTTTATTTTCTCGTCAGGTTTTCCCTAAACAACAAATGGCTGCCTAGATAACAAAACTCACATACCATTTACATGATTTCTTCCTTTTCCACCTCCTACTCAAGCTTATCCAAAACTTCCCGTTCGTCCACTCCTACCATGTATTCCCTTGACAGAAATTTATTTTGCGGTTAAGAATAAGTTTCAGAATTTTTCATCTGTATATATTTCTGTGGCTAGATAAAAAGTGATATTTCTTTGACAGTAATCTCCATTACCATTTGGACTAATCAGTCTCCTAAATTATTAATACAAATAAAGCACTTTGTTGTACAGCAATATGACCCTGCACACTTGAAGATAAATTTATATTTCAGTAATTAGTAGAGATCATTCACTTTATCAGCTTGATGAACTGTAATGGTGTAAAGCACTTCAACCGTATGGCAGATGCCTCACTGATGGGCACTTGGTTTTGGCAGACATTTATTCATTCATTCACTGAACAAATATTGAACACTTCCTACACTCCAAGTGCTATGCTAGCTGCTGGAAGAATAACCCAATCATGCTCATACCACTCGAATCCATACTGCATTTATGTCCATCTGATTATAACCTAGGATCAGAGAACTGACACTCAAGAGCTAAAGCCTTTTTATTAAGGTAATTTAAGTGCACATGTTTTTTGTAATCAGGTAGTTTTGCCTCATCTTCATGAGGTTATCTGTGGAATAATCCAATTCTATAACATAAAGAGATTTTATAATGGGGTTTTGATATAGGTTATTTATCATTCTCTCCCAAACCTAGACTAGCAGAACTATCATGAATTACATAAGCACCCCAGCAGATTCTGTCTTCTCACTCAGTTTGACATTGTCATTTAAATTGATTATTCCTGATTGACCTTCACTGATATACATATAAATTTAATAGATATATTGTACCTGTTAGAATAAATTTTCCCCAAATGCCTACAAAACTCAAAGAAAAATGTAGTTACTATAAAAAAAAAGAGTACAAATAAATCTCAAGTTTTTTTAAACTAAGAAAGCAATAAAGTAAACTACGAATTAAAATCTTCACAAAAAAAATGTTAATGAGTTTGCAAAATGAATGCTTCCAGGAATACAAAGAACATTTTGTGTAGATATAACTTAAAAGATTGTTGTGTTTGTTGGGGAGATTTTTTTTTCAAGTGCAATTCTCGAAACTTAACATAGAAATCTACTTGTACCTAAGAGACATAAAGCTTAGCTATCAAGGTTTGTAACACGTAGACTATAAGAAAAACATTTAATAATACATATTTAGATAGAGCTACTTTGAGAAGAGGGCAGAGAAAGTGCTGCAATATTATTAATTTTCTTATCCAATAAATAGGCCAAACTGTGGAAAGTCTTCACTAAATCTTCAAATTTTTATTGGTCTTAGAATCAGAGTTAGTATTTAAATATCCAAAAGACTGGGGAATACTTTAAGTGGAAAAAGCAGGGAAGATAATTAAGCAGAGTACCTATATTTAGTGCTTAAATAAGTCCTTAAATAGCATTCTGAAAAATCACTTCACTGATGCTTAAGATCAATTTTATGAATCTTCTCCAGGGTTGTAGGAATTAAAAATGTATTCAAAAGGAAGAATATTTAGCATTTGAATAGTCAAGAGTCCTGTCATATTTAAAATAAATGGAATTGGCTCTTATTCAGATAATACGTAAACCTAATTACCAATCCAACCAAAACTTAAACTTTGTAAGGTTAACAGTTAATTTACATATTGGACAATACTTAAATAACATCAGTACCAATTAATATTGTGGATACAATATACATTTTTATTCTAATTCAACTATTTTTTAAAAATGTAAGGAGAAAAAGGGTGATACAGAGAGAAAGAGGAATGAAAGAGAACACAGAAGACCAAGGACTTTGAAAAAACAGCAAATGTTGCCTTGTCTTCAATGATCTATGCATTAAATCTCCCATGTACTCAGTATACTGGAATATTAACTATCCCTACTCCCACACCTACCACCGATCAAGATCATTTATAAATAATGTTTTCACCTCATAAATAATCGCATATTCAGCTACAAATGGCAGAGACCCCAAAACACTAGACTATTAATATATTTTCCTTTCTTTGTATTTCAATACCTTTGGCACATAGGGGATTATCTATGCTGAGATCATTCAGCTTTCTATCAAAAATTCTGCTTCAATGCATAAACAGCGGCATGCCAGAGATGCCCAAATTCACAGTAAGGTTTAGGGCTATTTGTTGCCGAAAGCTATAACCATGCAAGTTGAGTAAGTGTTCTCTTTCATGCTCCTGTCTGTATTATTTCATTGGATAATGAGATAGGCTGCCCTTTCTGTCCATCATTAGAGCAGCTGGAGACAGCATTTGCTACCTGGCAAAACTTTCGAAGAAGGATCTTTCTTAGCAGCAGATAAACCCAGGGATCCAAGATCTGGTTCAGTGAAGCCAGGCGGACAGCTATTAAGAAGAAGTTGCATTCTTTCTGCTTTTCTGGGTGCGTCTTGCAGTGCTCAACTGATGTCTGATTGAAGATCATTTTCAACATCATTATCTAAGAAAGAGAGACAAATAATTATTCCAAAGATTAATAAGGTCATATGCATCTCCTCTACACAGTACTTTGCATGTAATTTACAATGAATTGGTGGTTATATTGAAACAATGAATTCAAGCAACACATACTCACAGAACACAGCTCTGAGTTATATGAGACATTCCTATGGATGTTCCTGCATTTTTGGCTATTTGACACGATGCAGCTTTTTAAAAAGTGCATGTTCTCAGGCTCTTGGTGCTTAGAATTTAAGAATTTTGAAAGTAACACATCTCAAAATTAGCCAAAGTCATCTGTCTTGTTGCAGAAAACAAGATACCCAAACGAGAGCCAAGAACTTCAACAAAACTGAAACATATTTAATCTTAAACTTCAGTAGTTCTAATGGAAACAAAAAAAAATTACTGAAGAAAAGGTAGAAGCCAGAAAGGGGATAATAATAATAATAATATTTTATGAACCCTTAAAAGTTACCAGGCACTATGTCGATTCTTCATATGTATTTAATAAACGATATAAGATAGATTTTATTACCATCTCCTTTTTACAACTGCAGAAACCAAGGTTAATGATGTAAAATGACCGAGCTAGACTTAAACCCAGGTTTAGTAACACCATATGACATACAGTATTTTATTTTTTTTATCTTTCCCTTTTCACCACATACACATATTAGAATGTAAACTCCATGAGGGCAGGATTTATTTTTTCCCCCACAAGTGTATTCACTGTACCAAGACCAATATTTAGCAGACAATGTCCAATAAATATTTGTGCATTAATATAAGAATATAATATTATGTGACATATATAACATATGTAATATATATTTATATTTGAATGAATGTTTGTGATTTCTATAAGAGAATAAAATAAAGGTTTATATGCATCTGAAAAAAAAATTCAAGCTCATTAATCATTAGAAAAATGAAAATTGTGACAAAATAAGAAACTACTTTACACCCATGAGTTTGACAAAAATGAAGAAATGTGTCTTTTCCAAATGTTAGTGAGGATGCGGAATGATAAGGACTCTTTTACACTCTACTAGCAACAATATAAACTGAGGCGGCCATCTTGAAAAACAATGGCACTATTTTGTCTGCTTCCTCCCAGCTATCCTGCCACAAATTCCTGCACCAGGAGTTGTGTACGTTAACCATTCACCATGACGTTGTTCATAATAGCAAAAAATTAAAATTAAAAATAAATTTAAAAAGCAAAAATAACCTAAACACGAATTTACAATCTCAAGAAAAGAAAGATGCTGACTTTTATAACTGATCCCTAAATTCATTTTCTAGGTGCATGGCTATTAAATGCTTGAAATGTGGCCAGAGCAAACTGAGATGCTGGAATAGGTAATGATATTATGAAATGATAATATTTTTGATATAGTGTGTTAAATAAAATATATTATTCAAATTAACAGTGCCTGCTTCTCTTTACTATTTCTAGAATATTTCCTACTAGAAATTTTTAAATTATATACAGGGCTTGCATTTGTTGCTTACGGTACATTTCTGTTGAAATCACTTCACTGTCTCTCTTGAGGCCCAAAGGAGGTTTAATATTCTGTCCTCAGGTCACAGATTCTAAATTAAAGTCAGTATCCCTGAGCATCCAAAACACCCAGACCACAAACCCACAATCTCAACAATGGCACTTTCATTTTTACACAGTCACTCTGTGTAAGAATGTGAGTCATCTTTGAATCCTTCTTTTGCTTTGTCCTCTGCAATGTCTTTTGCTCTTTTTCCAGTTTTCATCCTAGTTCAGCTCCTCCTCTCATCTGAATTATAGTAATAGCAGATACCCAGATTGTATGTATAGATGTCAACACATCACAGATTCAGAAGCCTAAATCCCAGCTCTGATCAAACCCTCACCAACTATAAAAACTTAGTCTGGGCCTTCTTGGACTAATTCTTAATTAATTCTTGGACTAATTCTTAGGTAATTCTTAAACCAATCACTAGCAAAAAAGATGGAAATATCCAGGTTTGGCTCATAGGACAAATTTATCCCCTGACACTTAACCTATGGTTCTTCACCAAATTACCACCTAATACCCGAACAAAATTATGGTTCTATGAGTAAATAATAAGAGAGGAATGGGTAGGCAACCAACAGATAGTCATATATCTTGAGTCCATAATTTCTTTCAAAGCATTTTTTCCCAAGGGATCTATTCAATAAAAGCAAAAACAGCTGTACAAATAATTGAATGTTCAGTGAAGCATTATCTATACCAGTGAGAAACTGTAAACACATAAATCTCTAATATAGGGAGTGAAGCTTAATAAGATACAATTTTTTTTTATATTGCTTTCAACGCTCCCTTGAGCAGCTGATCAGAAGGAGCAATAGTTCAGAGTATATGTGTACTTTCTAAAGAAAGTGCCTCTGTACTGTCCAAGCATCCTGGTTTTTGTTTGTCCTTCTCCCTTGTATAAGGAATAGAATAGTATATTTGGTTCACATAATAAGAATTAAGTCTAGAGTAGAATATACATCCTGATCACATGACAGTATAAGAATTGTTAAAAGACCAGAATATAAGATAGTATTATATATAAAGTTATATTATTATAATTAAATTATGTAAAATACATAGACTTATGGAAGGCAATGAAATTATTACTATTAAGCAATAACATGATGAAACAATAATTAAATTAATTTAAAAATTTTATATACATAAAAACATTTCAAACAATTTAGAAAAGGCTTTATTTAAATGAAGTTGATCATTATTCCCTTCATTAATAAATATGAATTCATTATACTAACTTATTATACACCAGATTTATTTAAAATGAATCCATCTACTGATGGATCCATCTTCTGATGTTGGCACAGAGTCCTATGAACTGAACACTGCCTGCCTCCACCTGTGGAATGAAGATGGACTCCCAGCAACGATCTCTAGGTCTCAGTCTCCAGAACCTATGACTATGTTATCACACATGGCAGAAAGAATATGCAGATATGATTAATGTTAAGGGCTTTAAGTTGGGGAGATTGTCCTGGATTATCTGGGCAGGTTCAATGTATCACATGAGTCCTTAATATCTGAGAACTTTCCCAGCTGTAGTCAGAGGGAGATGTGACTACAGAAGCTTGGTCAGAGAGCTATAATGTTGCTGGTTTTGAAGATAGAGGAGGGAGCCATGAGTTAAGAAATATAGATGGGTGGCCTCTAGAAATTGAAAAAGCAAAAAAGCCAGTCTTTGATTCTCTTTCAGAGCTTCCAGAAAAAACTCAGCCCTGTGGACACTGTGATCGATGTCGGGCTTTTAAGCAACAAAACTATACGAAAAATTTGTGTTGTTTTAAGCCACCAAGTTTGTAGTAATTTGTTAGACAGCTACCATAGAAAACTAATACACTCATGGAGGAGAGTGAGCTCTTAGATGTAGAGAAGGGACAGGGAGGAATGAGCTTGAAAATGATTTATGCCCTCTCATAGATAAAGCATCCTAGCAAGCTTGTTTACTTTGCTCACTTTCTTAGGAGACTTTTTTTTTTAACATAAATAAAGTAAGAGTAAACTTTATCCCAACTCCTGTCTAAATTATCTCAGTTTCTAAATTCACAACATGTAAAAATGAATTTTTGTTATTCTAGTGACGTTAGTTAGATGTCAGTGTGTTTGAGTAAAAGATATAAACCTACATTTTCTATTCGGTTGTCTTTTAAAAATAATTGTGGTTAGTAATCCTTTTTTATAAACATTTGGAAAGGTTTTATCTAGCTCTTTCAGCCCCTCGCCTCATCCAATTATTAAATATATTTGACCACTTGCCATATTCCAGAAAGTGTTCTGGGCGTGGTTTAGAATGATCTAAAAATACTTAAATTTCAACTTAATGTTTTCTTATAAAATAAAGTATTGAATTTCTCCAACTTTTTATAATCAGGAAAATGTCCAAAATTACTTATTAAAATGGGATTTAAGTCATTTTTCACAGTTCTCCTTGATTATTTTTAAATTAATTTTTATGAGGCTAATAATACTAAATTATTTTTATTAGGCTAATATAGGTTTCATATGCCTTACATTGGTTAGTAGACTGTATAATTTCCTGTAATTTACTATTGACAATGCAGTGATTATGACATTATGTAACCAAGCTGTGTAAGCAATAGCTGGCACATGGGGAGAGACACTCTAGCTTTTCCCAGAAATCATGAGATGTGCAATATGAAGATAATTTGAATTAGAGGCAGTGAGCATGATATTGCCATTTCCAAATGGCAGCGGGGATGGAAGTAAGACTCCAAATTCCTCCTTTAATTTTGAACATAAATACAAGTTAGCATCCATCTGTTTTGTTGACTTCTCTATACTTGAGCTAAACAGTGATTACATTTTTTTTGCAAATAATTTTTAGACAGACTTTGGAAGAAAAACTTTGGCATGAATATGTAGATTTCTAGGAGACTTAATTACGCCTATAAGTCCAATTCTACTCCTTATACGAGGGAGAAGGGACAAACAAAAAAGAGAATGTTTGGACAGCACAGAGGCTATATTTTGTTAGCAAACGCATAAATACTCTGCACAATTGCTCCTTCCAATCAGCCTCATATAATGAGCTAGCTGGTCACGGGAGCCTTGAGACCAATTCTGGCCAAAGAAAGCTGGGGCTCTTCTGCCAGCATCTTCCCCAAGATCCACGTGACTCTCCCAGACTTCTCACTTCTCCCCCTGGTAATTAGCAGGAATAGAGAGCTCTTTTTGTACCCGTGATAACCAGGAACACAACTATATCTGTGACTTCTAAATTCTCTATCCCTGGGTAGTGTCAAAGGCAATTACCTTGCTCCATCCTTAAGGGAAAAAAATGATTTGTCTCCTCTCCAGTGATAATGATCTTTGAAATGTGCAAAACACAAACTGGGGAGATTATTTTTAGTATTCTGCATTTGGATTGGATTTGATTGCAGCAGGATTCAAAACTACACATTTAAAAATCTTTAGTATTTCACTTCTTAGTTCAAAAGTGTCTTGGGTTATAGGCCATAAATATCTAATGAAGATGATAAATGAGTGAACCCAGAAAAATAACTTTCAGGGGAGGAAATAAAATTGGTTACTTGCCCTTAGGATCTATTATGTGGCTTTTATGCATTTCCAGTTTATTTCTAATGTAAATGTGTAAAAAAACTTTTCTTCACAGCCAATTTTTATCTGTTTTGTTTTTCATAATCCTCTGTTGTTAGGCCTGGGAGAACAACCTGCTTTACTGGAAATTCCCTCTATAATTGACAAATGTTCTATATTATAATACACTGAAACCAGTATGAGCCCTTTAAACTACTTACATAATTTGAAGAATTATCATGGGAAGAAGTTTCACTCTAGATTAAAGAAATAATTGTAGTCTTTCCAGTCTGGTTACAACTCTGTTTTTGAGGTTGCCAAATCATCTCAGCATTCTAGACTACTGTTTCAGAAGCTTCTCCTTCTCCTGCATTATCTAATCTAAAAACTTTGAATATAAACAGCTCATAAATATTTTAAAAATTACTAGTAGTTGTGCAATCTTATCTTAACTATTATGTAATTTTTATAAAACTTTTCAAAACAACAGTAGACAACTAAGAATCAGAAGAAGTAAATTCTATTGCTGGCTCTACTACCATTTATGAATTTAGGCAAATCATTTACTCTGTGTTTTATTAAGCTCACTAGTAAACAGCTATTGGATTGGATGGCCTCGCATATACTTCTATGGTTAAGTTTTTCTGATGAATTCTAGGACAAA
Source organism: Pteropus alecto (assembly GCF_000325575.1). Taxonomy (NCBI): domain Eukaryota; kingdom Metazoa; phylum Chordata; class Mammalia; order Chiroptera; family Pteropodidae; genus Pteropus; species Pteropus alecto. Next base: position 19,141,680 of record NW_006441955.1, read on the forward strand.
GCTGAAAAAAGAGTAAGGATTTAATTTTTTAAAAAAGAAGAAGAAGAAGAAGAAGAAGAAAGAAACTGACGTGTAAAAAGTGTGGAGGAAAAAAGAAAATTCCTCTTCAGGAAAATCCCAAGTGTGTCTTTTGGTAAATAGAGGAGAGAGGAAAATTACAAAGTTAGAGAGTGGACAGTGGAGGAGGACAAGATACTGGATTCATGAAGCTTTAAGGGGAGATTTTTTTAATAAGTAGTAGACTTAGACAAATGCACTGACCAAAAGTTTAAAGACCTGCCATAAATTTGACTCTGCTCTGCTTCTAGTTTGGGGACCAATGACCTAACTTTGGATCTTTATTCTTCCCTTCTCTAAAACGATTAATAATGCTTACTGAATATCTTCTCCATCCGGTAGTGCGGTTACAAAAATTTAAATGAGATAAGAATAATTAACGCCTTCAATTTACATAACATACCTCTTTCCAAACTCCAGGCTATTGCACTATATTGCATATGCTTCCAGGACAGGAAGAACAGTGGATGCTTAGAGAAATACTGCAAGAAAATGTATGTCTTATCTATGTCTGCTTTCCTTAAATTTCTACCTAGTAGAGTGGTTTAAAAAATACCCTCAAATTTGCACTTTAAAAATGTTTGGTAATGCAGAACCATTATCTAATCACTACATAGGAAACTCGAAATTATAAATAAGTAGGCAGCCTGCTATCACATTATTTGATACATAAGAATTACTCTCTCCTTTCAATTAGTATGAATTGTAAATTCTGTGCAATTTGGCTTAGTATAGCTTGGTGCACATGTTATGTCTAGATAAATATTTATCTTTCTATTAGAATGGTCAAAAAATGTCAGTAGCTAAGTAAGTATTCAAATTCTGGCTGAGTGGGGGAAGGCAAAAATTTACCCTATAAAAGTATTCATTCCTTGGATTACAGCTTTATGATACACATGTCAGAAGTGCTATCTTTACTATATTACAAACCTTTATATCCCAGGTGTCAAGAGAAAATCTAGAGAATGTGTCTTTGTCAAGGTCTAAAGAACATTATCCTTGAAAATGTTTATAGTTCAGATAGTTTTTTTTTCTGCCCAAATATAGTTTCATTTAAACCCAAATGCTCAATCCTACTATTATCTACTCAGAGAACCACAGTATTAGTGACAATTAAGAGCAGCTAAATGATTAAGGAAGGAATCAGAAGTGTGAACTAAGGCATGAAGGACTATTGAACTCAATATAAAAGAAAATTAGAAAAACTTAAATGGTCAACTGTAGGGAACTGTTTAAATCGTGGAACATCCATTGATTTGCATAACATATGCAATATGCATAATATATATGTATTCCAATGCTGTCATTTAAAATCATGTTTCTGAAAAATATTTAATAACATGAAGAAATGTTCAGGATAGGAAAAGTGAAAACAAATGTTTATTACACAGTATAATCCAATTAAAAACAACCGTATGTATATATAGTAAAATACTAGAAGCAGTTATCTCTGGGTAGGAATTAGGCAATTTCTATTTCCTTCTCTATATTCTTCTTTGTTTTCCAAATTCTCCACAATAAATACGTTATATTTACATTTGGAAAAGAAGCAGTAAGTTTATAGTGGGAAGTTTAGATATAAACAGAAACCTATTAAATAATTTATTGGTAAAATATTGGTGTCACATTCCATCCTAGAACCATCATGTGTTCATTTTAGCTTGAATTCTTAGGTAGCTGACGTATGCATAATGTAACAGCTAATAAGTAAACAGTCTGACACTCTACAACTGATCAAAACAATTAACCTAATCAACAAATTAATTATAGTTTATTAAAGAAAATGTGATGTTTAGCAGTAAATTACTGGCCTCTATGATTTGTGGACAGTACAGCTGTGACGTGCTGAAGAACCCCCTTCTTGTGCCACAGCCAGTATTCAGTGTGGGCTAATGATTGTGGCTGTAACCTGACATGATAAATTTTTATTTAACTTGGTCTCATGTCAAAATGACACTATTTTGGACCTGTGCTCCGTGAAGACTTCACCTCACAGAGGGATCTGAACAGACACGTCTAGTATTTGGCACTGACACTGGCTGACTATGCGCAGATTGGAATCTCTTTGAATTCATGGTCCCCAACTTGTCTCATTCCCTGTAAGATATTTCCCTCTCTCTCTCTTTCTCTCTTTCTCATTCACCACAGCAGCTATTTCCATACAGTTCTAGGTATTTTTGCCATAAGTATTTTTACCATAAACATCTTTGTTGCAAGCATTTTCACTGAAAAACTAATTGACAGAAAGACAATTTCACTATAAAAGATAAAACAACAGAAATAAAAAAGGAACATTAAAAAGGACATCATGAAACAAAAAAATTAACAAAATTTAAGACTATTGAGAAAAATGAAAATACATTGTCTTCAAAGTCTTTCTTTCATAGCATTATACAATTTTTTTCTACCTCTTTGGCATCACACTTTTTCTTTTTTCCTACAATTTCTTCCTTCATTAAGAGAGGCATCAATTTGCACCTAAAGAATAGAGCATTAACGCTCTCGAAGACTGTTGTGAATTAATGGCCTCCTCGTTTATATTTTATAAAGTTTGTCGAAACTTTTCGTTTCGACAGGTGGGAAGGATAACAGTGTTCACCAAATAATGTGCAAATTGATATGCTATCATTTTCTAGTATAGTATGCAATCTGGCTTTACATATAGTTTTGCAATCTGGCATTATTAAACGTTATCATCCACTATTTTAGGGCCACCATGTCTACTTGTCACTGTATAGAGCATATGGGGGCTAAAATTTATATAACAATGGGAGTACTGTGAGAACTTCGTCAATGGGAAAATGAAATCGCTGACAACTAGCTTAAATACATTAAGTCTGTCTAATGTAAACCAAATTGTCAACCAGTTATTTTATTTTTTATGGTGAAATTGCCTTACAACAAATTAGTTGTGTGGTGAAAATATTTGCGGCAAAAATGCTTGCAGTGAAGACATTTACAACAAAGATGCTTACACTGAAAATATCCAACACGATTTCACACGTTCTCGACTATCCAGATTACCTCACAGAGGACACGAGCTGTTTAGGTGGCCTCTCAACTCTTGCCACCAAATTCAGCACCTGCAACTACCCATTCCTTCTTTCTTCTTATTCAACTGGCAGAAGTGTCCTGTCTCCTACTTGAGACTAACCCTCTGTGTTCTGGATCCCATCTAACATGAATTTCAGAGGCCTTATTTTCTCAATTATTTCCTTCTGTTTTATATTTAACTTTGGCTTTTTCTCATTATCATTTTAACATATCTAAGTTTCTCTTACCTTGAGAAAATAAAACATTCTCCAGATTTTTTACCTATCTACATATACTGCTCCAGAAGTCACTGTTGACTTCTCAAAAGAGTTGTCTACCTTCTTATCTTCAAATTTATTCTTAAACCTCCTATGGCCTTGCCTCAGTGGCCACAAACCCTCAGGAAGGGCTGTTCTCAAGGATACCAAGAGGTTTCAACATCCATTGAACACTTACTTAACATGATTTCTCTGTAACATCAGACCTAGATGACGGTAGCCTTGATGACTATAGTTCTTGAAACATTCTCTTTCCTAATATTCAGGTTGTCATTTGTTCTGATGATCTTCCTAATTTTCCTGCTACCTCTCTAGATGCTCCTTTGCAGTCTTCTTTAAGGGCTCCTTTCTCTCTATCCATCCTGAAAACGTTAGGATTTCTGAGTCCTATTTTAAGTAGCCACCTGTTCTTGCTGTACATAAACTCATTGGGTGACCTCTTCCACTCGAATGTCTTCAAAACCCATCCAAGTTCTATAGGCTATACCTCTATTTTGAGCTCCAGACTAATCGATTTAGTTGCCTACAGCACAGCTCTACCTAGATGTCACACATCAAATTCATCAGGTCCAAAATTGAAATCATTATCTTTTTCCTCAAGGTTGTTTCTCCACTAATTTTCCCTATCTCAGTGAATGGAGTCACTAAAACAGACCTAAGACTTATTCTTGATTCATCTTGATTCATTTCTCTCTGTATATGTCTCTCTCTCTGTTTCTCATTAGCCATATTCCTCACATTCAATCAATGATGAAGTCTCCAATTAACTTCTAACATTTTGTTGACCTATCATTTCTTTCATCTTCACTCTCATTGACCCTAAACCCAGACCACCATCATCTCTTGTCTGAACTACCACAATAGTCTATTACATGATTTGTTAGCCTCCATTTGGGGCTCCTCCATGCTGCTTACAAAGGATACTCCTATTGAAAAATTCTTCAGTAACTTCTCATCACCCTGAGTATAAAGTCTAAATACTTTACATGGACATTCAAAGTTCATCATTACTTGGCCCCTGTTGAGCAGTCTAGCCTAAATTCTCACTATTCCTCATCCTCGCATCTATATCCCAATCACCTTGAACTTTTGTGAGTTTTTAAAAGTGCCAGTTCTTTTTGCACTGGGTTTTTACAAATGTGGATCCCTAGGTCTTATAACTCACATTCCCGTCTTGTTTCCTTGACTAATTGAACTTATTTTGTGCGTGTGTGTGTGTGTGTGTGTGTGTGTACATGTGTGTGTGTGTAGATTTGAAATATTAAAAAATCTTATGTTTCCCTTGCCAAAAGCCTAGTAGATACATCTTAATATGGACTTTCCAAATTCTCTACTTCATCACCCCTAAATATTTTATATTGTTGTCTATTTTTAATGGTACGTTTCTCCCAATTGATGAACATTTTTACAAGAGTAGTAATCATTTCTATCATTTTAGGCCTACCACATAAAGGCGCTAGCCCAGAATATGATACATTGTAGATTACTAAATATTTTTTATTAACAAATGAATGAATGTTAGGAGGGAAACAGAGTGTCCTACCCATTTGGAGGTAACAGAATCTAGAATTTTCACCTAGAGGTTAAATCCACCAATATTTATCCATATTTATCCTTATTCAAGGCTCTGGACTTTTTTCTTTCTTTCTTTCTATTATTATAATTAACCAGAATGACAGCTTCAATTTAGGTACTAATGGACTGTAAACACTTCTTATTACTCATAATTTTAAATGGAATACTAGTAACCCTGAAGCTGACAAGTTGGGCTGTAGAATCAAGTTGAATATAACAATGGGAGTTCTCACGATACTCTCATTTTTACAGGAGAAGCAAATGGAATCTTGAAAACATATTGACTCTAAAAGAAAGAAAGAATTCTTACCACACATTTATTTAATATATTTTCTTCAAAAATATAGTGCAAGTCTACAGCCATACCACCCTGAATGTGCCCGATCTCGTCTGATCTCGGAAGCTAAGCAGGGTCGGGCCTGGTTAGTACCTGGATGGAAGACCACCTAGGCATACCAGGTGCTGTAGGCAATAAAAATAATAATAAAATAAAATAATCTAGTGCCACAATAAAAAAAGAAAACTGATGAAATTAACATTATACTTCACCCAATATATTCAAAATATATCAACATGTAGTCAATATAAAAATTATGAATGCGATATTTTATATTCTTTTTTTTCTTATAATACATATTAACTCAAAAGTCTTTTATTGTTATAAAAGTGTTACATATGATTCTAGTGCTCCTTACTTATAGAATTCTTGCCCACAAATATAAGACTATATCTTATACCTATATTATAATAAATATTTAAAATGCCCCTCAGAGTCTAACAGATAACTGATCAATAACCATTTAATTTACTTGCAAAATTCCTGGCCAGTGTTAGCCTTTTAGTCAGTATTAGTATAGGAACTTCTTAACATTATACCATATTAATTCATTTTCTTTTTCCAATACAAAATACACCCTCATAAAATTTATCTGCTTTATTTATAGTTAACTCTTGTTCTGTCAACTGTAAATAGGGGCTAATTAATTGAGCAATACCAGATCCACAACCTGAGTGGCTTAAGGTGTCACACAATGGCATCACTTTTTCTTTCACATTAAGAACCTTCTGTGATTTCTGGATCATGACAGGAAATTCAGCCTCTAACGCCTTAACCTTTCAAAAGAGAACTATGATAAGTGTCTTTAACCTGAACTTGTACTGTTTGTGTGAAAGGAGAAATCTTCAGTCACACATTTCTAGAGGCCCCCTCTCCTTTTGCATATACCACGTAGCAGTATTGAATACTTTCATTCCTGCAACCCATTCAGCTCACTGGTTTACTGTGTTAACAGATATAAAGATATATTACAAACTGTAAAATATTCAAGAGTCCCTAACTTTTAGTAAGTACTATGTAACTATTAGGTGTTATTGTTTTTGGTATTCTTCTTCTTCAAATGTTAAGTATGATAAAAGGAAGCATAAGATCCCCTCACTGTCATCTCCTAGGTATATGAATTCTAATTCTAGTGTGGCTATGACATACCATAGAATGGTAACTTGCTATATTAGTAGGGGCACAGGTCTCTTTTTAACTCCATCATCCATTAAGGTTTACACAGCAGTCTTGTAATACATTTCACAGTCACTCTTTC
>NW_006441955.1:19148260-19165195 GCF_000325575.1 Pteropus alecto
TTTACGTTACAAATGATCAACTTTGTTTTCCAAAATACCTTTTGGAAAATAACCTGCTTTTCTTTTTCAGGAAATTAGACTTTACAAAATCACTTAAATTATGGTTAGCATTTAAAATTTGTACCAGATTTGAGAGAAGTTTGAAAAATATTAAATTCACATTATACCTGATGCAGGAAAATGTAAACTTACCTGTTCATTTTCTATGTTTCCCCACCTTAGGTTTCTTTTGTCTCATCTGTTGACTTATTTTGGAGTTACCATTTGGTCCAACAGCAAAATATATAAAAGGAACCAGAAGGAAAATAACATAAAGAAAAAAGCTATTTTCCCATGACTCAAATGCCTTACTCCTATGAGAACAGACTCCTGTGAGAAGATAAACAAATCCCAATACATGAATCCATTAGCTCCCTCTGTCCTTAGCATACGAATTCAATGAAGGCCGTTTTTACTGCACTACTTAGCATCCTAAGGAAGATTTTAAGCAAATAATTATAAAAGCATTCCTGTTACCATCTTAGGGAAAATTATTTTGGTGATTTCATTTTAAAAACCGTATTTGATGTATTTTCAAGAACGGTTTTGCAGGAAGCAGTGAATAGATGTTATTGAGATGTGGAAATATCCAGCTCGCCAGTCCATTGAATCAGAAAAGCTGTTTTCATCTGCTTCTCCAAAAAGATTTATTGAAATAGTTTCCCTGCCTAAAACAATTGGAAAATCATTGGTCTAATTGCAACTCTATGCAAAATAAATGTAACTCAAACCACAAATGTAAGCCACATATATACTTTTAAACTTTATAGTAGCCACATTATTTTAAAAAAATAAAAATAATAATGTCAAATTAATTTTAATTATATTTTAATTTAACAAAAATATCTGAAATAGTATTTCAACATGTAATCGATATGAAAATTAATGAGACATTTTACATTCGTTTTGTACTTGATCGTCATTTGATTGTATTTTATACTTACACTGCATCTCAATTTGGAGTAATCACATTACAAGTGTCCAATAACCACAGGTGGCTAAGTGGCTACCATCTTGAACGGTGCAAGTCTAGTGCTTTATATTTTTTGAGATCCTTCCATACATATTCTCTCAATTTAAGTGCATAGGTATTATTACTGTAGTGTCCACTATTGATTTACTGCCCAGCATCCATTATCCCATCTGCCCTTCTCATTAGCACCTCTGTTTTCATGGGAGTATAAGTGCTTCAGAGCTGATCCCACCCCTGGGTATTGGAGCGTGCCTAGATTAGTCATAATGATGGGACCTCGCACTAGGCAATGCAATCCAAGGAGAAGTTCCCTAAGGACATATTGGAAAGGTTTCTTCATTTTTAGGAGAGAGCCACAAAAAAACACAGCTACTCTCTCCTGCTAGAGGTAAACTAGGAAGCAGGTACTAGCAATCATCCTACCACCTGAGGGGAACAAGCCACAGATGGGATGAGGCCAATGCCAACTGCAAAAGATGGGACAAGTCTTGGTCCTTGATGACAATGCCAAGCTTCTGGATTAGCCAACTTTAAAGGCTGCCCTAACTTTGGATTTGCAGTTATGACTTTTATTCTGAAGCCACTATCTTATGCCATACTAATAACCACCATAGGCAACATAAATATACTGAAACTTTTGAGAATCTTTTGAAGCATTGTTTTTCCCTTTCTTTATTATTTTTACTGTTTCCCATTGTTGCTGAAATTCCTCATTGTTTAATGGTTATCCCCAGGGCACTTTCCCAAACATCCTTTTTGTTTTTTCTTCTTTGGATACCAGGCATTAGAGCAGCTGTTTTCTAGTGCTTCCATCTACTGTTTCTAATTAACTTCTCTCTTTCATTACAAAAACAACGTTGTGTCTCCTTTACTTGTCTATCTGAAAGGTATTTTTTAATCTTATAAAAATTTTTATTACTATTAACGATGCAGAAACAATAAAAGTAACAAATAAACCAAACGATATAATGTTTTTAAAAATGCTCACAAATTTTACTGTATATATGGTACTGATTAGTTACAAGGTGGATTGGTGGTATTGGAATCAAAAACATTTGGTTTCGATTTTCTCAATACCACTTAACAACTGTGGGCTTTAACACAAGTTGCTTACCCAGCAAATAAGAAAATTAAATTAAATTTTAAAAAAGAGATAAATATCATCGACTTTGAAGGATTTATGTGAAGATTAGAAATCACATAATATATGTAAAACTCTTAAGGACAGGATTTATACCTCGATTTTCTGATTCCAAATCTAGCGTCCTTTTCATTTTATTACAATTTCTTTATTTATTACACAATCTTTTACTGAGTGGTTGCTATGGTCCAAGAAGATTTATAGACAAATATGGCAATGTCTCTGCTCTTAAGCAGTGTACAGTTTACAGTGAATCAGAAAAATAAATGGATATTAACAAGAGAAAGTTCATCTAGTTTAGTGGTTCATTGCATAGGCTATAAAATCAGACAAGTCTGGATTTGAAAGTCAATCCTATTTTTGTTAACTTTGTGACCTCGGGAAAGTTATTTAACATCTCAAAACCGATTTCCTCATCTGAAAAAGGAGATAACAGTATCCCTTCCTAGTGTTGTTGACAGAACAAAATGAGATTGTGAAATGCTTAGCTCTGTGCCCGCTGTAAAGTAAGCATTTGCCTACTGTGGGCAATAATCCTCACTGTCATAATAAATATCATGACAACTGTAAATATAATTGTGCATAATTACGTGCAAAAGATATGTACAGGCCTAAGCAGTATAGAGGAGGGGTATTTAAATCCATCTCCAGGGTCAAGGGAGCACTGCCCCCTAAAGGAGCAGATACCCTGGAGAGTTTTGAAAGACAAAGAGCTCTTACTGCTAAATGTGAAACTGTGTGACTCATTCTAGGACCTGCAAATAGATCTTTATGACTGAAGGTAGGGATGCTGGAGGAAGAATGGAAAATGAGTGGTAACTGTGGACAAATCCAAAATTTTAAGGATTAAATTAAGAAAACTGAAGCCAATTTAATTTGGTGAGAGGGTACTAGACTGTAACATGCCTGAATTCCACGTTGGAAAATCTCTGTGAATGCAGTGAGGTTTGCTAAGACTTTTTCTCTTCTCTGTAATTATAAGAAAAAAGGATGAAAGCAGGTTTCCAAGAATGCACTGTAACATACTGGAAGTTTTAAAACCGTCAAAACAAATTTTCTAATTTTGACTGTAGTCAAACACTTTCCCACTAAGCAAAGGGAACTCAATAAACAGTTTTATTTGTTTTATAAATAGTTTAGTAAAAAGAATAATATTTGTGAGTCGTATTAGTTGAAAAATGTTTGCCTAGTAAACCCTTACCACTGCATGTGAGTGTTCTAAGCCTGAATAGACAGACAGAACCGAATGAAATTTATGCCACACCTTAACAGAAAACTTGAAATTCTAGGTATCACAGTGAATGGAATCCTTTGAAAGATTATTGTAGGACAAGCAAAAATTCTTGTTACCTTCTATAGAGATTTCTATAATATATTCTATATAGAAACCTGAGTCCTAAGAAGGCTAATCGATTCCTCAATCAACAAAGATTTTGCAGGAAATCTTTAATCACTGTGATTTTCTGACTCAGTCACTTCGGTGATTATTGACTATTCTCAATCAATCTGTTCTTTTTCGTACATTTTCAAAGAAGTAATTTGAAAATATTTTAATAAGCTAATAAAAACGAGACAACCAATATGAAACAGAGCATTACAGCATAAAAAAAAAAACGTATCTACCAATTTCTAGGGCTATGGTTGGGGAAAGTTGTATAATCATTCGACTCTTAGAAGGTGCAACTGAAAGATGGAGACAAAAATCCCAAACTGATTAACTGTTGTGAAGATTAAATAATATATGTAAAGGACTTAACACTGTAATTCTTAAGTACTTACACATAGTAGGCATTCAGGAACTATGTCCTTTTGTGTTCTGAGTCTCTCAGCTTCCTTTCCATCAGCTGCCACTCCAACTCCACATAGCGACATGAACACACACACGCACACGGCTTGAAATATACATTACTGTCATAACGTTTCTAAAAACTAATTATATGGTAACAATGAACCCGTACTTTTTATTATTAATACTCCAATTTCGAAAAACTTTTTCTACATATTCTAAGTAGGAGAGAGATCCCAGCACATACTTCCCACTATCACCTCTTAGTTCAAGAACAAGATTCTGCAGGTGCTGATCCTTTTTCTAATGACCCCTTGATATAGCCAGGTGGTAAAAAGCCAAGCTGAAGCAGTCAGGTTTGCACCCAGGACTTTTAATCTTACGAAAGAGACACAAAGGAGGGGGAACTCTTAGACATCTGATTCACCCTTACAGCACTCAGCATACTACAGCAGGCAGTGGGGCCTGATGCTCACTACCCAGATAAGCCAGGTTCCTGCCTGACTTCCAAACCTGACTTCCAAACCTTCGATATCCTGTGAGCCCCCAGTACCTTTTTCGCATGTGCCGTTGGTGTTTGGAGTCAGATTCTGGTGTTTGCAGCCAAGAACCAAATTTAGGGAGGAGACTAAAGCTCTGAAGTGAGAAGACATTGCCATGCTTCTTAAAAATTGATCTACGGCATAATTTAATTAGAAATAATGCTAGAGAAAAAGAAAATTCAAAATGTTCCCTAATATCTTTTATAGAACAAAAGCCGATGTTAAAAAATTTACTTTTGAATCCAAGCAAAGTCTAGTCTATTCTTGGAGGAAATTGCTAACATTCAATAAATTTAAAAATCTGCCATTCAGCAAGTTGGCTGTTAGCATATCTAGTGAGAAAGTTGCCAGATTAACATCAATCCAGACTATAACTCACTCTTTATGGAAAAAAATTTAAAAAGAACTTCTTTTCTCTTCTCTGGTCTCCTCACTATGGTTGCATCAAAGTGTGAGCTTTCAGAGCTTTATGCAGCCACTTCCGTTCCATTGTAAACCTTACATTAACTCACTTCTGGACAATTCTCTGAGCCTAAATCTTTAATGGTAGCTTAACCAAACTCACATTAGTCTTTGAAGATGAAACAGAGTCCTGAGACTTTATGTCATATCTGTTTCTTGTATTCACAAAATAAAACAAAAAAGTAATAAAAAAGAAAGGAAGGAAGGAAGGAAAGGAGAGAAAGGGGAGGGAGGGAGAGAGAAAAGAAGGAAGAGAAAGAAAGATCTATATCGAAGCAGTGCTTCTAGTGTATTGCTATAAAAGCAAAATTAAAACCCTACATGCAGATTGTAAATATAAGCCTAATAACCTAAGGCTTTGAAAAAAGAACACAGGACCTGGCCAATGAGCTGCAAAGCTATGCCTTAGGTTGTTTTCTTAGAAGCAGAGCATAAATTGAGGATTTTGACACATGGCAAGAAGTAAAAGTGAGAGATAAAGAGTCCTGGCTTCAGAATTCCATAGGGCCACCTCCACTCTTGGCAACCCTTGCAATTTATGTGATTCAAGCAATCCCCTCCCTTTTTTTTTTTTTTTAATTTTTTAATTTCTTAAGATAGCTTGCTTTAACTTGGTCTGGATCTTGTTCTGGGGGTCATGATTCTTATGATATCCTATTATTTCGTGAGCAAACCTTTGCTTACTTCTCTTTTTCTGTGTGACTATTCTGACTCGTATCTCAGAAAAATAAAATAGTACCCATCAGACAGAACTTAATCCTGACTCTGCTCGTTACTAGCTGTGCAAGCTGGGAGCAGTAACTTCCTTCTCAAGGAGCCAAATGGAAAACCATTTGCGGACCGATAGCCGCCTCAGCACCAGAGGCCCCCCAAAAGAAGAGAGGGCCCTATTTCTTGTCAGAGTCACAGGATAGCCATTAGAGAAATTTCACTTAGCATGATTATCTCGAGATCCAACCATGAGAAATTTCAGAATGTCTTGTAAACTCTGTCTCCAAAACACTTTTGTGAATACATTCGCTTCTGCTCCTCCATCTCAGCTATCATCACGTCACCTAGACAACTTCAAAACCTTCTACCTGGTCTCCCCACCCCCACTCTTGCCTTTTTGCAATTTAGTCTTCACACAGCTACCAATCCACCAGAAAGATCTTTTAAAAACATAAACCATTAATGTCATTCCCCTGCTTCAAACCTTCGAGTATTCTCTTAAAATAATATCGAAACTCCTTAATATGGACTTACATGCCCCAACATGACATTTGACCTCAATTTACAGCATTCCACTCCCTCTCTTCTTATTTCACTTGAGTCACACTGGCCTTCTTTCTATTTCTTGAACACACCAGGTGAGGGCCTTTGCTGTTCCCTTTTCCTAGAATGCTCTTGTAGATTGTTCATACCTGGTTCTTTCCTTTCATTCAGTTTGCAGCTTATATGTTACCTCTCAGAGGCATTGTTCCCTGACACCCCAATAAAGTTTCCCAGGCTCCCTCTATCACATCGTGTTGTTTTCTTTTCTTAACAGTATTTATCACAATCTAACTTCTAGCTTATTTATTTGTTGACTGATTTTCTCCTTCTACTAGAATGCATGTTCTCCAAGAGGAGGAAACTAGTCTGTCTATTTCAATACTATATTTCTAGCACCTAGAATAGGGCCTGACACATAGTAGGTACTCAATAAATAATCACTGGATGCATGAATGGATAAATGAATTCTAAATGGTCCTCGGCTTTGTTCCTATATTCGAAATTGACAATGGAGAATAACATTGTTTTTTTGAGACATAACCTCAAGTTTCTCCATGAAATCAATTAGTAGAGAACATATTTCTTGAGGACAAGGACCACACCATTGTTCTGTCAGGTTGTAGCACAGTGATATTCACACACAAGCGATATTTAGTGAAGTGTTGGTTAAATTAATTAATACATCGTGGCTCCTGTTGCTGACATTGTCAAGATTATTTCATGTTATTTTGCTGTTCCTAAACTTAGTGGAACTCCTTGATAGCTAATAGAGAAGTATAGTATCATATAACTTTAAACATAAAAGTTGTCTCTAATTAAATTTGGCATTGTTCCATGTAAACCATGGACTAGAATTAGTACCACCCAAATGCAATCAATATAAAGAAGATAAAATTTTCCTAATAGAAAGAATGACTCAAGATGTATTGGGCTACTCTGAGGAACCGTGGCTTAGAGAAAAGAGCTTGGCCTTTGAATCCTACCTTGACTTCTTACTTGCTCTGTTATCTTGAACAAATCTTTCAACCCCTTTCAGCTTTAGTTTCTTTATTATCTGTAAACTGGAGATAATGCTGTTTACCCCAGTAAGGTTGTCAAAAAATAAAGAAAATTATTTGTGAGAAAGTGCCCAGCATAATGCTTGGTTCTAATAAAATTATTTGTGCTCCTTAAAAAGCAATAAATTTCTTACAACTAAAGGTGTTCAAAGTGTAGACAATTTCACCAAGAATATTCTAGAAAGAGACCAAATATTAGATAGGTTGTTTCACTAAATGACCTTTCTGAATCAAGAGATTTTATAATGTGAACCTTCTTATTATAAAAATATGAAAAAGAAGCATAGAAAAACAATACGGCTTGCCCAAAATGAAATACAAAGTCCCATTCCTAATCTTCAAGGCAATCTACCAATGTACTCCTTCCTCCCTCTCCCTTTAATCCCTATTTGACTCAGAATATTTCTTGACATTCTCAAACATACTTCAACGAAAACAGATTTGCTTACCATTCCCAACACACCTGGCTCAATTTTTTACTCTGTGCTTCACAGACTCCCTCCTTCCGCCAATTCTTTGCTGTCATGTCCTTCCCTTCATTTGAAGCAACACTTAAAGAAAAAATGTTTTTCCCTTATTTACATCTCCATCTAACCTCAGTCTTCGGGCTCTGATGCCCTACTTCTCCAAATCTTAAGGCAACCTGAGTGATCTTTTTTAATACATAAAGCAGAACAAATCATTCCCTCACTCAAAGCTTTTAGTTGCTTTCTGTCATACTTCAGATTAAAGTTTAAACTCCCAAACAAAAATGACAAGGTTCTGCATGGTTTGGCCCTGCCTTCCTTCCTAGCCTCACCTCAAAGGCATTCTCTCTTTTACTCATGCTAATCCATCTATCTTGTTTTCCTCCAGTTCCCCTAATGCTCCCAGCAATTTCCATTCACAAGCTGCTCTTGCTTCCTCAAAGCATCATCTTTCAAGAGTCTTCATAAATGACATTTCCACAGTGAGGCAGTCTGTAAGCGCCTCAGTCCCTACCAATATAGCAAGAGGGGGTCCTCTTTAGCACTCTCGCAGCACACCCTGTTCTTACCTTCCTTACATGCCTGCCCTTTGTTTTAGTGATGCATGCAAGGGGCTGCTAGAAGCTTCTTCTCTCTTCAGGTGGGCAGAGCAAGTCACAGGGGAGCAGATGTTACAGAAGCAAGAATCATATTACTTTGCTAAATATAGAATAAGTAGATTTACAAAGCAGACATTAATGTGGTATAACAAAGTGAAATCCTCACAATATTCCTGGTATATACTGCAGGTTATTTGGGAAGAGGTAAGCCATCATGCGTAGTGGGCCCAGGGCCTTCTGGAAAAAATGAAACCTAGAAACTAAACCTGTTCTCCTAAGTTCTGAGGTCAAGAA
The DNA here is from genome assembly GCF_000325575.1 of Pteropus alecto. Taxonomy (NCBI): domain Eukaryota; kingdom Metazoa; phylum Chordata; class Mammalia; order Chiroptera; family Pteropodidae; genus Pteropus; species Pteropus alecto. The sequence goes on from NW_006441955.1 coordinate 19,156,876, forward strand.
ACTCAGAGCAGAATGGCTCTGGCTATATTCACTAGAGGGAAAAGACATGGAAAGTCTTAAAAGAAAACTCACTGGAAGGGAAAGGCAAATGACTCAGGAGGTGATCTGAGTACAACCCAGAGCCTAAGGACCCAGGAGGGCGGGCTGGTTCCTGACAGTACGTGGCCTGCGGCCAGCCGCCCTTTGGGTCCATACTCTCTAGCTCAGTGGCTGTGCTCTGGGGAATTACTGCTGAGCTCTATGGCTGGAGTCATAGATGAGAATTCATGTCCCCTCTAATTATGACATCCAAGCACTGACCCACTACAGCCTGGACAGGGACATTGCTCCAGCTGCAGTGGACCAGCACCGCCTTCCTGCCCAGACAAGGCCAATCTGCAGTAGCAGTAACGTGTGACAGTGAGAGCACTCACAGTAATGACCCATCAGACTGGTTGCATTTGTTTATTGGAATGGCTGTTTATTAACTGTCTGTCTACTTTAGTATATTAAAAGCTTCATGAAAGAAAATAGCATGTCTGCTTGGCATACCGTTACCAAGGATAGCACAGGTTGCACACTGCCCAAAAAGGAGTGACAGTCACAAAGGATACAGTGTGAATAGGGCCACCTAGGGCTATGTAACTGTTCAACACATATAACCATACGATTCAGCCCTGGTCACCATTATATCACCAGAGTGAGCAGAGTGACAAGCACATAGCAAACACTCAATAAATATTTAAAGAATGATTGTATAAAAGAATGCATGATGTACTTTGTCCATTTCTATACATTTCTATCCTTCTTCTTAAGAAGTCTTCGGGCATTTTCTCCCATGTATCTAATATATTATGTCTGACAGGGACAATTTTATCTATTTAGAGCCCTGGGAAGTCAGAACTGAAGTGAAGGTTAGAGTTGATAATTTTTTTATCTTACTGAGAGGAAAAGGAAACCAGAAAGATAAAGTGACTTCTATCATGCGGTGGAAAAGCCAAGACCAGAACCCAGGTCTTTTGTCTTCCGGTGCCTTGTTCTCTCTGTGGCCCTCACCTACTTTTTCAGTTACTTTATTTTGTTCCTCTCATGGAACAGAGAGGAGTGCTCACGAGTCAGTGGTCACTTAATAACTGCCATCCGTGCCTTGTGACTGTTGAAATATTTCTCTAATTTGGGAAATGCAGGTGTGTGCACGTCACCTGACTCAAACAAAGTGGTTAGTAGTAAGTAGGACGTTATCAAGAAAATGTCATACATCGAGACTGCAATAAGACTTCCCCCTTACTGTCTGGTGAATTCCCCAAAATGCATCTTATCTTTTACAACTCCCTTTCATCATTTTCAACATTAACGACACACTTCTTTTTAAAAAATGTTTATGAATCACACTACAGCAGCATATTTTCAATCACAGAAAATGATACTAGCTAAGTATTCAGAAAGAAGAACAAAAAGATCAAATCTACTTTTAGGAAATATCAAAGGATCAGTGAAAAGTATATTTTTAAAAATACACCTGTTTTTTTCTGGATCAATAATTGCTTAAAATAAATAGGCATCCAGCTCCAACTTGACCTCTTGTTTTTTGTATTACCAAGATTTTTTAAAATAGCAATGCTGTTTGGTATAGGATTTATCCTGTCCTTACATTACATGACTCTTATCTAAATTAATGGCTAATTTCCTTCTTTTCAACAGAATTAAGGTGTGAAAAATCAAGCCTCCTCTTCCATTTCTGCCACTATCTTTCATTTTTAGCTTTACGATCCTTAAATGCCTATCATGAAAATCAGTACTGGTAAAATAATATGTAGATTTTGAATAAGTGCTATGGTCAGCCATTGAAATGTCCTCCTTATGGATGTTGCCCAAGAGAATGTTTGGGTGGGCCACTTGCTCAGAAAATTACACTCCGTGTTATTTTCAGGCCGCAAATAATATTAATGCCTTGTCAGGACCTAGTCAAACTCTGAGGCATTTTAAAACTATGATTCTCATGCTTTGGTTTGATTTAAGGCTTGTGTAAACTCAATTTTTGGTTGTGAGTCAGATTCTGTTCAGCCCCAACAATTCTGGTCATTTGTAAAGAGATGAGGACAAGCAAGGCACAAGCTCTACAGTTAGGAAGTTTGCAGAATGATCTGACCTAGGACAATAGCTAGATGCACAATTAATTCAACTCAAACATTTGCATGAAGACAGGTCTGAGCATACAAAGACAGGAAAAAGTGCCTTACTGCAAAGATAGGGAACACATTCCAGACTTGTGGCAGAGGTCTTCAAAGCACAAAGTAGTGGTTATTCCTCAGGTTTAAGAAAAAGGGGTGATGGGATTCGGCATGGTTTAGATTTAGTTAACTGGCAGCTGCGAGGAAAAAAAGGATTCTAGAGCTGAGAGAATGCAGAAGAGAGATGGCAGCAGGGAAGGAGAGGAAGGATGAATTATAATATCTTGTAAAAGTTTATGCACATGTGGTTTATCATTTTTCTTATTTTATTTTTTTCTAAAAAGTTATATTCTCCACCACATTTTCTGCCTAGTGAACTATAACTAATTAAGCTGTGAAACATCATTTGTCTCTTTTCTCCAGGTTCCTGGGAGAAAGTTCTATCTGAACACAAGTCAACATTATCATCTAGTAAAATACCATGGTAGTATTCCTAATACGGACAGGATATCTTCAATTATTCTCATAAACATCTTGGTTTTCATTACAATCCTGTGAAATAGATTGGGTAGCTAAGTTTTCATTACTATTTCAGAGAAGAAAAAAAAAATCATTCACAAAAATATCAAGTAAATTATCTGCGGTTGTACAATTAATTGCTCATGTAACTGGGACCAGACCCTGTCTTCTGATTTGGGTGCTTAGATATTCAGTCAACAAGCATGTATTAGAGAGGCAATTATGATAGTTCCTAAAGGGGGAAAAAGAAACAACCAATGCACAAGACAGATACTGTGCCTACCCTCAATATGTCCAGTGAAGTGTGACTCAGACTATGTCAGGAAAATCCAAAGTAGGTGCTGTGGGACTATAGGACCAGAGTACCCAATCAAGCCTAGAGAAGATTGAGGAAGGTTTCTCTAACAAAGTGACTTCTAACTTGAGACCTTAGCCAGCCCTAGAGGGATGACTGCTCGGCAGCTATTTTTGAATGACTAAGGGGTGAAGTGGTAAGTGAAAATAAAAACAGAGAGAGAAGTGTTTTGAGTAAAGAGAACAGAGTCACGGAGAATTTCCACTTTGTAGTGCTACTTCCCCAAGTGTGTGTGTTTGTATGTATGTAACTCTCATTAAAACAGTCACATGCTGTCCAATTATCATTTCTGTATAAGAATGAATCACTATGTTTACTGTGAAATGTTGACAAACAGGAGACAAGATATGAGGAACCCCAGAAAAATTAGGCTCCTTCTTTACTTAACCTCTTTAACCTATGAAAGTTGGAATTTTTTATAGAGAAAAAGGGGACTTGAGAGACCATCTAATAATCTTCAAGAAGCATGGTGGGAATTGAAATACAAACTTTTTACCTCTATGGTAAGGAATTGAGGAAAAAGGCAATGTCAGAATCTGACAGATTACAGTTGTAGATCTTAGAGTCATGAGGCATGAATGAGATAAATGCAGAACACTGGTGGATTATAAAAATACTACAATTAGAGAGTGGAGGGGAGAGAAGAGAGGAGAGGTAGACAGGGTAAAGGGGATCAAATATGTGGTGACAGAAAGAAATCTAACTATGGGAGGTGAACACACAGTGTAAATATATATATGTGCCTTACTGTTAAAGTATACAGGTGAAACTTATTGGATTTCATTAACCTATGTCACCATAAAAAAAAAAATGCTACAGAAATGTAAGGAGTTTTGGGGGGGCATTTCCCCCTACTGCTTCCCTGCAATGCAAAGCCAAAACTAAAAACTGAAACAAGACACCCAGTATCGCTCACTATCACACCTCAGAACCCCCAGAGGAATCATCATCTGTTCCAAATGCTTGTAGTGCATACTCCTGACTGTCATTCCCAGAAAACTGAACCTGTGGAAACTTTCTTAATTCAGTTATTGACCTTTACAGCTTTTTCAACAGAGAAAACCCAATGAGTCACAATTTTGCTACAACTCTAGACCATCTGAATTTCTTCAAATCTGTTGGCTTAAGAACTGTTTAATTCTTGGCTCTCTCTCTGATAAACTCAAAATAAAAAATCTGCCTTTTTTAGCTCTGTTTTATCTCATTCTTCAAGTTATATTGGCTTCTGGATATATCATTTGGATAATCCACCATCTTATATACCATGTCCAAAAGCCTTAGTCACTCAGGATCCCTTATTCTTACAAAAAGCAATCAACCAGTCTCTTTCCCAAATTTCTCACTCTGTCTCATTGAACTATGATTCTCCCAAATAAGAAAACTTGAGAATAACATAAATGGAAAAAGACCTTAGATATCTGTTAGTCCTGCCTTTATAGACAGAAAGATATATAACCTGCCCAGTGCCACTATTAGGATTAAAATTCATGGCCTCTATCTAAGCTAAGTGAACAAATCAACAACAACAACGACAGCAATTGAAAATAAATTCAGAGTCAGACATTCTGAATTATTCTAATTCTAATGTTCTTTATACTTGAGTTCTTCATCTGAGTGATTTAGAAAATAGTGGCAATCTTACAGGGCACACTTAAATTAGGCTTAAATTAGGTTATTTACCACAGTAAATAGGACAGTAGATGTGTAAGAAATGTTGGTTGAATTAATCACTCCTTAAATTGCCCATTTCTAACATATTACTTCTCTCTTACCTTTCCTTCTCTGACTCATCTCTTCCCACTATCTCTACCATAAAGCCCTAACCAGCCTGTAAAAGCAAGTCATAACTGATCTTACTTTCCCATTTCCAGCTCAAATCTATCTACACTTTATAGCCCTGCCAATCTTTTTAACTCTCTCTCCTATTAAAAAAAAAAAAAAAAAAAAGAGGTTCTACTGCCAACTGGCAAAAGAACACAATCCTCATTCTATGTTCGTCCTAACTACCTAAATCTGGTCCCGTGGGCCTTTTCAAGCCATTCTTCCCATGGTTCCAGTGTGCACACTCTGTTATCCAGCTGGGCTTCTGGCACATTCACTCTCAGCCCCGAAGTCAAGCTATGTCATTCCATCTCTTCCCAGAAGCCCACTCTAGCAAATTCAGACAGACTTTCTTACCAGAGCCAAAAGCATTAATTACATCCCATCCTGTATTGTTCTCTAATTGTTTCACTTATAAATGTGGTAATTCTGCTTCTCTGAATAGATTATCATTCTTTGACCAATTTTTAATGTCTACTTAATATCCCTTCCACAGTGCCAAGAATGAATTGTAGTAAACTAAAAAAAAAAAAAAAAGTTAAGAATTCTGAATAATCTCAATTCTTATAAAAACAAGAAGTTATAGAGGATTTTTTTCTATAATACTAATTCACGTGTTTAATCATTTTCCCTGAAATGACATCCTGAGTATGACAAAAAATTTTAGGCAGAGAAAATTAGAAATTAAACGACACTTTTTTATACTATAAAACAGCATTACTTCTGTAAAATAATCTATCATATATATTTATTACATGTATATTTAAGCAAACTTCATTGTCGAAATGTATCAGTGATTCCTTAAATTAAAAAAAAAAAATTACAGCTACATTGTGAAATATCTTCTTGAATAGAAGCACCCCTGTCTGCATTTGTGGATACTGAACAGGGAATATGCTGGTTCAAGATTAAAGGCAAAAGGTTCTAAGGCTGCTTTTATCCATTTCCAAAATTGTAGTTGAGAAACTGTTTCTCATACCTCACTTTTCACAATGTTAATGGTTAGCTTTATATCTATTATTATTATTATTATTATTATTTTTTTAAGATAGCTATGGTATTAGGCACATTCTACCTGTTTGGGGCGTGCCGGGTTTACAAAAGCACAAAATGTACTCATAGCTTCTCTGAGTACAATGCTGCAATACCTTAAGGTTATTCCTGTTTCTGGAAACTTGGGTATCATGTCAAATAATTTTATAAGTATTTGGTGGCTGTAATTCATAAAAAATAAAATAATAATAATAAAAAGTCAAACAGATTACAATGCTGAGTCAACTGGCTGATTCCAACAGAATGGCAATTTAATGCCTCATATAAACATAATCTGTGGCTAAGATCATCTATCATGTGACATAATTTTCCACTTCATTCTCACTTAATTTCACATCTTGTGTTCTATTTTATAAAGTTTCTGAGGAAAAGAGAAAGTAAAAAAGCTTTTGTCTGTGCCATAGATAAACCTCTATTTAAGTGTTTATGTGGTGAGAACTTGTAGCAGTTGGGATGTTTTCTTATTGTAGTATCTCTTCTCTGCTAACTTTTCCAGCAGTAACAAATGAATATTATTACATTCATGATAGTCTTCATGATACAGATGTATTTGGGGTCTTTTTAAGTAAAGCATTTGAATAATTAGATTAGTATTCTATGCCCAGCTCAACAAAAAACTAACAGGGAATCTATATTTTACCCATAGTTAGAAAAAAAGTTGTATAAAATGATCTCTCACTTTAACATTAATACACTGAAAATTTAATTCAGTAAGTTCTAATGTTTTTATTCTTATAATTCCCTAACCTATTAAGAAAGCAGTTTTGCCAGTTTCTTTCCTTTGAAATAATTCCAACTTTGTACTGGAGAACTTTCTGAAGATATCTGGAGATTTAATTTCAACAGTGCACAAAACAGAAGATAGAACCATTTTCTTTAGTTTAAAAAGTACCTATTTTGAAGTCTTAAATTTCTTCTCTTCAATATAATCAATCACGTGTTAAATTTAGTTTAAGGTTTTTATGAGAACTGAATTGATAAAGTGTCTGATAAAATGCTGCAAACTGAGAGATATTATTTGAATGCAGATATTAATTGAAATTAAATAAGACTATTTCCAAATACAGTTTTTCTTAAGAGTGAGTTTGGCCAACCTAGGTTACAATTTTCAGAACTGATCTAAATTCTTCCTAAGGCCACTGTGCTCATGGTATTGGAACCAAAGTTTTGAAATAAAAGACACACCACTGTATACAGTTTTTCTTCTACTTAGAAAAAAAAGCAACTACTGTAAGTCTGGCTAACTGTATAGATAAGCTTTTTATTCATTTGTTTTAATTGAATTTTTTCCAGGATTTAAAGTGTGGTAGAGTAAACGCAAAGATGTGGGACTCAAATGAAGTTATGAAAGATTAAGATATTATGTTGCCTTTAAAGTTATGTTAATTACCACATTTTAGTAAAGTGTTTATTATTTAGAACTCTTTTTCCGTTCTTTTGGCCACCTACATACTCCATTCCTCAACCATGGAAGTAAATATGTCTAAAATTGGTGCTGGTTTTGATAAGCCATCATGATGACATCAGCCTTAGTTCTAGCTCCTGGAATGCAGAACTGTTACCATACAGCGACTTGTGGGCTGCTAGGTCCCAACATAACTCTCCTTGTCACCACACATCATCACTGATTTGGAACCAAGACTTGTACTCTAAATATACTACGCCAGTTAAACAGAGGTATTCTGGAATATCTGCTTTGTCAAAAGGAGAGAGTGGGAGGAAAAAAGGAACTATAGTTCTACTTTTAAATGCAAGGAATTTAAAACTATAAATGGTACACAACAATGTCGATGTACTTAATATTACTGAACTGTACACATGGTTAAAATGGTACTTAATATTACTGAACTGTACACATGGTTAAAATGGTAAATTTTATGCTACGTATATTTTACCAACTTAAAAGAAAAAAACTGTTAGTGGGTTCTGAAAACTGGGTCCATGGGTTTCAGAAGTTTTTCACGACTGTCTAACAAACTTCCAGGTCCAATATATAATTGGTTATATCTCTGCCATAGTGACCAGGTTGCTCTTTCTGCAACAAAACTCCTATTAAACCAGTTTGCTTGGGGCCTAAACAAGCACCTATTCATCAGGAGTTAGTACACAACAGGTGCCCACATACATCTCTAGCTAAAAGTATCACTGGAAAACTTCGAAAGAATGATGTAAGGGTGTTTGTTAGACAAGGCTCCTGTGGAAACATCGCTGGCTCCCAGATTGTGCGTCCCTGTAAGGAGCTGGGAAATGCGGAAATCCCAACTCCTACTCAGGATTGGCTTGGCCCCAGTCCTGTATAGTTGCCACATGGGGCAAACAAAAGCTGGTCAGAGGGAGTTACCAGGCCTCCGGGGCCCACTGACTGTCGACCCCAACCACTTTCTAGAGGGTCCAACACCATTCCAAAAAAACAGAGACGCCG
>NW_006441955.1:19165981-19198108 GCF_000325575.1 Pteropus alecto
GCGTTGCTAGGCCCCAACTTAACTCTCCTTGTCACCACACATCATCACTGATTTGGAACCAAGACTTGTACTCTAAATATACTACGCCAGTTAAACAGAGGTATTCTGGAATATCTGCTTTGTCAAAAGGAGAGAGTGGGAGGAAAAAAGGAACTATAGTTCTACTTTTAAATGCAAGGAATTTAAAACTATAAATGGTACACAACAATGTCGATGTACTTAATATTACTGAACTGTACACATGGTTAAAATGGTACTTAATATTACTGAACTGTACACATGGTTAAAATGGTAAATTTTATGCTACGTATATTTTACCAACTTAAAAGAAAAAAACTGTTAGTGGGTTCTGAAAACTGGGTCCATGGGTTTCAGAAGTTTTTCACGACTGTCTAACAAACTTCCAGGTCCAATATATAATTGGTTATATCTCTGCCATAGTGACCAGGTTGCTCTTTCTGCAACAAAACTCCTATTAAACCAGTTTGCTTGGGGCCTAAACAAGCATCTATTCATCAGGAGTTAGTACACAACAGGTGCCCACATACATCTCTAGCTAAAAGTATCACTGGAAAACTTCGAAAGAATGATGTAAGGGTGTTTGTTAGACAAGGCTCCTGTGGAAACATCGCTGGCTCCCAGATTGTGCGTCCCTGTAAGGAGCTGGGAAATGCGGAAATCCCAACTCCTACTCAGGATTGGCTTGGCCCCAGTCCTGTATAGTTGCCACATGGGGCAAACAAAAGCTGGTCAGAGGGAGTTACCAGGCCTCCGGGGCCCACTGACTGTCGACCCCAACCACTTTCTAGAGGGTCCAACACCATTCCAAAAAGCTGAGGCTGGCTGCAGTTACAAGATGTATCTTCACTCTCCTGCCTCTAGTTCAGAGTGAGCCTGCAAGGAAGGTTAGCGCAGGCTGCTGCTCAGAGAGAAGGCACCGTGGCTCAGAAGCTGCAAGAGGGCTGTGCCTATCTGCCGTCTGGGGAGGAGTACTTCTGCAGAACTGAAAATCTCCTAACGTGAGAGAGATATTTGAACTAGGGAAGATATTTGAATTAGGGAGGAGTACTTCTGCAGACTGAGAATCTCTTAACGTGAGAGAGTTATTTGAACTAGGCTACAGTTGTCATCATCATTCTGTTTCCAATGCACCCAGGAGAAACCTCTATTTCAGCACACGCACTGAAATCATACGTGGGTATTCTCTTACTCTCTCTGATTGTAATGTGAGCGGCCCTGTGGTCTCCCTGTGCGCAAAGTCAGAGCCTAACGCGATGCCCGGCGCTTGGAAGGCGCTCCGCAAGTAAGCGAGGAACTCAACTGTGAAGCCACAACCGAGACAGCGCAGGCAGAAGCGCCTCTCCAATGCTCGGTGTCTAAAAACAAACCCCTGCAGGTGCTGTCACTCTGAGAAGTGTCCATTGTCCGCAGGCGCCCCACCCAGACCTCTGCATACCCTTGAACTACCTACCAGCAATGGCGACCAGCAGATCGACAGCACGCACATGATCCCCAAGAGCTGGATGGCAGTCTCAGTCGTGATCCGGCCCCACTGGGCGCTGGACTGAGACGCCGTGGCCTTGGCCCGGCAACGGGATACCAGGGCCTTAATAGTGGCCAGGTTGCAGGCGAAGGTGATGGTCAGAGCTGAGAGTCCCAGAAAGGCAAAGGTGGAGGCGAAGAAAAGGTTGCCCCACTTGTGCGAAGAGCTAGTCCCATTGCCCCCTCCCCCGGTGCTAATGAAGCACCACGTCCCGGGCCACTGGACGGTGTACTGGCCCACGTCCAGCACCGGCAACAGGGCGAAGGCCAGCACCGCCAGCCACACCCCGAGCAGCACGGAGCGGGTGGCGCGCGTCTTCATGTGGCTCGCGTACCAGTGCGGCGCCCGGATGGCCAGCGCCCGCTCGACGGCCATGGCGCTGGCGATGAAGAGCGAGGAGAGCCCAAAGACAGTCATGGTCAGACCAAAGAAAGTGCACAACCTCCCGGACGGGTCGAGGTGCTCCCAGCGCTGCTTGGACAGGTACACGACGATGACCACGGGGCTGGTGAGCAGCTGCCCAACCAGGTCGGTGAGGGCGAGCCAGCCGATGCACAGCAGGAACGACTTCTTGCGCTTGCTCTCGCGGCGCCGGTAGCTCCGCGACACCAGCAGCATGGCCAGCGCGTTGCCCACGAAGCCGGTGATCAGCATGGTGATCGGGAAGACTACGGACACCGAGCGGCAATCCTCGCCGGTCTCCGAGGGGCGCGTGAGGTTGCCGCGCGCCTCGGCGGAGTGCTCCGGCGCCCACATTCCCGGGTAGGAGTGGTTAAGGCGGGTGCAGAAAGGGGCGCTCCTGTCGCCCCGGGTCTCCTTCATGTTGGCTTCGAGGTGAGGAAAGGACGGCACTCGGAGAGCTGCAGCGGGAGCGGGTAGACGGGGCGCGGGAGGCGGTGGAGGTCCGGGGCGACCGGGGCTGGGGCTGAGGCTGGCGCTGGGGCGGGGCTGCCTTCCATGGTGCGGGCGCACCCGCCGCCTCACTTTGCTACATCTGCAGCCGCGGCGCCTGGGCTCTTGGCCCTCGCGGGCAGCCGCACCGTCGGCTCCGGGAAGCGCAGGCTCCCGGGCGCGCCGCGGTGCCTGTCCCCCTCTATAAGGCCGAAGGGGCGGGGCGCCCTGAGTGTGGGCGTGAGTGCCGTGGGGGGAGGAGGGAGAAACCGCAGAGCGCGCCTCTTGGCTGCGGTGTGACCGCGGCCCTGGCTGCCTGGGTTGGGAGAAACCCAGGAAGGCTCCTCTCGAAATGTCCCAGCTCCTGGCCGGACGGGACACCCAGCCAGGACGCCCTCCCCGGCTCCGCGCTTCCTCCTGTCTCTGTCAGAGGAGCGACCAAGAGCGGCGGAAGCTAAAATGCCTCGCTGGGCTTCCCGGCCTCAGGCAAGTTGCCAAGGTGGACCTGAGCGTCTGCCCTCCTCCTCCTCTACCCACGGACTTTTATCCGGGGACTAGATGCGCCCCCTGAAGGCGTTTTGTAACCTTGGCAAGTGAAACTCACCTGTCCCAAAGTAATCTAGGCAAGTCACATTCCTTCGCTTAGCTGAGTGTGAACTTTTTTCCCTGTCTACTTCGGGACTCTAAAATGATCCCGAGCAGGCCCGGCTGCTCTGTTCCCGGGGGTGGGGTGGCGGGGGCGCACTGAACCCATAAAACTAATAGTGCCTCGAAACTTCAGGAAATAGTGCCTCGAAACTACAGGGAAACAAAACACGATCTGCTGGGCGAAGTCAAAGATGAAGATATCCAAGTACCATTTCCCACCTAAATTCCCTCTTCCCTTTAAAGGAACAAGTCCGCAAAAGTGGCGAGAGGCAGGTGGCAGACATTTGTGTATCTGATATAGTGAAGTCAACTGCTGCCAGCCTGTGGGAAATGGAATGAAAGGGGGAGGGCAGGAGAGAGGAATGCTGTTTCTTACAAAGCTTCCAACCATTCTCCACCCCTTGCCCATTCTCATACAATTAGGGTCACAAATTGTATTTAGATGTTAGGAAGACCTTCATATTTAGTGAAAATAGGCATAATTGCCTACTAACAACTTTTATTAAGGCAATATTATGTGTTTTCACAAGTGTTTTCCCATTTTGTCAGAGATCCTCCAAGGTCCCTTTTCTATTATTATTACTCCTCTTTTATGGTGAGGTAACTGAGACTACATCGTTAAAGGACATGTCTAAGGTCTCCAGTCTCTGTCTTTTTATTAGAAGCACAGTGTTTCTCACATGGATACCATCACCACTCTCAGCAGTTGAAAATCAATGGTAAGACCAGTTCTTGTCAAATCTAGGGAGGGCCTGTTTTGGGGGTCTCTTCAGATTGTCCAGGGAATGAAAAGATTTTTAAAATTATTTACAAACTTTATTTTTCCTCTTATTTAAGAGATTAGACCTAATCATATAGTACTACGAAGACCATTATTCAGACTTCAGATTGACTTTTGGAACAACCCATGGCACTTTCTTTGGCTTTTGTAGTTGAGTGTAAATGAGTTGTGGCAGATGAGAATGAAATATGTTCTCCTGCATTCTTTCTGTGCTATTTTGATTTTATATGAGAGTTTGAAAAACAATCATTATAGGGTTACATAGTTTTTAAAGGAGAAAAATAAAAAATGTAATTTAAACTCCACTTTAACAACATGCATTAATCACATTACTAATTTGTTTTGCTGTCATTTAAAATTTTTTTGCAATTTGAATTTTATTTTTTAAATGTCATGTTTTTAATGAGAGCAATAGCTAGGCAGGAATAGTGAAGTGCTTTTTAAATGTTCCTCAAACTTTTGTCTAATAGTTGGATGAAATTAATCTCGATCCCAAAATTGAGAGTGTTCTTCTAAAATATCATTTAAAAAGTAAAATAATATTTTAGGTATTCTTAGACATATGCTTTATCCAAAGCATTTGGATGAAAGTACATATCAAATTTAATTTTTCAGCAATAAAATTCTCATGTAATTATATGTTTTAAAAATTTAAGATCTTTTCATGATTCATTCAGCTAAGAAAAGCTGAGCTCTTTCCAGTTGCATTAAAAATTATTCTCATTTTATTGATAGATAGTTGGCTTCTTTAAAATTTTATTTTCTCCATTACAATGGATGCTGTAGTCAAGTGAACTTCATAATAGTAACAACCAGGACATGCAGTACCGAAAAATTAAAGTTAGCGTCTTTTACTCATCTCCAACGCACTAAATGTGCTGCATTTCAGATCTTTCGTGTAACACTTTCCCTCTTTCATTTCTTTGCTTCATCCAATTCTAAGTTGTCTGCTTTGTAGCTATTCACACTGCAAACAAGTGATTGGGAGATCTGAGGAGTCACACAATAGGACACTGACAGTTGCATTCTGTTTGGCACTTCTTGGTATTAAAGCAGAATTTGAATTTCTGAATTTTTGTCACTAACACCCTCTAGTGACCAAAAATTTAATAACATGCTGCACACTATGTTAAAGAGAATTTCTAAAAGACATACATGCTTTGCTTAAGGAACCTCTGGTATCTTTCCTAGGGGTCTACTCATTAATATATAACTATTGTTATTTTGTTTTCCTTTGAGTGCACAAACTGGCATGTCTGCTTAATCAATTGACCAGTGGAGGATTAACATTATAGAGTCAGATAAATGAAAGACCACATATTCAAATGTTTTTTAAGATTTTTAAAGTATTCACCAATTATATATTTTAACCAAAATTCTGACCTAGAAATAATTTTAATCTACAAATTGTGCCTCTCCTGTATTTTAAAATTCACAACATATTAATATTGAGCTGGTGTTAATGTATTCTGCTATTTACTTCTACTGAACTCTTTTAAGAAGTCTTACCATAGACATGGATACAAAACAAGATTAATAACTAGTTTCACATAATCAAGCCCTTGATTACTTCGTTATGGATGAAAAGTATTTGCAATTCTTACTCCATGGAGTCAACTGGTAATTTCAGTATATTTTTTAGTCATTCATTTATTCAATAAATATTTATTGAGTATCTACTCTATGTCAGACACTGTACTAGTCGTTAGGGATACAAAAGTCTATACATTTATGGTGTTTATATTTCAGTGTAAAACTCTTGATTTTTTAAAAAATCCGAAATAACGAAAGCAAGAATACTTATCTTAGTGGCTTTTGTAATTTGTCATGGGGGTAGGATCTTATATGAAACTCAATTTTAAAAACTATGTAGTTTTCATGAAAAATTGGAAAAAAAACATAGTTTTTATGATCAAATGGGACTTATCTCAGGAACCCAAGGTAAACTTAACTCAAACATCAATCAATATAATTACCATTTTAACAAAATAAAGATGTTTTAAAGTCTTTGCTAAATCAAACATCTGAGTACAGAGTCCCTTTGTATTGCTTGCCTTTTCTCCAAACTTTTCTTCCTATTTCTTTACATGCCTAGTATTTTTCAATTGAAAACTGGACCTTGTAGTTTATATATTGTGGTGACTGTGGATTCGAGTTTTCTTTTGAGGATTGATTTGAGGAGGCTCTGCTAGGCAGTTAACTGCCAACATTTCTTCTTCATAGCTGTTGCTATATCTGCTCTGTTCTCATGGTTTTCCATGGCTGCCCTTTTAGCCTCGTTACCTGTAAACTGATCTAAGCTGTAGTTACGTTAATTTGTTGGTCAGTGAATGATGGGGACCACCCTCTCTGTGGTTTCATTGATTATAGAGATTCTTCTCTAATTTCCAGCTGCTCTGCCAGCTTTGGGTTGTGCCCTGACATTTAAAGCTTGAAAAGCTTCAACATTCTGCCACCTAAGGTGCACACAGTGGGGAATCAACTAAGAAAAGCGTCAAACAAAGTCATGGATATAGTCTTGAGTAGTTGTACGTTTTAAGACTAGATTCCCATCTAGTCTCTGCTTGCCTTTTCACTAGGCTCCAGGGGGATTCCCACTTATTGCATAGTTTAGCTGTCAAACAGATTTGGGCAGAAATTCTATTTTATTCCTTTTGTGGTTCTCATTGCCTGACTTTTCTGTTTAAATTCACAGTCGCTTTTCCAGCCTTGAACTCCAGTCATTGGCACTTTTTTCTAATAAGGCTGCAATTTTTCCATCAATTCCCACAAACATAGTCAAAAGGTTGAGCATCACCCTCAGTTTAAAATGCCAATATTCTTAATTCTTAACCCTTTCAGTTGCAGTGTTTTGAAATTAATCTTTTTCCCAATTTTGGTATGCTTTTGAATGCTTTCTACAGAATTTAAATAGTTGTTTTTAAATTTTTAACCAGATTTTATAATTGTTATCTGAAGGGCAGTAGGATAATGGCATAAAGACATACAGTTCAATGGAACAGAATACTATAGATAGACATATATATATGCAGATAGATATCTATATCTATATAGATATAGATGGATATACAGATGTAGATACAAAGATATGTATACACACATTCATCTATACATGCAAATTCAATTAATTTTCAGCAAAGGTGTTAAGGCAATTAGTAGAAAAAAGTCTTTTGAACAAATGCTGCTCGAAAAACTGGATACCTCTATACAAATAAAAATGAGAATAAACTTTATCTCATACTACACACAAAATGGACAGACCATTTAATTACAATAAATGTAATTACATTTAATCTTAAAACTATAAATCTTCTAGATTAAAAACAGGAGGAAAATCCATGTGACTTCTTTACCCTCTCATTATGACTTGGAAGTATTTTTGCAACTTGTTTTTGTCTGTTTTTAACATTTAACAACATGCAATTATTTCTTTTGACCAGTATGCATAGAAATTCTTTATTCCTCTTAAATACCAAGAATAATCCAACAAATTCTTTCTGAATGTTTGGATTATTTGTAATTTTTGCTGTAAGAAGAAATGGCACAATAGTATTCTTGTATATATTGTTGTACATTTGTCAGGCTTATTATTACATGATAAATCCTTAAAAGTGGACTGCTGTACACTGATGATCCCAAAATTTGTTTCTGCAGCCTACACTTCTTTGAACTCCAGCCTCATGTATCTAATTGACTATTTGTCATCCATTTGTAAAGTCCATAGTCTATCTCAGTATGTTCAAATGGAACTTCAAAATTTCTCCCCTACTCCTGGTTCTACCGGAGTGTTAAGAATCTCAGTATATAATACTATTGCTCACTTACTCAAGCCAGAAACTCAGTGGCTGTCTTTGAGTCTTCTTTTTCCATTATATGTCTTCTAATCCATCATCCAGTAATATTAATTCTAATTTCAAAATGTATCTCATGGACATTCACTTATCTCCATCTCCACAGCCACCACATTAGTTCAGGTAACTATCATCTTTTACCTAATCTACTGCAATATTTTTTATATTGCCTTGATTTTATCATTTTAAATTACGTTTATTGTAACAAACTGAGCTAAACAAAAAAAAAGTTTAAAGAGCATTTAGATTATATTTTAAAATGTTAATAATATCCTCTTCACCTCTCCTTGTTACCACTCCCAAATTAACCAATACTAACAGGATGGGGTATATTCTTTCAGATTTTTCTATGCTCATATGCAGATATTTCCACTCAAAATACACGAGTTTTTGCTTTTGTTTGCCAGAAAACTATTTAAAATATTGCCGTTTAAAATATTTACAACCTTATGGGTGAAATATATTTTATTGTTAATGTGTGTTTCTCTAACTAGTGAAGTAAAATCCATTTTCCCATGTCTATTAACTTCTTCATTAATTGATCTTTGTACATTTTCTATTGGATTATCATTATGCTATTAATTTGCAAGAGCTCTTTGTGTAGTTAGAGACATTGCTTGTTTCTCATTTTCCTACCTCATCATTTGCCTTTTTAACTTTTTGTGTCATGTTTATTACCATATGTAAAACATTTAGAAAAATGCTCACCTTTTCTTTATGGTTTTGAGGATTCCTGCTTAAGAAAGTTAAGGATTTGTCCTTCTTAATTCTTATACTCAGTTACATTTTGTAATATTTTTGCTTTAATATTAGCAAATAGATTAAATAGAACCTAACAGATTAAAATTTTTACTTTTTAGCAAATGGTAATGAGTTGGAAGTTTAACATGTTTGATGGATTATCATATGGATAGCTAGCACCATTTATTAAGTAAATAAATCATAATTCTCTTAATTAAAATCCCATTTTGTCATATAATAAATTTCTATATGGCCTAGCACCCAGATCTTGGTTTCTAAATACCATTCTCAAATAAGAACAATCATGACTTCTTGCAGAAATGTCTAACTTATGGCTGTGGCAGGGAAAATACAAAATGAGCCTAGAGCATACTACACTACCAGAAATTAGAGAAGTGCTCAAAAGACAAAAAGATGAGGACATATCAAAAGGACACAGAAGCCAACTTGAAATAATACCTAATAGCCAAAACTGGAATAATTTGAGCAACAAAATATGTAATGTAGTATTTAATTATAACCCAAATATAAAAATGATCACGAGTCCATACTGATATGATTGGGTAAATGGGAAAAAAAGAGACAAACCCATTATATATATATATACACACACATACTAACATACACAGCCTCTTTAGGAAGTGGGACATAGTCCCTCCTTTTCCCTTGAAAGTATGCTTGACTTCCTGACTTATTTCCAAAAAATATCATATGAAAAAGGAAAAACAGTAGCTTTACAGTGGAGAAATCTAGCAAACACTATATTTACCAAGTGATGGTTAACATCACCAGTAATTTCATATGGATATTATGTACCTCCTGATATGGCATGCACCTCACTCCTGCAGTAATCTTTCCAAACCTCATAACCCCAGTCTAATTAAGAAATGAAAATAGATAAACCCAAAATGAGGGTCATTCTACAGGATACTTGGCCAGTTACTCCTCAAGTCTGTCAAGATCATGAAAAACAAGAATGAGAAACACAGACCAGAAGAAAATGAGAAAGCATAACTATAAGCCATATAATACTCTATTTTGGATCCTGGACTAGAAAGAAGACATCAGTGAAAAAAAAAAATGGTGAAAAATAAATAAAAGCTGGAGTTCAGTTATTAGCAAGCTTAAAATACTGGTTTCTTGGTTTTTACAAATGTATTTTAGTAATGTAAGATAACGCTGTGTAAAACTGGATGGGGGTATATGAGAACTCTGTATTACCTTTGCAAGTTTTCTCTATATCTAAAAATATTCCAAAAATGAAGTCCTTTAAAATTCACATATAGATATGTGTTTTCTATTTCTCTATTTTCTTGTTCTATTTCATTAGATTATTTGTATCTCTAGTTACTATTTCGTTTTGAGGTATAACATTCATACAGTGAACAATAAAAATCTTAAATGTATAGATCAGCAATTTTAAAAACACATATACGTACATAATTGTAACTATACAGATGTTCCTTGTGCCTTAACCCAATCAATAACCAGCATCATGCCCCATGAAGTAATCCCTATTTTGACTTCTATCACAATAGCTGAATGTCTTGTTTTTGAGCTTCATATAAATGGAATTACACAGTATGTAGTTGTTTGTGCCCTGGAGTCTATCTCCATAAAATTTCCATGTGTACTTGGGAAGAATGTGTATTCTGTTGCTAGGTAGAGTTCCATATATGACAATTAGGTTGTTACTTGATTGTGTCTAATCCTGATTTTTCTACATCACATTAGTTATTGAGGCAGAGAGAAATCTGTAATTATAGATTTCCCTGTTTTTACTATGCAGTTTTATCCATATTTGCTTCATATATTTTGATGTCTAATACATGCATAAACATTTGAGATTGTCATGCTTTTGTGATCAACTCCTTTACCATTATGAAATGACCTTTTTCATCCTGTGTTCTTTGCTCTCAAATCTACTTTTCTGTAATATAACCAGTCTAGTTTTCTTTTGATTAGCATTATCATAGGATGCCCTTTTCCATCTTTTTTTTTTTTTTTTTCAGTATTTACAGTGGGTTTCTTGCAGCAGCATATAGGTCTTGCTTCATTTACTCAATGTGACAATCATTGCTTTATTATTGGGGCTTTTGATAATTTGCATTTAATGTCATCATTGATATAGTTGAGTTAAACCTACAACTCTGTTTTCTATTTGTCCATTTGTTGTTTCTTTTCCATTCTCTGCCTTCAGGATTTAGAATTCCATTTTTTTTTTCTTTATAAGCTTATAACTCTTGGTTATATTCAGTGGTTGCTTTGGGGTTTATAGTATACATCTTAAATTATCAGGCTACCTTCAAGATATGTACACTTTTTGTATGACCTTACAATAATATACTTCCATTTCTTCCCTCATAACCTGTGTACTATTGTTACTGTATATTTTTCTTGTATATATGTCTCACAATCTATTATATTTGCTTTAAACAATTACCTTTAAAAAATTTAAATAGTAAGAAAAAACTATATTTACCCACGTGGTTAGCATTTTATGTGCTATTACTTTGTGTAGACCCAGACTTCCATCTGGTATCAGTTTTCTTCTGCCAAATGAACATCCTTTAATATTTTTCGTATGAGATCTGTTGGTCAGATTTTGAGCTGAAAAAGTTTGTATTTCATCTATTCTTGAAAGAGTATATAGAATACTGAGTGTATTTCAGTACTTGTAAAGATATCACACCATCTTCTCATTTGTATTACTTCTAAAAATAATTTGGCCATCATTCTTACCACTGTTCCTGTATAAATGTCTTTTTCTCTAGCTACAAGTAATTTGGTTATCAACAGGGTTTTGCTATTTTTATTTTCATTATCATTCAGGATATTTTAAATTTCCATTGTCACTTTTTCTGTGACCTATGGAGATGTTTAATTCCAAACTTTTACTTTCTAGTTTTGATACTGGTTTCTAATTTAATTCCACTGTGGTCATAGAATATATTGATATAAATCCTTTGAGAACTGTATGAATACAGTGTATGTGTAAATGTTCCATGTATAGTTGTTGGGTGTATTTTATAATCACCAATTATTTCAAATTAGTTGTGTTGTTCAGATATTCTGTATGTTTAATGCTATTTTTAGTTGAGTATTTAGTATGATTTTGAAACGATGTGGATCTATCCTTTCAGTCTATCTACATTTTTAGGCTATTAGATACACAGAAGACAATTATCTTAATGTTAAATTGGCCCTTTTATCATTATGAACTGTTCTTATGTATCTAACTGTAGTCTATTGTATTTTATATTAATATTGCCACATTGCATATGTTAATATTGGCATGTTATTTTCCATCTTATTTTCAACCTGTGGTCTTATTCTGAATACATCTTACAAAATGAATTTCATTTTAATCCAGTCTAATAATCTATAATTTGTGTGTAATCCATTTTTTAATTACTGATAGTTTAACTGGCCTGATGTATTTCATCTATTTTTAAAATTTATCAAGACCTTGTTTATATTCACAGGTCAAACAAGTTGTATTTCTCTTCAAGTACATGCCTTAGATCTGGATATGGAAAGCTTTATCAGAAACTTGAATTTAAACTTATTTCCAACACCATTAATTTGTGGAAAATATGAAAACATAACTACTACAAGTGAAATGTGCCAATCTTCTCTCAGCACCTGCACATATTAAGGTTTCTGTACTGCAGGTTCTGCAGCACTGGTAATGTACCTTGACTACTGATGTGGTCTTAATTTCTGGTAGAGAATAGACTAACCTCTTTGACCTTTCCTTCTTGGCGATTCTAATGCATTACCAATGACAGTTTTAAGTGTGATATAGGGCAATGCAATTTTCTAATTCCAATTAGACCATTTACAAAGGTGCAAATATGTCCTATTCTATCTATGATCACAGTCACTAGTATCAAATTAAAATTCTTAAACTCTAATAGCCACATTTTTCAAATTACAAGAATATGGATAACTTATTTTCTCCGGTCAGAATTCAGATGTGGAGAATTATTTAATTGTTGAAAAGGCAACATTCCCAGCAGTTTTGATGACAAAAGGTATGGATTACAGAGATGACACCAAGATGATTAATATAACAAAAGACTAATTCGTCAGACTTATGCTTCTATTTTGTATTTTTGATTTTCACCTCACTGCTGAGCAAAGAAATAACTCAAATTATACGCTTTCCACCTAACACCTAGTGTTATGTATTTAAGTCCAAGTAAATGTACAAATCACTTTTGGCAGTAAAATGTTATTTCACCGGTCTAATAAGCAATAGTATACTCTATGCTATTTTCTTGCACTAAAAGCTTTTAAAGCCTTATAACTATTTTTATTAGCATTTTAATATACATTGAACCATTCTGAACTCTATTATCTGCTCCTACATCACAAGCAATGCAAACTATTTAAAATTTGTTGTTTATTTTGCAAATAACACACATTTTATTTAGATTAAGGCTCACTCTAAAGGAACTCAATTTAGCAATTCATAGGAAAGCTGCTTAGGTTAATATTTTTGCAGTGGCATTAGGAATAATCAATAGTTGGCCAAAAGTATTACTTACAGCGTAATAATTTTTAATGCTTGTCCTTAGTGATATAAAAAGAATTCTAAGATTTCAAAATGTATCCCTGTGAGTTGTTTCCAATACTGTCTTGCTTACAATAAACATAGGTTGCTCACTTTAAAGCACTGAAGACAATGAACAATTTATTTACATGCAATTTCTAGATTCTATACTACACTGAAACATGGACAACTTCAAATTTTTTTCAACTTGTAAAGAAATGGCCTTATTAAACTTTAAAAAGTAAAACGTTTCTTTAGATTTACATTGATAACTGGTTTTCATGCTGGTTTATCTTGCAAAGATGTAACATCATAATAAAAACTCCAGCATTCAAAAAATGTTTTTCAGTAAAGAACAAGCATGTCTTTGCTATTAGTATTGGGGGTGGGGGGGGGGTGGGGACAGCTTATTGAAACCTCTTAAGTATCAGATATTAACTGCCTCTCTTGTCAAACACTGTGTGCTTGCTATGACAGGCTGTTCCAAGAACTAGGTCTACTAGGCAAAAACCAGGCCTACCAAGAAATTCACCTAATTTCTATGGCAACCAGAAGAACCAGAGATGGCATCCTAGTGTTGACTTGAGTCATGAAGGCAAGTGTAAAGTGGGCTGTGTGCAGGGCATTCCGGGCATAGGAAGCTTGTACAATGTAAATCGATCACAAGTAGTGGGCAGCGTATATAAGCTGTGTGCCCAAGCAAAGATTTGGGGTATGCGTAAGTGTGGGGAGTGAGGTGTTAATATTTAAAAAAAGAGACCTTTTATTAAATTTACTGGGGTAATATTGGTTGATAAAATCATATAGATTTCAATGATGACCTTTTTATGATATGTAAAAGGATTTTAGTTTAATCCGAAAGCCATGGGAAAACACTGAAAGAAATGACATGAAGAGAATTGCTTGTTAACAAGACCATTCTGATTGAGTGAAGAAAGGAACACTGCCTGGTTAAACAAATTAATCTAGTGAATACTATGGAAAATCTTGTATTGCCAGAACTAGAGGCCAGATGACCATTTAGGAGGTAAATGCAGTATCTTAGTCCATAAACCAAAGCAGTGGGAGTAGTAATAGAGCAGTGTGGTTTTGAGGGTTAAGAGGTAGAACTACCAATTTAGGTAAATCAGATTTGGTTTGGAGTGGGGAAGCAAAAGAGAAATCTAAGGATTCCCAAGTTACAGACAATGCTGCTTATCGATGTGAAATATAATACTCGTCATGGTCGACACTTTGGCGAGAATTTAGTTATGGTGAAACTGACGTTTTTTTAAAGGGAGACACAAAGTAGTTAGAAAAATGGATTTTAGCACTGTAGAAAGTAGTAGGAAATAAACATCTGAGGATTAGAATATATGAAGTATCTGAAGTCATGAGTAAGAGTTAAAAAACAGCCAATATTTGCTGCATACTTGTATGTGTCAGGCATAAAGAATACACCCAGGGTCATACAACAACCATGACCTAAAAATTCAGAACAGGCACTTCCACTCCAGGGGGAAAATAGATAGAAATCCAGTATCATTGCCAATTCTACAACTGGATCACACCCATTAAAGCAGACTTTACTTCATTCTAGTTGAAGGTATGAAGACTCTGTGATGACCCCACTGATAAGAGGCAATAGATGTTTCATTTTGGGGGTAGGTATAAAAGTCTCTGTTTGGAGTACAGCATTAAAGTCTTTTAATTTGTCACTGTTTTCAGTTTTCAATGTGGTAGTTTAATTCGGATAGAATTATGAAGTTCCTTCTTTTCCCAAGGTTTCCTACAGCCAGTTATTTTTGTCCCATAAAGACATGATCGAACCTTGAACCTTCACAAATCGGCATACCTTATTCATCTATAAACTTGTCTTGCAAGACTACTCAAGTCAATTTCCTTAAGTTTTACCTTTTTATTCAGGCAAGGTTGATTATTCTCATTTTATCAGTGACTTTGTACCATAAAATATTTTATACATGTGTTCCCCTACCAGACTGAACTCTTGGGAAAGTGATCATCTTACAAATTTTTAGCTTTAAATCCATGTCTTTTTATTTCCTTGAATTATGCTATACAGCTTTCCTCATAATCTTAGATATATTTTAGTTACAAACTATTTAGGAATTTACCTGGTTATTATGAATATTTTTGTTACTTTTTATGTTGCTAAATACAGACACTTGGGAACTGTTACTTATTACATGTTTATCTGTGTATAATGGTATAATACCTTGTACCCCATGTAAGCACCCATGTGCTTCAGTGTGGCTAGAAAAAAATCATAATATGTTTACTGGTCAGTGACTACAAACTTGGCTTAATGCTACTTGGATCCATCCCTCTTGATATTATAATTAACTGTCAAATCTTGCCACTTGCAACATGGATGGCCCTAGAGGGTATTGTGCTGAGTAGAGTTAGTAGGAGAGAGAAAGACAAATGCCAAATTATTTCACTTCCTTGTGGAATTTAAAGAACAAACAAAACAGAAACAAACATATAGACAATGTTTTGATCGTTACCGGATGGGAGGGGAGTTGAGGGGTAGGTTAAAAGGGGGAAGGGATTAAGAAGTAGAAATTGGTAGTTACAAAATAGTCATGGGAATATAAAGTACAGCATAAAGAATATAGCCAGCTAATAATATTGTAATAACAATGTATAGCGTCAGATGGGTACTAGATTTATTGGGGTGAACACTTCCTAAGTTATGTAAATGTCTAACCACTGTTGTACACCTAAAACTAATATAATATTGTATGCCGACTATAATTGAAAAATTAAAAATTATATATAAAAAGGATTCCAAATAGAAACTTAACAAAACTTAGCAGTTAGAAGGGATAGTTTTTGAGAGCTATAAAGTGACAGTTTTAAGAGTAATTCAAGAAGCACACTATGGAATATGAAATAAGGTATGTCATGTTCTGGTAAAAAGTATTAAACTAATTTGGGTACTCTACATTTTTTAAGAAGTCACAAAAATTTGGAGTACCCAAGGTTATAAGTGATCACACTTTGTAATGTTTTAAACCAAACACTCATATATAAAAATAAGATGGTGTATAAAAGGTAAATGAATATAAAGAGTTTAAAATACACAATGAAAAGTAACAAATAAGACTACGAATAGCTTAAAAAATGAATACTAAATCGGAGCTTAAAAATTCTAATTTATTTCTAACAAACATCACTTTATGCTTGACTCACAAGCTTTATTTACATTTGTCTACAGCATCATTTCCTTATGAAATGAACTAGTACAGCTTAGTTAAACCAAATGAAATCATAATCATCTGAATTGTCTGTAAACTACGATTAGCTAAATTTATAACCTTGCATTTGCTTAGTACAGCCAAAGTTTTAAATACAGAAAGCACAAGAATAAACCAACAACACGTAGAATCTAAAAAATCATCTGGGCAATTTAGAAGGTGGACTTACAAGAAGTCTGAGGCACAATTACAAGAGAGAAAAATTCTTGTGCAAACTACAGTAAACGTAGCAAAGAAAATTAAGATGTAAAAAACAAGAGGCATGTTCATTGTAAAATTATCATCAAAATATTTTTACATATTTTACTTTCATCTTTAGATCAATTCAAGAAGAAAATCACTCATTTTAAAATAAAAAAACAAATATAATTTTGTTTGGTATGTCTACAAAACACCTTAAAACATTTTAATTTTTAATTGCAGAAGACATTAAATGTTAAGGAAAAAAAAAACCATAACAAGAAAAAATGGGTATTGATCCCAAGAAAAAAATGTTCCTAAGCACAATTGTTGATTTCCCTTAATATACTTACCTTGCACTGTCACTGAAGATACTGTTAAGAGAAACCTTTCTGTTTTTAAACAAGATATAATAAAGCTCAACTGATGAGATTATTAATTTTGAAAAACAAAATTCTGAATGTATTTTAAGCCATAAATAATTGGAAGTGAATAGGGAACAATTATTTCTGCTCATGTCATGCAGAAATAAACATTCATTTGTTGCTCAGGAGATAATTTTATGCAGCATGTTTAAAGTTAAATATTTCATGGCAAATGTCTGCTTAAAGTCACAATGTCTCTTGGTTTTTCACCCAAAGAGAAATATAATTCAGAAGATTTCTTCAATTTATTCCTCATTAACTGTGATTTAGCTTTGTCTACCCTATCATGTGATAACTAGATTTTTAAAGAACATCACAAAAAAACTTTTTAAAATATTAAGATAAACATTTTGAAATAAGATGTTTTTCTCATCAGACAACCATATAAGCAAAGAAATGAACTGTTAAGTCATTCTTACTAAAAATTATGTCTCAGAAAGGGAGCAATGAATAACATCTTTCTCCTGCTACAATTCACAAGATTTTTCTGCATTAAATGTGGTGGTGCAAAAAGTAAAACTGAATAAAAGAAAGACAATGCTTCTAAGGCACCCTTAGCATAGGGAATTTCAAAATAAAGAAGTTTCCAGTTGGCCGTTTTACAACTTGTTTAATTTTTTCTGTTAAGCATCACTTTGATATACGTTAACAAACAGGTTGACTCCTGTTCTCAGATTAATATAAACAGATTGTTTCCAATTACTTTACCACAGTCTTGCCTCCATGCTCAAAATTCAGGCAAGCCTAGGTAATCCTGTCTTAGGTCAATAAACAGTTCATAGCTTGGAAATGAGAAAAACAAGAGTTCAAATTATGAAACAAAGTACTCTGTTACAGTTGAGATGGTTTTAAATGAAGCAAATGGTTGTAAATAATGATCAAAAGAGCATCTAACTTTGGGACATTATGGCTTAAAATACTATTTACCTTTAATTTCACAAATAAACACAGCTGTATTGTTCTGAAAAGCAATGAAAGGCATGCACCTCTACTAGCAGATTTAGCACTTTTGACGAAGTAAGACACCAACTTCTTTAAAAATATGCTTCATGCACTGGACTGGACTTTTTTTTTTTAAGATGTAAATTTTAATACATTATTTCTTTTTTGAACTTGAACGGGAACCAGAATGGGATGATCCAGAAGATGACCTGTCGTGCCTGTAAGACATAATGGAGAAAGCAAGTAGTCTAGTAAGCTAATGGTGGATATCAGCATTCATCCATAAGACTTTTTGAGAACATAAAGAATTAAACCTCATTATTTTACTGGCAAAAGAAATAATTAAAATTTAAGATACAAACTTATACACATAAAATTAACTAGTGTTTAGATCTTGGATGTGAGTCCAGCAACAGTATAATTTAAAAATCTCTATAATTAAAAATCTCTCATTTCAAGATATAGCCACCTCTCAATTATTTAAGGTAATGAGGAAAAGCCTTGCAAAAGTATATGAAATTACAGATAATATACAACAAAGGAATATAAACTTGGTAATGGAAGTGTGACTAAAACAATCTCTAATAACATTGTAGAGAGTGTGGTAAGTCTATATGTAAAACAGATAGAGCAAGGCTCCTGAGCATGAGAATATATATTCACAAATAACTACATTTTGGAAATCTAGGTCTCACAAGACAACTGCACAATTAATTATAGGGTTATATTCATGCAGCTAATATGAATAAGTCAATATATCAACCTGGGTAAAGTAGTGGTGTTCCGAGGGGTTGGCCCTGGGCTCAGGGTTGTTTAGTGTTTTCACCAATCACCTGGCTTATGGAATAGAGAACATGTTCGTTAAGTTTAGATGACAACAAGCTAAGTGGATTATATGTGGCTAAGATAAAAATTTGCAGAAGTGGTAAGAAAGCAACAGAATGAATTTCATTCACATATGGAATAATTTTCTTACAAAAACCCAAATGCAGAGAAACAAGACTAAAGTGAGTGTAACCTTAATATCTAAACTTTAAAATGTGCAAAGAAGCAAAACTAATCATTCTGTCAAGCAGGAATCATGAGGTAATCCTACCACGGAACTTGGAAATAATCAAACTTTACCTAATCTTTACTTTCACAAGCTGAAAGGATTAAGGAAAATTTGCGGACATTACAAAAGAATCCATTAAACTGACTATATACACATTGAGAATCAAGACAAAGTTAATGAAACTAAATAATTAATTAGCCTGTTGTACAAAAGGCTGACAGATGACACGCTCTACAAATTTAAAAATGTCAATACAGATAACAATCTAGTAAAAGTCTTTCTCAGAAAGAAAGAGATTTGTACTGCAAGATGAAAAATGGATTAGCTACAAGAACAATTTCCTTATAAAAGGAAATAAAATAATGTGCTGTGAAAATGCATTTACACACATTTGAAGGACAGATTTCCAATGATCTAGAATATTTATTAGATGCCCTAAAATCCTATGATTTCTAATATTTAATAGCATAATTAATACATATAAAACTCAACTTCTAAAATACTTCAACATACTGCTTCAGAATTATTAAAAAAAAACAGAAATAACCGAGAGTTGGCTATAAATATATATAATAATAAATAATAAAATGAACAGGCAGTGGAAGAAAATAGTTTGATCTACGACTTTTCTAAGCAACCTTGATCAAAGCACACAGGATAAACAAAGTCATTAATGTTTTTTGAACTGCGAAGTGGAAAAGTGTAATTTAAAATTGCAATAAAGGAGATTATGAAAATTTAATCCTTGACTAGGAAGTTTAATCCATTAAACACTTAAGAACACCCATTCTTATTTCTACAGAAACCCAAACCTTTCGGGTGACCGTGATCTTGTTCGTCTTTTTTTTCGATCACCGGATGAAGAAGATCTAGAACGACTTCTCTTTCTGTTCCTCTCAGGAGAAGATGATGAACTTGAATAAGATCTTTTTCGTGGGGAAGAAGAGCCCCTGTGGGATCTGGAGCTGGATCTTCATTGATTGAGAAACAAATCAAACATTTCATTAAAAGAAGAAATGAAGCAGATCATTTAGTTAACAGCTCCAAACAAACAAACAAACAAAAAACAGGATTTATAACTGAAAATTTTATAAGAAGAAATACTTACTGCTTACTCAATAGAAGACTTCTGGTTCAACCATGAAAACAATTCTATTTTAATATTTACTTTAATATCATCTCTTTTTAAAAATCTAAGATGTGTTCATCACTTAAAAAAAGCTTAATACATTAAAGTAGAATTTTAAATTTTTTTAAAACATATGACTTTCGTTTTAAAGTATACATAAATAGCAAAACCAAACATAACTGCATTTACATGCTTTTATGTTTAGAAAATACAACTTTCCATTTGTAAAAGAAATATGTATCATATATAACTTCCGAAGAAAAACAAACATAACAATTGCTTGTGGAATTAAAAAACTTATTAAGTTGCTACAGAAAAAGCAGGGATATGGGGACAGGAATGAGAAAGAACAGTAATTACTAAACTGCTAAATATTAAAAAAATAAAAAGTAACTTTAAAATTTGATTTATATTAACTATTTTTATGAAGGACCACTATTCATGAAGTATGAAGTGTTGACATTCACATGTTTTAGGTAGAGGTAAATGTGCAAATGTTTAAATGCAAATTTTTTTCTTCATTTACATATTTTGGTTGAAGTAATTTAGCTCAAACTTCCCAAAAAATTCACCTTTGGGCTTAAAATAAACTCAGAAAGCCCAAAAGGAGAATTCTTTGGAAAGTTATAAGCAATGAAAATATGTTTGGAAAGATTATGAAGATTGTTCTGTAAAGCTTAATTCTAATGCTTCCCAAAGGGTACTAGGACTTAGGAATCTTCACCTAAGAAGCACTCAAAGGACTAAAACATTGGTAACACAACATCAACATCATCATCATCATCATCATCATCATCATCATCATCACCACCACCACCATCATCAGCACCATCATCATCACCATCATCAGCACCATCATCACCACTACCACAATAAATTCATTTGCTCTCTATTTTGTATTGGCTTAATACTAGTGTGCATATCATTCTTTTCTTAATGTTGTTACACTGAAGTTGCTCTCTAATGCTACAGATTTGGCCCTAATAAGCTAATAATTATTTTTTACCAAAAAAAGCTACCACTTAACTTCAGTGTAAAGTTTCACACAAGTGGAATTGTAGTCGTTTTTCTTATTCATGGTTAGATGCCTTCAATAGATTGATAAATTAACATAAAAAGGCAACATATTTTGACAGTTTAGAAAAAAAGCAGTGTCTCATATGCTGTTTTTCTAATTCTTTTTCTCTGCATTTTTGACTAAATGTAACCTGAAGTTAACAGTAAATGTAACCTGAAGTTAACCTTAAGACAGACCACATTCTCTAAATGTAACCTGAAGTTAACCTTAAGTAAGACCACATTCTCCTTTGACTAATCAATCACCTTTCTTGATTTAGTTTGTGGAATTTGTCTGTTCTATACATACTGTTTATAATATCCTAATACTAAAGAGAAATGGTAATATGTATAAGTCCCTATAGAAACTTTATCTGCTATAAATTGTTTCTGTAAATACTGCAACAATTGCCTTGCAAAACAAAGTCTGTTTTGAGACAAGGTCATTTTTCCTGCTTTTAAAAATGGCAGTAAACATTTTGTTATTTACAAACCTCTAATTAAACTACTGCTGCAAACATTAACATATGAGAGATTTGGTGATAAGAACTGGCTCCATCTTCCTACTTCATCGTATTTAGTCACAAAAATAACAAACCTTGCACAATGCAAAATATCCGCCTTAATTCAATCATGGGAATGTCTTGGCACATTGCTGGCAATGAAAACATCTCATGGTGAGAAAATTAAGCTGAGGCAAGAGCATTAGTTTTCTAATGCTAAAATAAAATCGACAAATAGAAGCAAAATAAGAGGGAAAAAAAGCAGCAACACCTCCTGCAGCCTTTAAATATATTTTTCTCTCTGCTATACAGAGAGATGCTACCTCATTCACCTTGATTTCGACCCACGAGATCTCGAACGTTCTCTGGAACTGGAACGAGATCTTGACTGCGAACTGGAAGAACTTCTTGAACGGGACCTGGAACAACATGGAAGGATTTTTTTTTCCCCAGGACCACTTAATTGAGCTTTGTGATATGAACACTGAAAGAAAGATACTCATTAGAACTCATTTTCATATAAAAAGAACTATTTGAGATATTTTCAAAACACAGTATTTTAAATAAACTTTGTAGTTTTTATATTTATGCCAAAACTTAAGGTAATAGATAATTTTTGAAAATAATCAACTAGCACTTTCCAAGTTTGACAAAATTACTCTAAATGTCACTTAAGATTGCATATAAAAATTCAGCATTACTCTAAATGTCACTTAAGATTGCATATAAAAATTGCAAATAAAAATTCAGCATTACCACTTTATTAACACTACCTTATGTTCACAAATAATATTTAAAAGTAATCTAGGACTTACATATCCAAAAATTTTAAATGTTGCAGTTTATATTAACTTCTCTGAAATATCTCTATCAACGTCTCTTATAAAATTCCTTTATTTCCTCAGTCACTAGCTAGAATATGAAGCTTCTAATGTTGACATGTATAAACCTGTTTATCTACTCAAAGATTAGAGAATTAAAGGGAAAATACATTAACAACCCTGTCATTGTTTTAGGTAATTATATTACTGAAAAATAACACAACCAGAAATATGGTCCATTTAAATTTCAAAAATCACAAATGAAATAAAATTCATTATCTTACACCTTTAATTTATCCCTTAATATAACCTGCAGCAAAAGATGACTGCATTTTAATCTTAAAATTACTATCTTTATAATTACTCTTTTTAGCTTTCAGTCTTTATGGTACTCAATTAACAATTAACTAATTCTTAAATACTTAATTAGCTAATATTTTTTCCTAAATACAATTAAAATGCATTGCCCACTGTTTCAGTTAACTGTGAAGAATTCTTCAATGAAACATTGTTTACATAAGGTACTACTTTTCTCACCTAAAATTTAATTCTTATTGATTACACACAAGAGAATATTAAAAGTCTGCATTCCTCCTAAAATAATATCCACGTATACTACCAACTGAATCCTCTAATTTATCCCTGTACATTTCAAAATTATGAGCATTAGGTCGACAGAACTTAAATAGATGAATTTTCTCCTTTATTCAAAATACCGATACCAAAGTAAGTTATCAAAGCTTTGTGTAACAATAATTTAACTCCTAGAAAATTTTTATGCTAGCCTTTAATAGTCAAAACATAAATGTTTCCCTTTAAAAATTTCTGAATGTAACATTTAGGTAATGTTCGTATATGTAATGATTTAACTTTTCAAAGTCTATTTTAATAAAAGGCCTGGTGGTAGTTTCATAAAAAGATTGCAATTTTGAAAATAATGGACAATAACTTCATGGCACTAAAAAATTATTTTCTAAAAAGTGACTTGAACAAACTCTCTAGAAGAAAAAGGAAATCTTTTCAGTCAAGAAAAACAAAATTTATAAATAAAGAAGTTAGATACTGACATTTTGACTGGTGTTACCCTTGACCTGTACCCGTTTACCTGGACCTAGACCTTGAACTTGAGGGGGAGGATGAGCGAGATGAAGATCGTGAATGTGAAGATCGAGACTTTGAACGACTTCGTCTATTAGATTTCTTTTTATTACTATCTTCTTCTTCACTGGCATCAAGGTTATATTTTGAGAGATCGGCATCATCTTCATCCTCATCCTAAAAAAATTCAGAGTTAATTATACTTGACATTTAGATATTAATGCCCTCTAATGATGAACAGTTCTATGTATTGGACAGGTCCATGTGGATATTTTAGCGAATTTATTCTGAAATCTGCCTATTACATTCCTTGTCTCAGAAAAACAGATTTGATGACTGTCTCAAATATTTCAAAGTAAACCTGCATGTTGCACTTATTTCCTCTTTTTCTGTTACAATGTATTACACCAAATATGCTGTCAAGAACTTTCAATTTTACTCCCATAAAAGTCCTTGACTCCATTTCCCTTAGTGTGTCATTCTTTCTCTACTATATTAGTTATCTTTTAGGTGGTCCCCCTAACTCAGGAAATCCACTGTGCCTCCCCAATTATTCAATGTTCAAGTTGGCCCTTGAAGATAGGAGGTAGGGGCACTGATGCCCTTAACAGCTGAAAATCCACACATAACTTTTGATTCCCCCAAAACATAACCAATAATAATCTAATGTTGATCAAAAACAGTCAATTAACACATATATTATGTGTTGTACTCTTATAATAAAGTAAGCTAGAGAAAAGAAAACATAAAGAAAATATATTTACAGTATTTACTGGGGGAAAAAAAAAAACAAATATAAGCGGACCTGTGTAGTTCAAACCTGTGTTGTTCAAGGGTCAACTGTGTATCAACAGTCATCACTCTGAAATACAAGTCAGATAACTATATTTTGTTTCTTAAAAACTTTAAAATTTGTTCCCCATTTCTTTAGTTGTATTTGGGAGATTTATGATCACGGACGCTCCAAGGTGCCTGGATCTACACATCCAAATTTTACACTCAGACCCACAGAACAAATACCACCAGACCTGATGTCATCGCTGGCCCTTTCATCACTCATTCTACCCTCTGCTCTAACCACACTGGCCTATGTATCATTTTTTTTGAATGTTGCCAACTTGACTCCTACTTAGGAAATTTATTTGCTGTTTTAAGTTCCATTAAAAGAAGAATGTCTCATTAATCTCCAGAGCTAGAATAGCGCTTGGCAGAGTGGAAGCTCAAAACTTTTGTGAGAAGAAATGAGTACATAGCAGAACATATTTTCACCATAAACCAAAGGTGCTCAAAAATATTCTGTTATGCCACAGTGGAAATAGACAAAGGGGAAATAAATAGAATAAGGAAATAATTTACCTCATCTAATTTATATTTAGAAAGATCTTCATCCTCATCCTCTTCTTCTCCCTCAGATTCTTTATCTTCAACTTCTTTTAAAATAGATGCTGGACCAACTGCCTTCCCTCTGTATTTTTTCTTTTTACGTCCAAACTAGAGAAAAAGATTTCATAATATTTCTAGCAACTGAAAATATATTAAAATTAACATTTTTCTAAAAAATTATTTTTGCATTTGAATCAATATATATTTTAAGTCCATTATAACAATTATATAAAGTCAATTATGATTTCCTACAAATGGCAAGTTTTTGGAAAAGACTCAAAGTGCACTTATAAAAATAAGATATATTTAATAGTTTTCCTTTGAACTTGGTATTTTCTAACATGCTTTTCTAATTTGTATTCACCCTATACACTAATGTATAGCTTACCTCATCATATTCACCATCAGATTCTTCTCTTTCTATATATTCAACATTTTCTCTTTCATTAAAGCCACCACCATATCCTAAAAAAGGGAGGGCATAAACTGTTATCCTGTGACAATTCATTAAAATAAATCTCAAAATCGTCTCCAAGCAATAGAGAGAGAAAATGGCTTTAAGAATGGTCTTCAAGGGACTCTTACTGGTCAACTATGAGAACTGGAGCATCGAAAGAATGACAGAGATTGCTGTCACAAAACATTTAGTCAGTAGATCTTATGTTCATGATGTTGCCACAAAAGGATAACTAATATAAAAGGAAAGCAATAACTGTCAGTGAGAGGCAATGCCTCTTCATCTCTGCTGACACTGAATATGAATCAAGATCATGGAAGTCCTGATGTTTGAAAACCTGTGATAAAATGTAAGGTATATTCTTCCTGGATGATGATGTAACCATAATTGTTTAAGGACTATGCCACAGCCGGAATCGAGTTTTCTCACACAGATAAGAGTATTAATAGCTATGTACCCAACTCTGGGGCCCAGGGAAACCTCTCCCTTGTTCTATCCCTCCATCCTCTATGGTCAACTTTACTCATGAGACATTGTATCACTGGTTAATTAAAATATACTCAATCTAAAATAAAAACAAAAATAACAGGAATGACCCTCAAATCCAAAAAATAATAGCTAAGTAAATTACTTAACAACTATTTGAGAAGTGAGCAATCTTTTAGAAGTAGTACATCAAGTTTTCTTTTATTCATAGCTGGTCCCATGCTTTGGAAATGCTCCCCTGAACTTTGGACTTCCTTATTATGAGTGGTAAAGAGACACTGGAAAGCAACATAGTAAGTTAGTTCACACCTTCAACTTAACCAGCAAAGCCAACTTCTTGGGAATTGAAAAGGGGTCAAGACACCGAGTAAAAAAAAATAATGACTAAAGGTAGTGAAGACTTAAGACTATAGCTCTCCTAAGATAGTGAAACTTTAAAGAAAGAGTCACAAAAATAGGTCAGAGAATATGAAGAGTTTAAAGCCTTTGGGGGATTATAATTTTTTAAAACTGTCAAAGTCTGGACTTAACCCTAAAAGTAGCAATAATAGTTTTAAACAAAGTTTTTAGTTAAAAAAAAACAAAAAACAGAAAAAAACCTTTAGCGGTGACTGGGCAGGAGTAAAATGTGTACTGATACCAAGTAAGTGGCTATTTTTCAAAGACAAGATATATGGTATCTCTGCCTAGGGTAGCTGTGGAAAAGTCTTTCCAGGGTATAGGACAAATGAAATTATGAAGGACATCTAGGTTTCTGGCTTATGTAATAAGCGCTTATGTTGTAGGTGGTACTAATCATGAAAAGAGAGATGACTACAACAGGGCCAGGTACTGGGGGAAAATCATTAATTTAGTTTGAATATGAGTCTGACATTTACATGGCAATGATAAATAGGCAGCTGGAAATATGGGTTGAAGAAGTCTGAGCCGAAGACATGAATTTGGGCACCACAGTGTGCTAATGTTTACTTAAACTTAGGGTTCATAAGATGCCTAGAACATACAGAGCAAAGAGAGAGCGTAGGGATTCAATCTTGAAGAACTTCAACATTCTGTGGCCAGGTAGAGCGCAGAAGAGGAGAAAACTAAAAATGAGACAATAAACAACCAGAAGTGGTGGAATAAAAAAAAGATTTAAAAAAAAAAAGGGGAAAAATATATCTTAAAGAGGTTAAAGGAGGAAAAAAAAGAGATATCCTTATTAGAAAGCTTTACCCAATCAGTACAAAGGAAGATCATTTCCTGAGAATGAGAAGAGCAGGGTAGGATTTGAGGACTAAAAAAAAAAAAATCCTGGACATTAGACTAGGACAACAGTCTCACATAGGAATTACAAATTTAAAAAAAGCGGGTGGGGTGGGGTAGGGATTAAACTAGCATTTTGTTGCATTTCTGGAAGGGCTAGGTCCAAGATTCTTTAGTGAGTCTCTTATCTCCAGAGACTAAATAGACAGTGGAAGTGGTCTAAAGTCAGGGATGAAGAAAAAACAGGGAAGTAGTTTACTAAGTCTGTCTAACAAGGTGACTATAGGAAAAAAAAACAAAAAAAACAAAAAACTTTGATTGTGTGCTATGAGTCTTTGCACGATAAAACCAGATTTGAAGTATACTGGTAATGTGATTGGACTAATTGCTGATAAATGGAAAACCATACTCTATTAGGTATATATCTTCATCTCCCCACTGATAACACAGAAGCAATGGTAAGCTATTATTTCGGTTAATGGTTACCAAACTCCATGTGAATCACCTGCAGATTTTCGGGACCCACCCCCAAAGAGGTTTGATAGCTGTTTTGAAATCTGTATTTTAAAAAAGTTTCTCAAATGACTTTAAATAGAAAAGTGGTATTGCTCTATCATCTAATAATAAATATCTAGGCCAGTGAGGGGAAAGGGAGGAGAATAAAGCATTTTGAAAAGCATCCTAATATCACTATTTCTTAGGATAGGGCTCCCTAATACTGTACTTTATAAATTATAAAACAAAAGATAACTTTTTGAGCATGAGGAGTAAAATGAAAGTCAAAAACATAAAGGCAGAATAAAGAGAATCCTAATCAGTGGGTTCTTACAAGGTGGTGATACTGTCAATTCAATTTTTAGTTTTTTAAAAAT
Source organism: Pteropus alecto (assembly GCF_000325575.1). Lineage (NCBI taxonomy): Eukaryota > Metazoa > Chordata > Mammalia > Chiroptera > Pteropodidae > Pteropus > Pteropus alecto. The sequence goes on from NW_006441955.1 coordinate 19,193,906, forward strand.
CGTTTAGTTAGAATGTGTTTTTATCTTACCTGTTCTTTCTTCTAACTTAGCATACTTTGGAGTATTACACATGTTACATTCTGATCTTCTGGCCCAATTCACATTACTGCAACTTTAGAAATTAAAAATATCAAATTAGAAGTTAATTACAAGAAAAACTGTAAATTCTTAGACATTCTAAATTTTAAAATAAAAACTAGGATGAAATTGTTACCATAAAAAAATGTTTACTAAGTCTATTGCAAACAAAGAAAATATACTATTGCACATTTTCTGGAGAGAATGTGGGTTCCAACAGACTGAACTATTTAACCAAGAAGTAAAAGCTATATAGTATGAAAAGTGCCTTTGTTATTTTATGAGGGAAAAATTATATCTATAGGGATTCTGATGCTTTAGAAGATTACTATTTTAAACTAAAGATTCTACTAATTTCTCAATCTCTGATTTCAACTCAAAGAAGAATAAGATTGTACCGTCCAAACAATGTTAACTCTTTTCTAAGAAACCAGTTCAAGCGCTGAATTCCACAGCACGCCAAAACCGGTCTTAAAATGCTGGTAGGAAATTCAATATAATATCTAAAGGATCAGAAATTTGTGTGTCTACGGCCATACTACCCTCAACACACCCAATTTCATCTGATCTCGGAAGCTAAGCAGGGTTGGTCCAGGTTAGTACTTGGATAAGAGACCACCTAGGAAGACCGGGTGCTGTAGGCGTTAAAAAAAAAAAAGATATTTATGTAAGACCTTCTTCTGATTAAATCCTCTTTCACATATATTTGATCTATCTGCACAAGAGAAAAAATGGAAGTCGGACAAATCAATGCAAAACCTAAAAATCAAAAATATTAAGGAACTTATCTAAGTAGGAATAATTATGGCATGCATGATTCTAAAATTACTTTGTAAACAGGAAATATAAATTTTATGGTGTATTTCACATTAATGGAGACAAAGTTTTTGAGATTTTTCAGTAATAGAAAGAGGCAGGCTTTGGTGCTTTTAAAAACCTCTTCATTCTTTTTTGGAAACGTCAGCTCACTTTAAGCATTTGTTTACTGGTCAACATACTCCCTCATAGTAACAACTATATTTGTTTACTAGTATACATATTCCCTCATAGTAACAACTATATTACTGTTAAAAAATTAAATTGAAAAGTTCTTTAAAATTATATATCGGATACAGAATAGCAATCAATAGATCTCTGATTTAAAGGTTACCTTGGCTTGTCAATGTGAGTAATAACAGTTGGTAATATTAACAAGTAGTGGTTATAGTATTATGGAAGAGTGGATAATTTGAAACACATACGTTTTACACTGCCAATCATTAGCACTAAACAGGCCTCGGCTCTTTTCTGCAAGTGTCTTTCCTATTTCGGTGCCCCCTGCTTTCATCATCTTAGCCTCAGTTGTTTTCTCTGGGAAAAAAATGCAACATGAATTTTGGGAAATAGTGAAACAATCTGTATATACAGTCTGAACAGAAGCTTCCTTAAATGCTTACCCCGACCACATCTATTACAGCTGGTTCTTCTAGCAAAGTTTACATTTCCACATCTGAAAGTAAAAGTAAAAAATATTTAGAGACATTTTTAAAATTAATATTGTTTTTAAAATTCTATATGTACAACTTTTTAATGAGTTCTCCCTCACTATATACCTGGAGCCAGGAGGTCTAAAGCCATCTCAGTCACGTTAATGTCAATATGAACTATAAAAAAAAAAAAATCTTTACAACTTAGGTGGAAAAATATAAGATCTGAAGTCTCAAGTCTAGGATAAGAAACTCCAATCTTTAACTTTCTAGTTATATGTGATCCTGGTAAGTTGCTTAGGAGCTCTGTGCCTAAGTGTCCTCTTATTAGCACATTATCACTGATTGTAGTAATGCACCGCATGATGATGTTTTGGTCAACGACGGACAGCATATATGACAGTTGTCGCATAAGATGACAATAGAGCTGAAAAATACCTATCGCCTACTGACTTTGTAGTGTAATGCATTACTCACATCTGTGGTGATGCTGGTATAAACCAACCTAGCATGTTGCCAGTTGTTTAAAAGTATACAGCAAGTACAGTTATATATACTGTACAGTACATATTTGATAATAAATGACCATGTTACTAGTTGACTTAATCTCCTGGTGTTTTGTGCAATAACATGTTATATAGATTTGTAGCCGAAGAGCAACAGGCTATACCATAGGTGTAGTAGCCTAAGTGTATAGTAGGCTATACCATCTAGGCTTGTGTAAGTGCATCCTATGTTTGCACAATGACAAAATAGCCTAATGACACATTTCTCAGAATGTTTTGCTGTCCTTAAGCGGCGTATGATTGTAAAGAAAATGAAATCCCCTTGCAAAGCTGAAGTGATAGCCGACCCCAGTTCAACAATTACTGATGAGGAACCGGGGAGATCCAAAAAAACTTCAAAATAACTCCTAGGATATAAAATAAGAAGATATACACACAAATGTGTTACGCATTATGAGAAATACAAAATCCTAAGGGTGGACCAATGTGGAGAAAATGAATACATCACAGAAGGCTTCATGTACCCTGACAGAACACCCTTTTTACAAGTAGGAAGTGGCATGATAAGGAAAAAAAGATAAGTTATATTGACTAAAAATGTAAATAGGTTCAATAATTATAAGGAAACTAAGTTTTTTGGGGGGTTACCAAACCTCTGAAACCTAGTTGGGAAAAAACAAAAACAAAAAACACACTAATAACCTCAAAACATGGAATAACATGCTTATATTCAGCAAACATAAAAACAAAAAGTTATCAGGTTTACTAACATGGTCTGAATAGTGCCATGTGCAATATCAGTAAAAGCATGTTAAATACTCTGAATGATATGCAAAGCTTAATTTTTAAAAAATGTCTACTTTTTTTTAGGTAGATGTGAAATATGGAATGACCACTAAAGCACTCCAAATAATTTAAGTTTTTTTCTTCCTGCAAAGAATATCCTTTCTGACACTGAAAATACATTCTAAAAATGTTTTCTGGATTTATACAGATTGCAGAAATAATATTCTATACACATATTTGCAAGTGAGCTGAAATGCATTCTTAGACTGTCCTCAAATATTTGCTTATGTTGTCATTAATGAGGCTGTCAAAAGCACATTATTCTATGAATGACCAACAAAAGTCAGAAGTTGTTCAATCCTTTTGTTTTCAAAGAGTCTTACCACCTAGAGCAATGCCATTCATAGCATTATCACTTTTGTTCTGCTCAATATTGTTAGATAGACTTGAAATCCTTCAGGTCATCTTAATCTTTATGCAATTGAGAACTATCAACTTATGACAGGAAAAAAAAGCACTGCTTAAAATATGGATAGAAAACAAATACTGGGGAAATAAGAACTCAATTTCCTTTAGTGACAATTTGGTGACTTAACTTTCTAAAATTACTATCGATAGCTATCAATGACCACCTGCTATTCATCATTGCTATACACACACTATTCTGTTTCATGTATTTATTTTAAAGAATCCATTCTACCCTAGTTTAGCAAAGTTAAATAACCTCTGTATGGTTACATGGTCAACAAACAAGAGGACTGGCATTAAATCCAGGCTTGTTTGCTTCAGTTTTTCCTTTTAACTACCATAAACTCTATATATCTGTGGCTAATTTAGGTACAAGAAATTAAAGGTTTTTATTTGAAAATGAGTTGGGCATTGAATATTTTTGACAATTACTTTCAATAGTAACTTCCAGATATTTCCAAATAGGTACACCTATTTGAGCACCCTTCAATAAAAACTTACTAACCATTTAATAGGGCACACTGGCTTCAGCTACAACGTCAAAAAAAGCAGAGCCACTAAAACATGTGTTCTCTGCGGCAGGTATTCTCAAGGGCTGAGCTGATAAAAAGGCCTCAGGCCGTTTGGCTCTAACGAGGGGAAAGGTTCAACTCCTGTGGGGAAATTAAAGGTCAATAAAAGAAAAATCAATATTTCCCAAACCAAAGAAGAGTAGTGTTTGTGAAAAATATAAACACTACGAAGAAAAGTCTGAATTAAAAAACAAAGGAGGTGAACGATGAGAAGAAAAATGACTAGTTCAAAAAAGCAACGCTTTCCTGGAACAAGATAAAGTTCTGCAGGGAAAAGTCACGTGGAGGAGATCGAATACCAAGCTGGCCTCAACTAAGATTTCCTTA
>NW_006441955.1:19198160-19255567 GCF_000325575.1 Pteropus alecto
CTGTTTTGGAGACATAATGTCTAAAAAACGCTGGAGACACACTCAAAACAAAGGTTTCCGAAAGACCTCCTTATGAGGAGACTCGGAGGTTCCTTCCCGCCCGGGAGGCAAGCGATTCGCCGCCTCAACCCGGCTTACTGCACCGGAGATCTTAAAAAAGGAAAATGTCGAACCAATTTGGGAAAGCCTCCACCTATGACAAACCCCAACCTATTTCGGGACCCTTTATGAACTCACTTTTTGTCAGGGCAAATCCAGTCACCGTCACTGACTCGGAAATTCTTGGTCGACATCTTGAAAGCCGCCACCACAACCACCCGCAGCTACGTCTTCACAGGAGAGAGCGGGCCGGGGACTTTCGGCACTCTGGGGCTGTCCCCACGCCGCCTGACTCCTACCCACCACTGCCTCAAGGTTTGATAAGAAGGGCAGTCGGCCGGGATTGAGTTTAAACGTTATCGGCCAGAGTAAGATGCCTGTATGAGTTTTTCCTGGCCAAATAAGTTATAATGCGAATTTATTCTCTCGAGTTAAACTGACAGGCGCAGCACGGATACCCCAGGAGGAAGGCCTGCTTGGCACTAGAAGCCTTGTAGAGCCCCCTACAGGCGGGAGGACACGGAATAAAGTATTTTCGCAGCTCCGATGGGCGGAGCTACGTAGGCGGAGGCGGAAGTGACTGTGTTCAGTTTGGGGCTTGGAACCCGCGGGCTGCCTTTTACGCTTGGGGTTGAAATACAGAGGGCTGTCAAATTTTTAGAGAACTTATTTTAATAAAATATTGAAAATTTTATTCTTTTATTATGCACACAAGCTGTCTTTTAGAAAGTTGTTTTTTGGTGAATAGATGTGACAGATAAGCAGTGTACACCTGGGAACCGACAAGTAATTTTGGAACTCAGGATATTGCCAGTATAGTTAAGATTATCTGATTTTTTTTCCTCCTCTTCCTTTCTTCCAGAGGTAACGCTCTTCTGTATTTTGCGTTTATTCCTTTGCTTTTTAAAAGTTGACTTTATGTAATACATGTTTAATTTGATAAAGGTTGAGCTTTACAAGGATACTTAATATAATTTTAACTCCTTTTTTCACTCAACAATATGGTTCTAAACTCATCCCAGATTGTTGCATATCTTCGAATGTAGTTCCTTAAATTTACTGCTATATGCCGGTACTATTCCTTTGTGTGACAGTTTATCCCTTATATTTCTCAGTTTTGTCATTACAAACAACGCACGAGTTAAGTTACAAAAATGTGAGGCTTTTTAAAATTTTTTAGACAACAGCATGTACCTTGAGCGAATATTTTCAATTATGTTGTAGTTATAATAACTGCTTTAAAGAAAGTCTTTGATAATTGTAACATCTTGGTCATCTAGGGGTTGGCAGCTGTTAATTTTATATTTCCTTCAGAACCAGTAATATTTTTCAATTTTTAGTATGTCGATTAATTGTGGTTTTTATCTCAGACAATTTGAATATTATGTTACATAAACTCAGTCCTGTTAAAAACGTTTGGGGAAAGCTGATTTTTCTTTTTGTTTTAGGAGGCAATCAATGTAATTTGATTCAGATTACAAGTTCAATCTCAGTTTCTCTGGGTGCTGGTTCCATGTCAGGTCAGTTTTCAAAGGCTTCGTTATGCTGTTTTGAGTATGACATATGTATACAACACTTAGGGATTATTTTGGATCTGGACAGTAGTTTAAATTGAAGTTCAATTCACATATCTTATGCTATGCAGCTTTATGTCTGTCCTGCAAGATTCTCAGTTTAGGCTTTTTTTTTTTTAATGCAAAAACAGATTTATTCGTATGCAAAACAATGAGGATTAGGATACTAGATAAGGAAAGCAGGCTTCTGTCCAATGGAGAAGATAGATTCTTAAGTAGCTGACTTCCGGACCTGCTACAGTGGGAAGACTCTATGTTGCCTTCAGGCGTTAAGTCTACGTATAATTCTATGTATGACTTCATACATAGAATTAGGGGGTTCCCTTCTACTGTCTTCCTCTTTTGATATTCCTCTTGTTCTCTCTGTTTGGTAGAGTCCCCTTTTCCTGGCCCTCTTGCTAGATGTAAGAGATTTCTCTTGGAGTTTTAGCTGCCTGCCATAACTCCAGCAGCTGATTAGGCTCTACACTGGGGTAGAGGTGAGAAGAGAGAGGAAAAAAACGTGGATTACTTCCACATTTTTCACATTCTTCAGATCATAGAGGCCCCCTTTCCTATTTACTTTCTTTAGAAAGACAGGGTTTCTCTTGGTGTTGGAGCTGTCTAAGCCTAAGCCCTAACTCTCAGGTCAAAGCCCAGAAGGAAAAAAGGAGGAGAAAAAGCCAGGTATTTCCCCACAAACTTTGGCTCATAGAAGCCCCTTGCCCCATTCATATAGCTAGAAATATAGGTTGTTTTTTTTTTTTTTTCTCAGGTTCTGCTGCCTGTGCTACCACTGCAGTATCACTAGGTGCCAGGCTTCAGGTCAAAGTTGTGAGAGAAAATAGGAAAAACAAACACCCAGAGCATTTCTCCAAGTTTTAATTTCCCTCCCAGATCTGTCTGTTTTTGTTTACTTTTCATAGTTCTCAGATAGTTGCTTTTTGTGCTTTGTCCTGAGCTTTCAGTTGTAATCAATAGGAAAGCTAGGCTGTAGTGGTCTTACTACATTTTGACTGGCACTGCAAGTCAGGGAAATGTAAATTACCAATTGGCATGCATCAGAATGACTAAAAGGAAAAAATTAGGCAATATCAAGTGTTGAAGAGGGTATGGAGCAATTGGAATTTTTACATGCTGCTAATGGAAGTATCAATTGATAACATTTACTTTGGAAAATATTTGTCAGAATCCGTTAAATTTGAACACATATATACCCCATGACCCTGAAATTCCATTCCTGATATATTCCCACAGAAATGCACATGTGTTTACCAATGTTCATCACTGCACTATTCATAATAGCCCAAACTAGAAATTCCAGATTGCTTATGAATAGTAGCCTGGATGAACATATCGTCATATATTCACACAGTGGAATACTATATACTATATGCAATGAGAAGAAATTGCAGCCACATTGAACACTATGGATGTCATTCACAAATACAATGTTGAATTAGCACACAAACTAGTACATGTTTTATGATTCCATTTACATGAAGTTCAAAAGTAGCTAAAATTAATCTAGGATAATGGTTGCCCTAATGAATGGGGAGGAGGTAGTGACTGGAAGGGGACATAAAGGACCTTTTGGGTTCTCGATAATATTCTTTGTCATAATCTGGGTTCTAGTTACACAGGGATCTTCACTTTATAATTCATTGAGCTGCATGGTATTAACCTGACATTTAAAGTGAGAGACAACAAGCGTTTATTTGAAATCAAAGAATAGCTGTTTGGAGAACACTGAGTCAGGCAGAAACCTAAATCAGTGTTCTATTTATGGGGTGAAGGCAAGGGGGTTTTCTGAGAAAAGAAAAGGAAATAATTATATAAATAGAGGGAAAGAAATTCTATTGGTGCTAATAAGCTGTTATCCTTTAGCTATACATGGCTGTTTACTGATCCTAAGAATGTCTTCAATTATCTGTTCTTATAGTCAGGATGTCTTCTTTCCTGTTAGATTTACAAACAGTTGTTGGGAAAACAATGCTGTTCTGGCCTAGTTCAAAAGTTATTTTGCCCAGTCCAAACATTCCAAAGGTTCCAGGAGTAGGATGTATAGTGACATTTTTCTGGAGTAGCTGCCTTGACTCCATTTTAAAATGGCTCCATTTATGCCAGCTTTTCACAACATTTATGATTTGGGCATTTTTTTTTTTAACTTCAATAAAAGTTTGGAATAAAGTACTTAAATTTACCCATCTCACATATCACACCTATCTCCTTGTTCAGTAAATGCTTGCTAAATATTATACTAACTTCAAGGGGAAAAGGGAATGATCATAGAGCCCTTGTGACCTTCTGAGCATCACTGATATACAGATACCTTCTGGCCCTAGTGGTGATCGAGGTTTCTTACAGTTGCGATGTTGAATCTGCCATAACTCATATAAAGTCATATTATGAGCCTATTTAGAAAAGACCCATTCTCAATTCTATAGTTAACTGAGGGTGTAAGGAGGCAGTGATCAAATCTAAGTTTACATTTCTAGAGCCAAGAAAAATTTTCTTATAGTACAGATAAATTAAGCAGATTTTATTCTTGATGTTCAGACACATGTAGGAAAAATCTGCTATTCAAAAACAATGAAAAATAACTTTATATAAAAAGTTCCAAATCTTAAATTCACTACATGAGCCATAATTGAAATATATTAAAATAACTTTTTTTTAGTTGAGAATTTTTTTCTTAATTTTATGGTACATTAACCTTTGTGTTATAAAATATCCGGAGTTATAATTTAACAAGCAACTGTAAAATGCTGTTCTAGAAATAAGTAGGTCTTACTCAAACAGAAGAACAAGGAATTAATTTTTGTATGAAATTGTCAGTAAACATAATGCTCATACCTAAGTAACTCCCTAATTTTAATCTGGGAATTTGCAGAAAGTGAAATTTACTTCTTAGGTCGATAGGACAGCAGTGACCATAGACAAAGTTGTGGAGTGAATATGTGGAGTTATGGCTGAGTTTTAGAGTAACATGTGCAGTCATTGCAGAATGGAGGGAAGGGTGGCTGTAACCTCCATAAAGGCACCAAGAATTTGGAAATAGGTGATAAAATATCATCATTTGGAATTGAGGTTGGAATTATTAGGGCGACATCAATTAATAAAATACTGAAGAAATTCTTTTAATAATGGCTACCATTTATTAATCACTACATATTTGGTAGTATGCTAAAAGCTTTATATCCGTTATCACATTTAGAGTCCCAAAAATATCTAGGAAAGATATTAACTTTGTTTAAATGATGAAATCAAGGTTTAGAAAGTACCTTATGAAAAGCTGTAAAGTATAATCTATAGTGATTCTGGAGTCAGATTGCTTGGATTTATATCACAGTTCTACTACTTGTTAACTATGTGACCTTAGGAGGATGACTTAAACTATCTCTATTTTGTCTCTTCATCTAGGAAATAGAGATCTGTATTTTAAGATTGCTAAAAGGATTAAGTGAGATAACTCACTTAAGGTGCTTGACAAACAGAGCTCAATAACTGTTGTTATTATTCAATTAAAGGCTCACAGGTAATATATTAGAGCTGGTGAATAACATGCAGTTAATATACCAAAAGTTAACCAACAGAAAAGTTTTACTAAGACAATCATATGTCAACAGAAAGATGATTTACAATAAGTCTAGGTTAACAGTGAACAAAATATAACTGTATACCTGGCAATGGCCAAAAGGGAAGGCTATTTGAGTTCAAAGATTATGACTACTTTTTCAAAGAGAAATATAGCTAGAGTAGACAAGAAACTTCAACTATCCTAATGTAAAAGAAAAGTCCCTCAAGACTACACATTCTCTTTCTTCTAATTATGTGTTCACCAAACAATCCTGATTGCTAATTTTCTCTCCTGAGCACATTTAACCTACCATGGTAAAATACCCAGAGTGAATTCTCCATGCAAGTTATTCTTTCCAGATTTAACTCTCTTTATAGGTTAATAAATTGGCATTCTGAGATACATATTAGTTTCTTATGGGTCCTTTTAACATGTTTATCCCGAAGAGGTTAGTTAGCTCTGGTAGAAATGTTAAAATCAGGTTTCTGAACATACAAAGCTAAGAATCTGGTTTTGAATATTGTATTAGAGTTCTGTAACAGATTAAAAATAAAATGGCTTAAACAACAAAAAGGGGAAGGGAGTTAACATTATAAAGAGAAGGTGAAATATGAGGGCAAGAGAATAGTGCAAATTCAGAAAGAGACCAACAGAAGCCATCCTGTGTCCAAACAACATGCTTTTGTGGCCTTTTGATGCTGACTCTGCTTATATATCATTTTCTCTCTACAGACCAGTTTTCCCAGCTACTTAGTTCACAGGACAGACAGAAACGGTACCGCCCTTAGACTCGAGCAAGTGGGGCTCTTAGCCTAACCATGCACCTCAAGGGGCCATGCTTTGGGGAAACTTTCTGTAAATGTTCTAAGCCCCCTCCGGAGCTGGGGTGTGAAAACCTAGTCCTGTGTGGGTCCCCCAATGGAAGCCCCCTGGTGGTGGGGTCCAGCCAAGTTAGCAGGGTCTTCTCGGTGGGACCCCCTAAACCTGGACAGGGACCTTAGTGGTCTCAGCTCCTGTTTCTCCCTTTCAGGGCCCTCTCAACAATACCCCTCCCCGCAACTCTGCACAAGATTCAACTGGTGCTGAAGGAGCTCTGGGACTTACACCTATGGGTAGCCTCTTGCTATGTAGTTGTGCCTATTCCTGGTGGGCAGAAGCTTCTACTGGCCAGGGTAGTGTTTCTTTCATAGGATTGCACCAAGTTTAAATAACAAATGGCTGTCAGAATGGTGCTGATTCACTAATTTGGGGGTGATTTTCACTAACATTGGACACGTGACAAGTTCAGTGCTTTGGCTACTCACTGTCCTTGGGTTGGAGCCACCTCTGTTAGTTGCTGGATAGGATTTCCCTGTCTGTGTTTCAGACCGAGGAGCTGCCTGATGGAGAACAAACGAGGGAAGCACAGGTAGCAACAGGTGTCCTTTATCCTGAAGTCCCCTCCTGCTCCCCCTGTCACCTCCCCCGCCCCCCGCCCAGCTGCTGATGCTCAGGGCAGTCACACCACCATTTTGCAAGCTATGTGCTTCATGTCAGGTAGTCGTGGTAGTCGTGGTCCTGGCCATGCTTGTCCCCTCCCATGGCTCTCCAGACTGTAACATTGCAAAGCCAAAGGGCCCTTTCTATCAAAGTCCTTTCTTGCCTTTAATCAATGTGGTGGCATCCTGTTTTCCTTGATTGGTCTTAAGTCCTGTAGGACAAGTGACGGATATGGCTTACCTGAATGGAACTGCTCTTCTTGCTCTGCTCAGGGCTCCTAGCCTCACCATGACTTAACTTTTATGTGAAAGACAAGGCTGCAGTCAATGTTAAAAGGATCACATTGCAGCAATGCAGTGATTAAGGCTTAGATAGTTCAAGAGAAGACATGGTTGGAAGATGTGTTGTTCTCTGTTAGTGCTTTAAATTCCATAAATGCTATAAATTCTAAATGATAAATTTAATATGACCATAAAACAGAATAATTATTAACATTTTCCTGCGTTCTCTGGGTAAGTTTTGTGTTTCTGGTCATCATCAACAAAGCACATTAACATTAGAGAGTCATTGGAAACCAGTATTCATAGGCAGCACAATGGATGTTGCTATGAGATGAATAATGATGTAATCAGCATTAAATAAATGGCATTAGGGAACTGCAGAGGCAAGAAGATCTATACTGTTTCAATTAAAAAGTGTTCCAAAGAGCAATAGCCTTGTGAATAATAATAGTGTTGCTACCTTTCCTTGCAGTGCGATGTATGAAATTAGCCAATAATGATATCTTTGACAATAACACAAAGAAGTGGATCCTGGAAATAGGAAAATTTTTTACCATGCACTGATTGGATAGTAAATTTCTTGCCTCAAAATTTTAGTAATAAATCACTATACCTCACATGGGCCTATAACTTTTGTCATTATTTTTGTAATCAAATTTTGCTATAGATAGCGTATTTTCTGCCCACCCCCAAATATTTACCCAGGGCATTGTATACCCCAGAGGCAGCCCTGGAAAGAAGATAGTGTTACTAAAGCATCCATGATTATATCTCTCTTCCATTCAAGAAATTCCCAACTGGAATCTTTTAGCCCTATCTTCAGATTTCCAGACAAAGTTTCTATCTAGTTGTGCCCTAGCTTGGGTCAGATCCCATCAGCCATGTCAGGTGGTCTGGACATGGTGTAATCTGCGACTCTGACTAGAGTCAACGAATTAGAATCAGGTAATATGGAAGAATGTGCTCTAAATAATGCATGGCTTTCTCACTGCAGCAGCAATTTTTCCCTAAAATGAAGAGATATAAAAATCTTAAAAGCAGTTGAATTAAATGAATTGCTAATATTTTGATAATATAGTAACCTTTACTGTAATCACTCAGAAAAACCCCTATGGGAAAAGGGTAGCACCCAGAGAAAAGAAAATGCAGTTGGTTCTTGTATTAGTTTTCTAGTGCTGTGTAACAAATTACCACAAACTTAGCAGCCTAAAGCAACACTTTTTATTATCTCTCAGTTTCTGTGGGTCAGAAGTCTGAGCATGACTTATTTGCTGCTTAGGGTCTCACCAGTCAGCAATCAAGGTATCAACTGAGGGTGCAGTTTCATATGAGAGTCAGGGTCATCTAAGCTCATTCATATTTTTGATAGAATTCAGTTCCTTGTGATTAGACAATTGAGGTCTTCATTTTCTTGTTAGATGTTAGCCAAGGCTTTCTCTTAGCTTCTAGAGACAGCTTTCAGGTCATAATCAGATGGCTCTCTCACAATACAAAGTTTACTTCTCCAAATTCTACAGTAGAATTTATCTACCATTTGTTCCTTCTGCTGCTGCTGCCATTACCGTTACAGTTAGTTGACCACTACCACTGGCACCACCATGAGCGTAGTCTTATATAATGTAATGTAATAATGGAAAAATTATTCCATCATCTTTGCCATGTAATGTAACCTGACCAAAGGGGTGCCATCTTATCATATTCACAGGTCCTGTCCACACTCAAAGGGAGGGCATAATCCAGGACATGTATTCCAGGGGCAGGAATCTTGGAAGCCGTCTTAAAATTCTGCCTACTGTGGCTCTTGAGTAGGCAAATACTTTAGGAGATGGCCACTACGGTTGTCACTATCTCAGAAATCCTTAAACTGACTGCCCACCTTTTTCTCTTTGACATTCTTTTAAGAACATAGTTTATTATGGTGCTTGGGATGTGTGTGAATATTCATAGACATTCAAGTCTCACATACCCTAAAGATGCATCTCTGAGAATATTTTGTCACACAGATTTCTTTCTACAATTCAAACTAAGTGTGCCTAAAGAAATGACAATGAATTATTAAATATTGTTTACTTAGTATACTTTATGATTTGACAATCTTGGATATTCAGTGGATTAAAAGATCTAAGTATACATATATACATACTTTACAAATCTCCTACAACTTAAATGTTCTTTTTGTTCTGTGCAAACCATTAATTGGGGAGTTTTGTCAGCTGGTGTTTCAGAGTCCTTTATAAATTAATTATAGTATTTACTAGCCACGTGGGAGTGGAGAAGTCTATTTAGGTCAAGGAGGCCGGTCCTGCTGGAAACTGAAAGGCAAAGCACATATAAAGTGTCAGTTGCAAATCTAATGCACTGCTTTCTTGAGCACATATATTAAAAAAAAGAACAATACTGAGATTACATGCAAATTTATGGGAAAAGTAATATTATAATTAGGATAAAAAATTATTGAAATTTGCCATCAATTTATGGGAAAGATAAAATATTTTAGCTGACCTACAACTTCATAGATATCCCATGCCACAGGAGGAATAGGATGCTTGATGCTAACAGCACATTTATTCATTCATTCACTTGCTCAACAGGACAGGGCTAGTGTGACTACCAACAGGACAATATTGCAGTTTCTTCCTTTAAAGAGCTCACAGAGTGCTGGTGAATACAGATTTGTAAAGAGATAGTAGAAAGCAGTGTTGTGAATGTAGTATAGACATAATTAGAGGATATTATGGGTGTTCCCAGGAGAAACAACTCTCCCAGTTTATGGGTGGAGAGGGGAAATACATCAGGGTTATTTCATTACAAGTAGCAGAAAACAAACCTGGTTAAACTTTATCCTTCAGGGCTGGGACAGGAGTGAGGCAAGCAAGTCACAAGGGGCATGAAATTTAAGGAGGCACTCTCTCTCAGGTGCTGAGCCCAAAGGTGTCATCTGCGAATGAATGCCTCCTTAAATTTTCTACACTAGATGTCTGGCTCTCTCTAATGCTGGTTCTATTTATTCCTTCAGTCTGTGAATGAAAAAAGGGGTTCTATGGAAAGTAACCTCACAGGGTGATCTGATCATAAACTCCTAAGTGGGCAGGTCATTGTGGGTAGTCATGCCCCAGGTATATAACTTCATTAGTAAAAGTTTTATCTTTGCCTTAAGTGAGCCCTTTCTATTGTTTCTATGCATCTAGGTTAACACACCTTTGAAATAAACCATAACCACACTCAAGAGAGTGCATAATCATGTTAACTATCCTGTAATCCAATCCCCATCTTGCTTTTTCTGACCTCTAAGTAAAGTTCTTTAATTTCAAATGCATAAAAGAAGCTGCAAAACTGTTAATCTCAGGAGTATATGAGATCTTGCTTCTTAGCATATATCATCATTTTGGCCCAAAAAACTCTTAGAAAAACTCTCTACAGATTTGGACATTTTTCATGTCAACAAGTCTTACTCTTAGTCAAAACTTTTTTTCCTTGTTTTCTTTCCAATGAAAAATAGTTGAGAAACTCATTCACACTGGTATAAACAACTAAAAACAATTTAATGTATATATTCCTTTGAAGGAATTTTCAGTTTAGCATAAGCCAAGTTCTTAAACCATGGCTCAAAAACTGAAATGTTTACAGGGACCAGGCAGTAGCATAAACGATTGAAGCAGGACTGTGTAAGACACAAGGCAATGAAGGAGATTGTGATGAGCTATTCAAAGGCATTCAAGTTCAACCTAAGAATAAATACTCTTTTGGCTAAATGAAAAATGCCTGCTGGATTATAAGGTTAATAGGATAACTGTTTGTGACCCTTGCTTAGGGTTAAAGAAATTCACTTGCAATATTAGAATTTCTGTAGGCAAATAGATATGAGGACAAAGAAAATTAGACACAAAGCACCTACTTGAGATATTATTCTCCATTTAAAAGTTTCCTTGTGGCCTTGTTGAACATTCTTTTGTCTTTGTTTTTTATAGACCCCAAGATCTGACCTAGTTATTCCCATTCTTTGCTGTCACTACTTCTTCTTTTGACTGTGTTCCATGAGCCACAAGACATAACTGGAGAGTTTTTCATAGCTAGCAACTAGAGAAATAGATAAAGTTTAGGAATAGGAAAGTTGTAGCATCACAACTCTTAAGAGTCTCTTGTCTGGACAGAAGTAGTGTAATGGAAAAGAGCAGTCAAAGTTCTTACCAAAGTTTATATCAAAGTTTAATGTGCTTTCCCATTGTCAGGAAATTCCAGGTGCTTCCAAGAGGGTTGTCAATCATGGTGCTCCCCTTTTCCCCGAGCACAATTTGGGATTTTTGTCCTAGATTGTTCAACCTAGGGCATTCTTGTCCTAGAATGCCCAGTCTCCCGAAGGGAGAAGAGAATAAAGCAGCCAGCCTATGATCCATTTACTTCCTTTACATGAGGGATACCACTAGGGCAAAGAAAAGAAGGGAGGCAATCTGGTTTAATCTTCTTGTTGCCTGGACTTTCAAGTAAATAAGATAAAGATTCTATTCTAAAGAGGAGGAGGCCTTATCTACAGAATGTCCTTAGCAGCATCTCTCTTGGTAGGGATTGCTAATAGTAAATAAACCTGGAATCTATTGACTTATGGGACATGGCCTCCTAGGAGAATGTCATGTAAGCTATATAACTCTCTAAGGTATAAAAGGGAGGTTTTTCATAAATTATATGCTCCACTATGTGAGATAATAAGCTGCAAAACCTTACCCAGAAACCTTGTCTACTCTTCTGGGCCGGTAGATGGGAAGGACCTGGCAAGAATGTCCCATACATTTCTCTACTTTATTTCTTGATTCCCTGGACTCTTAAAATTTTTAGTGGAGCTTGATGCTATGTAAAGTTTCTGATTTGTGTGAGTCTGAATTAATAATCCAATACTGTGTGTTAGCTTCCCTGGATATGGTGATTGGTTCAAGAATGAATATGTGAACCAGGAAAAACCAATCAGAATATTCCCTAGGATTCATTGAGGAAGGATGGGAGAGAGAAGTTCTCTCTCCATTCAAGTTCCTAAGCTGGTAAATGTAAATATGTAGAGAAATTCCACCCACAAAAAGAAGTTAAGCAGAGACAATGAGAGCTGATAGATGGAGAGAATTAGAGAGGAGGGGTTAGGGGTGGGAGAGAAAGTGGATTCTGAATATAGCATTTGAATCCCTGAACTTCATTCTATCTGAAGCCATGTCTATCCCCTGGACTTCCCAGTTGCATAAGACAAGTTAACACATTCTCTTTTTATTTAAGTTATATTGCACTGGGTTTCTGTTACTTGCAATCAAGAATCCTGACTAATATGTAATGGAATCTGGTATGGGCCAGACTGGGAGGAGGATCTGGAAGCTCAAGAACAAACAAATCTGCTAGAATAGTTCTCAGACATAAAAATCAGACAAGTAACAAAGAAAATACATATCATAAAGCCTTTTGGTTTGTTTGATTGTTGTGATGAATGCTATTATAGTTAAGGCATGTTGCTAACATTTACTATAATAAACAAGGAATCACTACTTTAAATTGTTCCATAGTTTAGAGTAGTGATTAAAATCATGGGTATTTGGAACTAGAATTCCTGCTCTGTTGCCTGCTATCCGTGTAACCTTGGTTAAAGTACTACCTCTCAAATTTCGCATCTGTATAATAGGAATAATAATACATCATATTGTTTTGTCACTATTAAATAAGTACTACATTTAAAACAATAAGAGCATCTAGCACATATTAAGTACTATATGTTTGCTGTGATTATTCTTATTATTGTTATTCTCCAAACCTCAGGTTTATTATGGTAAAATGGGGATACTATTATATATGTATAAATTTCAAATGAGAAATGCATGTAAAATTCTGGACAGTAAATGCACAATAAAGGGCAAGTATTAATAGCTATTAGTAAGGGAGTTAGAGTAGTTCAAAGTCATTTGTACTAAACATGTATTCCCAATTTTCAAAAACAAAACAATAATATAACTCATTTAACAAAAAATTCACAAACACACTCCTAAGTAGTGTAATGTTGAAGTTAATGGTACAGATATTGGAACCAGTTTGCTTACATTCAGATCTTGATCACCCCTAATAAAATGAGAATAATAGTAATAGCTACTCCATAATGTGGTTTTGAGAATTAACTGAGGAAATCTCTCTAAAGTAATAAATAACATGCTAGAAAAATAGTTAGCTATCAATAAGTGTTAGTTCTTATTATCGCTCTGAGTCTCAGTCATCTTCAGTGGTGAAAACGAGGATAATAACATTTATCTGACCAGTCTATTATGTGGATAAAATGTGACAGTGCCTGTGAAAATGTCTGGTATATAGTAGATAATTGATAAATGCCAATTTTCTTTCCCATTTTTATGATTCGGGAAACAACTTAAAATTTTATAATGCCTTTAGGTTATCAGTATAAATATCAATTGAATTTCTAAGTATGTGGGAATAAGACAGAGAGGATTAGGTAGAATTTGATCAGTGACACATATTAAATGTTACTTATTGGGTAAATATCATTCAGTTGGCTTATTAGCTGTTCTTATAAAAGTAGACTGTGCCAGAAATACCTTTTTTTTGGTATATTCTTTTGATTTGGGTCACAGATAAATGGCAATTTACTCTATTGATAGAAGTATAGAAAAGGAGGCTGGTATTCTAGGTTTGTTCCAGTGAATATTGGTGCACAATCTGCTAGAACTGAAGGAGGATATTATTAATCAAAAGGTGCATAAGGAGGGAAAGGACTTCATTATGCTGTTTTGCTCCTACAAATTGCACCTGGAGCTTTTTAATGAATGTGCCCTTTGGAGACAGGTGGCACTCTGAAAAGTGTAAACCTCTCTAAACCTCTTCTTGTCTCAAGCTGACACGTCTTCATGGCACTGTGAATAATCAATCTTAAATGATGTGAAAGGATTTGATGAGACTATAATGACTTGAAACAATTTTTTTCCTGGTCTTTAGGAATACATATCACTAGAACAAGGGAAAGAAGGAATGTCAAGAAACAGCTGGGAGAAAAAAATTCATGTATTTATTGAAAAAGGAAAGCCTGTAAGATGTGATATTGTGTACTGGGTGAACAAGTACAGTAGATGGCAGTTTAGTAACATACAATATCATTTTGTCATATTCAAAAATCATCTTTTTAAAGAATATATAGGAAAGTATGTATCTTAAGTGTTTATATTTATTGTCATTTCTTTTGGGGAAAAGTTCATTGAGTGATCTCTGCTGACTTAAAGAAACAATTGTTATAAATTTGTCAAATGACTCACATTATAAAAGAGACATTGGAGTATTCTGTGATTTTTCCACCATATTTTATTAGTTTCTCATTTGTTTTGAGCACATATAGATGTTTTTTGATATTTGAAAATATAAATCACTTGGGAATGACTCAAGCAAAATAACATCACAAACAACAGTTGATTCCTTTGAATAATGCTGTAATTTTAGCATTTCATGCATGTTTTCTTTAATTGTTAGTTAAAATATTTAGCAAGTTAAGAGAGGTATGGAATTGAAGCAGAAACAGGGGGTATCGAAGAGAAGATAAATTTTCCAATAATTTTTGAATGTTAAGAGGAGAAAAATTAAGTGTCCAACCTTTCCTGAGATACAAACTCAATATTGCATCTCTTATTACATGGGATTCATCAAAAGGTCTAGGAGTTAGGAAAATTTTCATCCTGGTACAGAAAGCCGACAGTTCTTCCTAAGATGGAATCAGACCCTTACACACATTGTGTTGGTTTAATTGAGTATACATTATATCCTTCAGCAAGATATCTTCTGTTGTGGTACTCTATTTTCTTAGACACCAGTGCTTGACAGATTTCTCACATAAGTAGGCAGTCGAGAGTGATACAATTTTGACATGAAATGTGCTTATACTTTGAAAGCCATTAAACAAAACTTGTTTGCTTATAATTTTCTAATAAAATAAAGGGCCTTCTGTGGAAAGCAGTTTTAAAAACACATCATAACATTTTAAGCGTGTAGGTCTTGCAATGTTTGTTCCAATTTTCTAGTGACAGACACAGAGTAATAAGATTTCCCTAACAGATGCTTAGTGCTGGGTACTCACATGTCACTCAAGCTGACAAGGTTTTAGGAAAAAACACTTTCTTCACCATGTTGCCATTTGAAAGATCAGTTATAGCACGTAACTTGATTTTGCTTAATTGAAAAATTTAAACTTTACAAAATACAATTTATTAAAGTTAATATAATAGAATTAATTGAATATACAGCCTGAGCAACTCACTAGATCTTACTTTACAAATTTGTCTGTCCCATACAAGATGCTAATCCTACATGCTTAGAGAAAAGCTTTATCTCAGATCACAGAATTCTGGAGTGAGAAGAGATACTTAGAGATCTATTTTAAATTAATGCTTGCTTTAAGGATGTTTTAAATATATACTTGAAAGATTTTAATTTAATTAATATTTAAATAATATATAGCAAGCATAATTCAAGTTGCATAGTTTCTTTATTCATTTATTCATTCATTCATTCATCCTTTCAAAGACATTTTTCAAGCATCTTACATGTACTGGTGTATTCCAGGAACAGTGTTAGGGACTGATGATGCAAGAATAAATATTTTACCATCTCTGCCTCTGAACAGGAGCTCAACATATAGCTAGGAAGATAGACAAATAAATTAATAACTATGCTGTGGTGTAATAAAGGCTATGACAAGTTTGTATACAGTCCTGTGGGAAAACAGATGAGGGAGCAATCTATGTCACTTGGGGGTTCTATGAAGACAACAGAAAAGAAACCACATTTGAACTGGAGCAGGAATTCCCAGAGGAGAAGTAGGGGCTGAGAATGTAGGAAAGGAAATAGATATGAAAGCAGAATAGTATGTTTGGAGATTGACAGTGTAAATATAAGGAATGGTGAGAAATGATGTAAAGTCAGGCTGGAGAAGTAATTCAGGGAAAGACTACAAATATCAAATCCTAAAGAGTTTGGTATTACTTTTTGTTGGAAACAGGAGACAATTGAAAAAATTTGAAAATGAAGGCAGGGATGCGATCTGATTTATATTTTTGAAAAGTAATTTCTGGCAATAGTGTGAAAGATGGTTTAGATTAAGTTAGTAATAGACATATTGAGGTATGTTTTGGTGTTATACTAGAGAAGTGGAAGTGACATTGGACTAAGGCATGCATTAAATAACATTTTGGAAACTGAATTGACAGAACTTGATGGTCATTTCTTGGGAGAGGTTAAGGGAAAGGGAAAAGTTGAGCATGGCTTCAAGAGGTCAAGTTTGCATGATTAGTTTTGAGGGTTTGGATAGGCATTTATTTAATCCTCTGCAAACTTTTAAGGATTATCACAGATGAGAAAAACTAAAGTAATTTACCAAGTTTACCATATAGATAGTGATTTATGGAGGCCAGATTTGAGTACATTCTGTTTAAACATTTTCAGAACCTAACATCTTAACCAGTGTACTGACTGTTTCTTTCTATACTGACTGAGTGGGCAGGGATGCCATTTACTGGGATGGGAAATACGGGAGGAAAATCACGTTTTGAACAGAAGATTATCAGTTCATCCTTTAACATTTTGAGTTAGATGTATCCAAAAGGCCAGAGAGTGTAGATATTCAGAAGAGAATTGGAAACTAGAAATAACAGCACTGAAGTTCATGAAAGATATGGAGTCAGAGAGTTGAGATTTAGGATATATCAGTGAATAAGTGACGGTTGAAGCCATAATTGTGACTTGAATGGCCCAGAGAATAGGCTTGGGAAGAGGATTGAGCAGAAAGCTTTCAGTGGCAGTGGAAAGAAAGGGGTCATGGAAGGCTATTGAGAAAGAGCACTCAAATGATTTAAAAGAAAACCAGCATAATACAACTTCCACTTATGTCTGTGAAGTGGAGACTTACTTTTTATTCCTTGGGAATATGTTGGGCAGAAGGTTATGCCATTATCTTCTTCATTGTTCACTATTGTTTTAACGGCATTGTTATAGCTGAAAAACTGTCACTCACAGCCTCTCCTTTTCTGATGTTCACAGTTTCTTCCCATTCAGAATCACCATCTTCCATTCCACACAAATTCCCATCATCACATTAGGTCACAAGTCCACATCCTCGATGATACATCAACTCTCTACTCAATTCCTAGACTGTACTCCATTCAACTTCACCTCCAAGGTGTTTTCATATTGCTTCAGGAGCTGCTTCACTTGTGAAATATTTAACCATGAAATTTCAATGATTGAGCATAGCATCTCTCTCTTCCTTCCTTCCACTAACCCAATTCAGATTCGACTTAGTTCACATAATTTATTGAGTATTATATATATTGTGTGTGTGTGTGTGTGTGTGTATCCCTAGCCTTGACACATTGTCCCTAATTTCAATATTTACAGAATAGAAAGGGAGCAATATGTAAAAAATTTTGTTCGTAATCCTAATGTGAACAGTAGAAGAATAGAGGTATACGGTAGATACAGTAGTGTGATACATTGAAAATTTTGAGCAGTTGCACTTGAGTTGAAAATGAGAGATATATCATTTATCTATAATTGTATAACTAAACCCTCAAACTTAGTGGCTTAAAATAGCAGTGAGTTATTCTTTTTCACAATTCTATGTGTTGACTGGGCTCCATTTTACCTGGTGGCTGGGATTGGCAGGAGGGGCCAAGAAGGTCTTAACATCCCTGGGATATAGGTTATGCCAACTCTCCTCCAATTGGCTTTCTCTTCACATGATATCTTATACTCAGGCAGGCAGTGTAGCCTGAACTCTTTTACAGTATGGTAGCTGGGTTAGATTGGAACTGGCACAGTGCCAATTCTATAGCATTCTATTGGCCTGCCTAGAATCAGGGGCTTTTGTAGAAGAAATGGCCTGAGTCTACAGGGTTGGGGTGAAAATTTGGCAGCCATTTTTTCCCCCGGACATATTAACCACAGAAGACTCTGAAAAGGAAGAGGTACTTGAGATGAGTCTTGAAGGCTGACAAGTTCGTCAGGTGGAAGGGGATTTAGGAAAAAAGGAAGAGCTCTTCAGGAAGAACAGCAGTGACATTAAGGCAGGAAGCAGCAACATGGTTCTATATGCCAGGACATATGGTATCCCTGGAGGTATTTGGGAGAAGGAATGAGAAAGGACCTTGTTAGGCAGAGAAAATTATGGAAAGCCTTGTTATAAGAAGTAAATGAAACTTTATCTTCCAGGCTGCGGAATGTGTTTAAAAAGTTTTTATGCAGGGGAGTGGCCGCTTTTCACTTTCATTGATTCTTTTTCATTGTCGGTTTCATATGTTCTCAATCAATAAGACTTTGACTTCATTTCCTTATTCAATCCAACAGACAATTCATGGCCATTCAGTTAAGTCTCTCTCACCAGCACTCTTAATTCTCAATATTCTTGTGACCTTCTTTTCATTCCATTATCCTAAATCAGTTCTAGAAAAACGTAACCAACTGTTCTGATTTTGGAACCAGGCATTGAATAATACTGGAG
Source organism: Pteropus alecto (assembly GCF_000325575.1). Classification (NCBI taxonomy): domain Eukaryota; kingdom Metazoa; phylum Chordata; class Mammalia; order Chiroptera; family Pteropodidae; genus Pteropus; species Pteropus alecto. The sequence goes on from NW_006441955.1 coordinate 19,216,665, forward strand.
AAAATCACATAACCATGTTGATTGCCTGCCTTATATATTTATGATGTCCAACCACTGTTAGACTCTTCCAGTTACCTAGCAAATATTTACATATCCATGTCCATTTCCTATACCGGTAATTTTGTTTTACCTCTCTTTTCAGTTTTCGCACTTAATACTGCATAATTTTCCCTTAGCAGATTACCTTGATGCCTTTGCAGAGGAAATAGCTGTTACAGCTATGTAACATTTTCTTCCACCACCTCCTTGACATTTATTTATTCTTTCTCATTCTGGATCATTCCTTTCCTTTCCTTCCAAATTCCTGTCATCTTCCTTGCACTTATTTTACTTCTACACCTCTGAATTGATTTGCAGTTTTCATCCATTCTTTTCTTCTTCCTCCTTGCATTGAAAAAGAGTCATTCTTCCTTCTTTCCTCACCTATGCTCATAACCCCACATCTTCTACCTCTTGTAAGTTCTTGCTCTAATAATTATGTCCTTTCTTACTTGATTTCCCAGTCTATCTCTTTCCATAACTTTCTCTTCAGCCTAAACATGCAAAGTATTCTCTATCTTGTAAACATATTCTTCAGCCTTGTTGCCAAAACAATCAGTACCTCTAATTTATTCTTCCTTATTTCATATTTACTCCTTAGCAGCCTTCAACTTGACTTGTCTTGGTCAGATGTCAAGCACGATTTCTGACACATGACATACATGTAATAAATATGTATTAGTGATAAATTTCTAATTGCCAATATGATCTCTTGTTAGCCCTCATCTTACTGACAGTGTGGTGTGGTTGCCACATCACACCGTCAGTAAGAGGTGTGTTCCATTTTAAGGTCCTGCCCCTGGCTCAGTGGAAACTTACAAATCACATATGCGAGTGGACATAAGGGCTGAGATTCTGTACTCCACAAATTTTCTTCCAGAATCAATCTTATTCTATTTGTATTTTGGTTTGTTGGAGCCTGTGCTGTACTGTTGGTAAATATATTGAATATTATCATTGATTATATATGAACGTTCTTTAGAAATTATATCACTGTATAAAAATGATTATTATTTCGTTTATGTCTCTCTTGAAGTGTGGTGCCCATTTAAAACATGATGTAGATGTTTAGAGCAACAAAACTTTCTCATATACTAGACAGATTTACGAAGGCAGAAACCATGGTTTCCTGGAAAATCATAGATAATACAGTTTTGTGGAATGAATGGATAAAAGTTCCTTATGAGTAACCCAGCCCAAATTTTCTAAATGAACATAGAATGTATTTCTGATATTTCAAATAATATATACCACTCATTGTTAGCACTTAGAGTTTTCACGCATTCTAAGTGACTATTGAGCTGTTGTTATTGAAAGGAAAAAAAAAAAAGACTCCACTGAACAGTACAGCAATTCACAGGTAAATTTTGTTTGTTTTCTCTGGTAAATTTCATCCATTAGAGTGTTGTTTTAGATACAGTCTTTCCATAGAAACACACATAAACTTATGTGTTTATGAGTTTGAACTTAAACTACTGCTATAAAACTAGGTACTTATTGGCCTTCAATTTATCTAACTTTTATCTTCCAGACTGTGAGCTCATTTAATAGCATCAAGCAAAGGAAGCTGAAATAGCATTCCCTGTACTGCATACCTTTGGGACCTTCCTGTACAATGTTGACATTCAGTCTCAACCAACCTGACAATAAAATGATCCATTTATCCAACAAGCAGGCAGAGGAGGGGATACTGCATCTTTTCACTCTGCCTCCCACTCCCAGAGCCAGTCAGATGCTTCCTTTGGGCCAAACACATGCACACATAAAACACTTCATCAACAATTTTTCATGTTTTCTGTTAAATTGGGTTTACTCTTCTTACATGAATTTTTCCCTAGATACTTTTCCCAAATAGCACAGAAAGTATTTAAGGTGAACTAAAACTTTTTAATAATATACTTAGTGGTTATAAAACCCTGGGACTAAGAAACACTTATAAACAAATGAAAATGACCAGCTTTACCATTATATAGGCAAAACCACTGAGGGATTTAGGAGAAATCACTGACACTTAAAAAAAAAAAAGGTATATAATAGCCGAAATCTTAAAATCATACTTTTTGAAGGGACAGTATTACCTAATTAAAGACTTTTATAAATTCCTTGCATCTACTTCATAAAGTAATTGTTTTAATCACAAAGTATTGAATAAAATGTTTACTTTTGTCATTCTACTCACTGGTAGCTCTTTTTCTTAAAAAAACAAAAAACAAAAAAACAAACAAAAAAATTGTCTCTTTACCTAAATAGTCTCTGACTATTGTGATTGCTTACTTAGATTTCTTTTTTTCTTACTGAAAATAGATCCTTCCTTGTTAGGCCATATTTTGTTCCCAATGTAGAATTCTAGAATGACTGGGAAGATTTGGGGCCCTGGAAAATGCTGACTATATTATATTATTATAGACACAGTATAATTATTTGAGGGAAACCCAAGAGCTAGTGTCCTTAAAATCTATCAACTTATCAAGGTACCTAAAAACTCCATCACACTTCTCTTTTAAAGCCTTCATTTTCTTGAATGCTCTTGTTCAAATAAAAACATGTTATTGACAGGCTGTTAATGTATATAGCAATGACAATATTAGGATTCTTTGGAAAAAAAAAAAGAGATAGACCTAAACAGAAGGATTGTGGATGAAAAATGGTGACAGAAAGTCTGGCAGAAAAACATGCAATGCTCAATGAAAACCCTGCTTTGTTACAGATTGGATGAGGGCTGAGTTGTATAACAGTTAGCAATCTTTCAATTGCAATATTCAGAAAATCCGGCAGAAAGTGTCTAAAACCAGTAGGGAATTTACTGGCTCTCATAACCGATATATAGCCTGTGTGCCACTTATCAATTTATTGCCTCTCCATTCCAAATTCACCCTTCAACGTGTGTTCTGTGATAACAGACAATCTCCTTTAGGGTTTCTCCATTAAACTGAAACCTATGTTAAGCATTTTCAGTAGAGGGCTCTGGAGGGACTCCTGTCTTGTCTAGCTGCTGCTTGGTGGGCCAGCAGTGTACATATAAGGACATCTGGTGAAGCTCTACCCCAGCCATGTACCTGAAACGTAGTCCTTCAGCAACCATGCAGCCTGGCAATAACCTTCCTCCTCTACACTTGACATGGAAATTAGTAATCCAAAGGCTTCCCATGTGCATTGGTGCCTCATTTCCCTTTGCAGGTCCCTGTGCAACCTGCCTGTATCACAGAAGGTCCCTCTCAAGCTAGCTTCTTCTCTCTCTGAAAGTCTTGCATGCTTTGCCTGTTGCACAGGTTTCTACCTGCTTCTAGTTGCTGGTTGCCCACTCACCACTTGTACTCCAACAGAATTGCTTCCTAATTGTTAAACAACTGGAGAACAGCTCCAATCCGGGAAACCCAGTTAATTTCTGCACTACTCAGTGGTGGGACTGAATGACACCTTCCCCCAAAAGAATGGAACTACACCATTGGCTCTCTCCTGGGTCTCCAGCTTTCCCACTGCAGATCTTGGGACTTGTTAGCCTATATAATCACATGAGCCAATTTCTTATAATAAATTCTCTCTGTAAATACACACATACACACACACAGTTGAATATGTATACATATCTTAATGGTTCTGTGTCAGTACTGACCTCTGAAAAGGAAGGGAAGAGAGGAAGGAGATGGGATAGGGGTTTGGGGGAGTGGATAGAGACATGAGGATTAGAGGAAAGTTGAGAAAGAAACAACTTCTCTTCACAATTCTGTCTTGGGTTGGTAGTATATTTACCAATTCCAGGCTTTTGGTCTGTTTGTCTTTCCCATTTGGGGGCTCAGTAAGATACAAAACACTATATAACTTTCTATCACTCATCTATTGGTTTGTTGTCAAGAACCAATAGGACACTGGGGAACTTATGTGTAGTCCTAGGCAGGGCTAAAACTTGATCTATTAGGTTCCTTTGGAGGTATATAATGGTATATAATGGTTATAGATGTTTTATAGGGAAATGACTCAGTTGTTTATTTGCTTGTTCATTTAGTCACATTCTCATTCAATTATCTAATTGGCAGCATATGCTGGCAGTATCTGAAGTAATGCAAGGAATTCCAAGATATGTAAGACAAAGTTCCTGGTTCCCCAGTGATTTATACACTTGTTAAAGGATAAGAGAAATTTAAAAATATCTGAAATACAGGAATTTACAGGATCAAATTCATAAGAGAGATTCAACCATAGAGGTTTATAAGGTTATTGTTGCAACTCAGAGAGGGAGACGTAACATCTACTGAAATTGGGAAAGGTTCATAAAATGGTATATTTGATCTTTAAAAAACATAAGATTTTGACATAAAGAGATGTAGATGAGTCTTAGAAACAATATGAGCAATAGAATAAGGTTAAAAATAATAGAGCCTGTTCTAGAATGAGTGAATAAACCATTATGATTTGTTATAGACTACGTGTTTTATCTCCCCAAAATTTGTATATTGACACCCTAACCTCTGGTGGGATGATATTTGGAGGTGGAGACTTTGGGAAGTACTTAGGTCATGTAGATGGAGCCCTCATGATGGATTCAGTGCCATTTTAAGAAAATATACAAGAGAGCTTTTTTCCTTTCTCTTGGCAATCCACCATGTTAAAACACAGCAAGAAGATGGCTGTCTGCAAACCAAGAAGTGGGTGCTCACCAGACACTGCATCTATTGGCACTTTGATTTTGGACTTCCCAGCCTCTATAACTGTGAAACATAAATGATTTGTTTAAGCCACCCAGTCTGTGGTAATATGTATAGTGGCCTAAACTGACTAAGACATAATTGGAGTATAACACTTGGCAAGGCAGTTTGAGAGAGTGAGATTGGAGAAACAGGTAGGAAGAAGATTGTGGTTAACAAACAAGCTAAGAACTTGCACTTTAAAAAATTGCTAAGAAATGTGCATAAAACATCATTGTGTAGCTCAGTAGTTTAACACGCCCATGAAACTACCACCCAGATCAAAAATAGAACATTACCAACACATCGGAAGCTCTGTTCGTGCCCTTTCTCAAACATTACGACTTTCTTTCTCCCTGAAGGAAACTATTGACTTTTAACACCATGGATTAGTGCTGCATGTTTTTAAATTCTATATAAAAGTCATTAGATTGTATAAATTGTTTTCTGTCTTCTTTCACTCAATATTGTTGAGATTTATACATGCTGTTGAATGTGTCTATAGTTCATTTATTTTCATTGTTTTGTAAGTATTCCAGTGTCTGAATATACCACAGTTTATCAAGTGACAATTGTTTGTGTAGAATTGGAGTTATAGTCTAGCCCCATGTTCATATTTAATAGATTCTGCTCCACAACCTCTCCAACATTTGGTATTATCAGACTTTTAATTTTTAGCCAAGAAAATTTGAACTTAAATTTGTATGCAATGGTGAACCACTGAAGGAAGTTTGGTTGGAAAGTGGTGTGAACAGGGGAAGGTACATATGGTAGGGTTGTGTAGATTAGAGTGAAAGAAAGATCTGAGAAGGGAGGCCAGTTGTGATGCTACTGTAATGATTTCATAAATATAATGTGGAAACAAGCTAGAGAAGTACCAGAGGAGCTAAAAGGGAGGAAACAAGATATTATTCCTGTAGTGTATGCCTATAAATAGTAAGATTTAGCAATTAATAAATTGTGGGATAAAGACAGCAAGGGTGATTGGCAATGAGCAAATGTTTGAGCTTAAGTGACTGACATAGTAGTAGAATTAACCAACTCAAGAAGGCTTGGGAGAAATTCTGGTTTCTGATTTTGGGAAGTTGTTTTTACCCAAATTATATCTCTTATTTAAATCTTTCACCAGACCCTTAGTTCGTATTTTTGACAATCTTTTTTTTTTCAACTCTTATTTCTCATCATTGCTGTGGAAGATCATTCTCAGTAGAAGTTGGATATGTCAGGCAAGAAGGAACCAGGACATTGGTGGGATAAATTGTTCCCCCACTCCTTGGTAAACTCAGTGTCCAGAGAAAACAAAAGATTTTCTGTTATTCAAACCCGACAGCTTTGGTGTAAAGAGTGATAGTAGCTAGGAGAATGACAGGTCTAGGGCTTCTGGGAAGCCTAAGTCCACATAGCTTTTAAAGTAGGAGCTATTCTGTGTGCTCATTTCCATCACTAATTCCTTTTCCACAGATATATATTTTTTTCTATCACTGACATAAGCAGTGTCTTCTTCCATTTTTGCAATAAATTCTTTGTTTATCTGGGTATTTCCAGGGATATGGCAAACACATAGATGCTCCAGGACCAGCACTCCACTATCTTCACCTGAACTGCTGTTGAGATAGTAACTACGATTGATTATTTTAATTTTTGAGACAGTTTGCTTGGGTAACAGTTCAGGCATGCATGGATTTTCCTGTCTATATGAGTTTCTATTGAATGGATCTCAGGAGCTCTATGTCTGCTTTAGCAAAGTCTCTTTAGTAGAGGCTTTTATTTAATGTCTTTGGTATTATTTTAGCTACCATTGTATCCAAAAACCTAATACTACTCATTGAGCTTGTTTCTTCCAATGAAATCACTTTGACAAAAGTTATTTTGTAAGTTTGTGCTTTCCAGACCTGTTACTATATTGTGATAGTATACAGACAGTATGGCCCTAACAGGAAACAGACATCATACTATCATATATTTCTATCTATTTCATATCTCTTTTCTCTTTCCATCACCCTGTGAGGCGTTACTACTTTAATTTTTCAAATGAAGAAATATAGCCTCAAGGACATATGTAGTATCACAGCCAGACCTTCAAATCAGATTTTCTAATGCTAGGTTCAGTTCCTATGATGGTTAATTTTATGTGTCAATTTGACTGGGCCATGGGATGCTCAAGTTAAACATGAATTCTGAGTGTATCTGTGAGGTTGTTTCTAGAAGAGATTAGTATTTGAATTAGTCAACTGAGTAAAGCATATTGCCCTCTTCCAGTGTGGATGGACATCATCCAACCCATTGAGGGCCTAAGTGGAACAAAATGATGAAGAAAGGGCGAATTCTCTCTCTTCCTGGCTGCTAAAGCTGAGATACCAGTCTTTTCCTGCCCTTGGACTGGGACTTGTACCATCAGTGCTCCTAATTTTCAGGCACATTAGCATTAGACAACATCATCAATTCTCAAAATTATCAGGTTAAGTTAGTACTTTAAACCAACCTATATTCAAGAGTCAATCGTATGGCATAAGATTTGCCCGTTATCTTTTTTCATTTGCTTTAACCAGTATCACTTCCCTATGTGAATAGGATTTAGGGGAATAGCAAGTGAACTTTTATTATAGGCCTATTTTGCATTTGACTTCTTTGTGGCATTGATAAAGGCTGTAAACTATAGCCTGATTATATTGTCACAAAGGTGTTTTTCATAGTCCTAAGCACTAAGTCAATGCATTTGTAATATTTTTCTTGAGAGAAATAAGATTATTTTCCTGGATATGTTACATAGATCATCAGTATGTGTGAATTTTTTAAGAGATTGGTCAATTGGTAAATATATTTAAAAAAATAAATAATCCAAAACAAACCAAAGAGTGAAAAAGCAATAGTTGTATTAGCTTAACATTAGATATCACTCCGCACACAGATGAAAGACTAAAGTGCAAGTGAGAACAAATATAATGTGTGTTGATTTATTAGCACATGCGATTCATATATGCATTGGAATATACTGACCAAGATCAATGTAATGGAAAACACAACTCGAGTGCTGGTCTTCTAGGCTCTTCTAGTGAAATATGTTTTTAGGCAACACTATGAAATTTAGAGAACTGTGAAAGGTAATGAGGTGTTCTTCACAGAGCAGTGTACTGTGTCCACTCTATCACTCAAAGAATAATGACATGAGTCAGAAAATCTGAACACATATACATTTAAATTTTTCAAAAATGATGTTGGCATGCAGTTATTTAATTATTTGGATGTTTTATCAATGTTTACTTCCTGGCTAAACAGTGAGCATCTCCATTATTTAACCATGTCACATATTTATGAATGTAGTTGAACTTTCCATGGGGATTGGAAAATGATCCAGCCAACATGAATCGAGTTGGAGAAAAGGAATTATTATTAATCAGGTTCCAGGATGAGGAGGAGTCGACAATTCTTACTCAAGACTCTGAGGATACTGTGAACAAAAGGAATTGGCAAATATGAGCTTCAAATCTTAGAGGTTGAAAAAAAGAAAGTACATTAGATTTGCACAGCCAAATATTAGGCCAAAATTTTTTAGCCAAAAAATTAAGATAGGAAATGAGCAAAAGGTGTTTAGGAGTGAAGAGGTGGTTCCTTAACATTTTCCTCATTTCACAATGCTAGGGGATAAGATAACTGAATTTTTTCTTTATGGAACAGTGGGCACATGATGAATGAAAGAGGTCAAGCAGAGTAAAAGGGCAGAGAGCTGAGCAGGTGATTATTGATTATTCTTCCCTGCAATGGACATTACCTAGTATTTTGTCATTAGACACAATTTAAAATATTTCACAACAAAAAAGTTACAAATGTAGTCAATTATTTAGTTTTTCTAAAGAATTCTAAACAATGTTTGACTGATGATTTTAGAATTCAACTAATAATGCAGAACTACAGACTCAAAATGGGAGAAAAATCTCAAGGTTATCCAATTGCTCTTGTTACAGGAATCCTTTCTATACTGTTCAGGTTGAGTGACAGTTTAGTGTTTGGTTCTCTGTTGACAGAGTCATGCTACTTTATGAGAAACCCCATTCCATTGTGAATAGCCTTTTATTATAATAGTAATTATTTTTGGCTGCCTAGACAACTTTAGTGATTTCTAGCAGCATTTTTATTTTTGTTTATGAAAAGCCCTCTTCCCTATCAGATGTAGAACTACTAATGATGGCCCTGACCCCAGCCTCCCTAATCAGGATACCAACATGACCAAGGTAGACCTCAGTCACTCCCTCAAATTTGAATCTCGAGCACAGTGACAAGTACGTGGCATTGTTTCGTTTTCAGCAATGGTACCCTGACCAATTTTCTCCCTGTGAGACTCTGTAGTTCCTGATTTCTCATTCTCTGAATGAATCTGCCCTGGTTTTTCTTATTGCCAAAACTGACTCTCCACCTTCCTGTCAATTCTGTATATGACAATCACCAGGGGAGCCTATTAGAAATGAAGATTCCCAGACTTTGCACCCCTCAATTATGTAATTTAGTAATATAGGGTGGGGTACAGGACATTAAATCTATAACACCCACTCCAGGTGACACTGATGGAATCAGACTAATGAGCTGACTTTTGGGAACCACTGTTCAGATGATATAACTCAAATGTAAATTTGCACTTCAATAGAAAGTTTCTGGAAGTAGAAAAAGCTTACTGACCAACACACTAAATGAAGAAATCTCATTTTTTTCATTTATTCAATAATTCATCAAACAGATATTGAACATCTATACTTTGCCAGGCAGCCTGGCATGTCCTGAGATACATAAATATCATTGAGATTACTTGAAACTAGATGTATCAGCTTGCTATTAGTGCACACTGAGGCACTGAAAAGAGAGTAGGGAGCACATATCTGGATTTTCAGTTTCTATATTCAGTAAATATCACCAATAGTCTTCAAAAGAAATGGACAAACATTTATTTTTGTATTTATAAATACCTCATATTCCTCAAAAATGTAACAATGCGGAGTTTCAATTCTAGTATGTCACTTCATGTATGTAAAAGAATTCTAGGTAAAACCTGAAATCTCAGGTCTAATTCATTAGTGTTAGACATAATAATAACATTTAACCATACCAGTTTTCTGCCAGGTTTAATAAAACAAGATTTTCTTCTTTTACTATGCTACTGAATTGCCTCATAGTTACATACATAATTTATAATCAAAACAACTATGTAGTTGAACAGGATATGAAAATGGTTAGAAGATCCTTTCAGTTAACAAAATAACTTATGTGAATATATTTCCTGTTAAATTAGCTCAGATTTCATATTGTTTTGGAGGCTATTTTAAGATTCTAAATCAGTGGTCCTAAGTATTTTGAAAATTTATATTTCTTTTCACAAATTTTTAAGTTGACCTCTAAATTTTCTCATCATAAACTTATATACAGTTGACCTTTGAACAACTTGGGGAGTAACAACACCTACCCCATATGTAGTTGAAAACCTGCATGTAACTTTTGACTCCTCCCAAAACTTAACTAATAGCCTACTGTTGACAGAAAGTCTTACTGGTAACACAATAGGTGATTGACACATATTTTGTACATTAGATGTATTACATACTGTATTATTACAATAAAGTAAGCTAGAGAAAGTAAAATGTTATTTAGAAAATCATAAGGAAGAGAAAATACATTTACAATATATATTGAACAAAATTCCATGTATAAGTGGACCCACACAGTTCAAACTTGTGTTGTTTAAGGGTCAACTGTAATTGTAAAATATATAATTTACAGAAAATTGTGAACATTGATAAAAATTTGATCAGAAATATGTCCATTTGATTTTTGCCATAACCCATGTTAAATAAAATACATGAACGAACTCATTTTAACAGTGGGAAATTCTTCATTTTTTTCTCTCTGAACCATTTTCATATCACTTTTCCAATAGAATTTTATACTACTTTAATATATTCTTTATGCCTGAAGTTTTTTAGTGACCACTTTTTCTTGCTATAAAAATACGAATGTACATTGAAAAGTAATTAAAAATTTGTGACCATGAGACTTTACAAGTGTTAAATTTCTTGTCAGTGAATTTTTGTTACACTTATTAACATAAAATTAATCTAAACAACATAAACAATTATACATTTAGATAATAAACATAAAGATAGCATTCATTAGAAATGTATTCATTATCAGTGATTGGGCTATTTTTTGTTCAGTAAATATATGTATCTGTGGATGCATATTGTTATTGCTAGAATGAGACAAAGCTCAGCATCAATCTATTCTATTTTTGCTTTTATGGATGTAAGATCTGAGAAAACATATTCCCATAAATAAGTAGATGAGAATGGAAAGTTTTGTCTTAGCAATGTCACTCAAATATTTGAATTCCTTCCAAATTATATGCTAAAATCACATAGTTATCTATCATCAAAAATTATTTTTAATTATCTACCAGCTGTCATCTTAATTAGGTCTTCTTTCAATTTCGTTAAAGGCAAAGTATCAAAACCAATTCCAGATTTTATGACTCAGCTATTAGTCACTTATTTTCTCAACACCAACACCTATATTTTGAAGTTTACTATTGTTTGGAACTCTGGTGATTTTTACACTCATCTTTAATGTACCATAGTAAGATGGTAACACACGAGTAACAGGCACACCTCTCTTTTTTAAAATGACCAACTGGAGTGAATATTCTCAGGCAGTGGATTTTGGAAAGAATACATGTGAAACTGGGAACCTGGAAATTATGTCCTTAAAATGATCCATTCCTCCAAAGTGCACATATCCCATTTTGAAATCTCCTGGTCTACTCATGTCTCCTTTAGAAGATAATTACTGGTTATTCAATACTACGTGAATGTCGATTTTTCAGCATTTAAACAAAGAGACCATGGCAAATTGTATATTCTAAAATAGCTTCAAAAAGACTCCCATTTCCATGTGCTCTTCTTACAACACGACATTGACACCCCTCCCATTGAGAAGTGAGGATCTATTTCTCTTCCTTTGGATTTCAAGGAGATTGTGACTATGGAGGAAGTAACATGTGATTTCTGAGGCTAGATCATAAAAGGTGATAAGCTTCCTCCTGTCTACTTGGGGTGCTCACTCTTATGGACGTGTCATTTCATTTGACAGCCTCATTTGGGGCTTAGATAACTGCCAAATGCCACCTGTGTGTGAGGAAGACTTTGAGATTACTCTAGCTTCAGCCGCCCTAGCCATCTGAATATGAATGCGTAAGAAATCTGGAGCTAAAATGCCAGAACTAAGAGAGGTAATAATAAAACTATTACCATTGCTTTAAGCAACCATGTTTAGGATGATTTAGTCTGTAATAATAATAGTCAGAACAGGACCTAATAGATAGATACCTTAGAAACAAAAATAACTTGACATCACTCAATTTAAAATCGATAGAAGTTTTACATGATTTGGACTGAAATGTATCTTTGTATATTATGAAAATCACAAAGTACATTAGTAGTGAGTAAAATTGAAAGGAACATATTAAAGAGTTAATGTTTAACTTTGTTATAGAAAACATAGCTCAATTTTCATATGTTCCAATTTATTATTGATTAGAGTACTCACAGGTATATGAAATTACCCAAGCTCCTTATCTTTTATTTACTTAAAAATTTTTTAATTATTATTCTCAATGTAATATTTAGGCTTAAATTTAAAACCAAATAATATTACAAACCTAAAACAAGTGAACAAACAAATAAATAAAAACAAAACCCTGTTCCCTTCTTATTTTGTTCAAGCAAATTTATTTTCAGTATCTTTCAGCTGTTTAATCTGGTATTTACCTTCCAATTTCTAATACCATACCTTATTGCTAGTTCTGTGCATTTTTGTTTTTAATTTTAAACACTATCAGCTTCCTTCAATGGAAGATTAGGACTATCTCTTTTACACTGCCTCCTCAACCTTAATTTCAATACATATACCTATTTTTTCTCCTGTTCTTCTCGTATAGTTATACAATTCTTTTCTGATACCTCAGTACTTACAGTTTAAATTTGTATTGTACTATGATTTCATTTCACCTCTCCTCCTCTTCACAAGTTTTTATTATGTCATTTGGTTTGTTATCTAGGTCCCTATGACTATTTTAGTTCCACACTTTTTCACAGAACTATAAAACAACTTTCTATAAAGTTTATGCCTTTGAACGTATACTCTCTCTCTCTCTCTCTCTTCTTCCTCTCTCTTCTTTCTCTCTCTCTCTTTCTCTCTCTCTTCCTCTCTCTTCCTTCCTCCTCCCTCCCCCACTTTTCTGAAGATCCCTATCCTCCTGTGCATCTGGATTCATTGCTCTTTAGGCCAAAGACCCTAGCTAACACTTTAAACTGTCATTGCTGGGAATTTTCTTTCATCATTTCTTTTTCTTTTCTCCTGCACTGAATTCCTTATTTCTTGGATTTTATGTCTTCCTCTTACTTGGTCTATTTTTTTTTTTTGTCTTTGGAGCACATCTTCTAGACATTTTTTTTCAAAGGCTGCATACAAGATAAAATGTTTGGAGATCTTACATGCAGAGAATATTTTAACTCTACTTTTGCATTTGATTAAAGTATAACTGAGGCTAGAGTTTTAGGTTAGAAATAACTTTTCTCTTAGACTTTAGGAAGCATTGCTTTTTTTTGTTGTTGTTGTTGATTTGTTACAATTTTGTTACAAGTCTGAAGTTACTTGGATTTCTGATATTTTTATATATTTCTGAATTTTTCTTATGATTTTCTTACTTGAATCTTTCACTTAAGCTTTCTGAGCTCAGCTAGTCAGATTTCACTAGTCTGTGTCCTTTCCATCTTACAAAATTGTTTTTATTTCTTGTCTGCTCTCCCTGCTGTCTCTCTCATTCTCTCTTCCATTTTCTTCACCCTTGTGGTTTTATACACTTTTTTTTCTTTACTCCTATTTTAGTGGTATTTCGGGACTGAATGGATGTGTTAATCCATCATGTTTAACCTGAATTCTGTTAAATTTTTAATCTTTTTCATTTCAGAGTTAGTAATTCTGCCCTCTGTCAGTTCCTTTTAAATTGTAAGATTTTGTGACATTTATCAACTATGTCTATACCTATATGAAAAATTAATAAAATATCTCTCTCTCTCTATATATATAATAAAATATATATCTCTTAATTCATTAGATTTAAGAGTGATTAAGAAGGTGTCTTATTAAGTGTTAATTCAGGAAAACTAGGAAAACAAATAAAGAATTGGTTATGAAATTATTGGAAAAGCTGAAGGAGTGAAGAGGGAGAGGTGAGGTTACCCACCTACCATCTGTCTGGCTGAAGGAACAGCAGACAAATGGAGTTACCCAGAGCCCAGGACTGCTGTGCCGAGGAGCCCGTTGAAGTTCTACTGCTGCTCTTCTGCTGTTGCAACTGTCACCACCTTTTGCAGGCAGATAGGAGCCCACACCCCCACCGATGCTGCAGAAACCCAAGAACCCACAGTTTTCTGCTACAGAGGCTACCGCTGCTGGTATTGGAGCCAGAGCCCATAAACACCATGCTGCTGAAGCTGATGGAGCACCACCTCTGCCATTGCTGTGGAACTGGACTGCCTGAGCAGGACCCCAGAGCCTGCACTTCCTTGGCCCTCTTGCTTTGATGTACCACTAGAAGCAGAAAACACACACGCACACACAAACACACACACATTTTCCCTCCCTCCTGCTTTTCAATCCTCTAATAGTTCCTTCCATTGGCAGAACTTCACTAGAAAGAAGCTGGCAAGGAAGTCTGTGAGATGTAGTTTATAGGCTCCCAGCCATCCTGTGATACAGAGGAGATTCCAGAAGGCTGAGAAAAATGCTGAGAGCCAAATGACAAATAGCTAGCCAGAGGGTTTAAAGGGAAAGTCAGTAACTGACTTGTGAATATCATCATTTTTCTGGATAGGCATATCTATCTGGCACATCCTGAGTGTGATACACATCTATAAATATATATATACACACATAGTTTTAATAGTTGGAGGCCTTTGAGAATAAAATCATATCTGCTTATAGTGAAGAGGTTTGATAATTATCCAACTGTGAAGAAAACTTTAATGATTATGATATTTCATTGATTATTTTGGCATTTTTAGAGTTTATCTTATAAATTGCTGTTTTCGCTAACTGTAGAATTTGGAGTGAGTATACAAATGTAATAGGTTGTTAAGTGAGACTTTTCCCATTGTCTCAGATTTTTGGTTAAGGCCAAGAACCGAGCATAAGAGAGTTTCAATTCCTCACATTCTAAAGGTTGCTGTGAAGACAGCCAAAATTAGGTTCAGAAACTACCTCTAGGGCCAGCTAAGAGAGGGCAGGGCTGGACCTACTGCCACCAATCTGCCCCCTTCCTCCCACTTGTCCTCCTCCTGCTCTGAATGCACCTGACTAGAATGAACGACTGGACACTTTTCTTTTTCTTTTTTAGCTCGTATATTAGAGTGAATATGATCTTTCAGGCAAATCTGGCTATTTTTGTTGCCAAAGTTGAAGATGAAGAAATTCTTGTTTGACTGGTCAGCATGTAATTATAGAAGATAAAGAGTGTCTTTCTTTTGGGGTTCTGTGCTCCTCCTATCAGAGAGACTTCAGAGAGCAGAGTTCAACTCTGCTCCTCAACTGTTCATGTTTTGAAAAGTCAAAGGGAGGGCACATTCACTACAGAATACAATATTCCCATTTCCTTGTTCTTATGCTTTTTAGTCATAGCTTTTCAAAATAAAGAAATGGATGCTGTTAAGAGTTAATGGCAATATGATACTTAGATGGCATTTGCCCAGAGGACTCATGAGTTTCCAAATCCTTTGGCACCTTGGCCATCCTTCCCTGAGAAATCCTCAAAGAAAGTGTGCAGGTTATATTGACCAGCAAAGCACAGTGACATCATACTGTAGCAACTGCTGGAGCTTCTCTGTCAAACTCCAAAGCTGACCAAGAGGGAACTAACCGGGATTCCATGGAAAAATCCCTGACCTATATATACCGACATGGCTTAAATGGCCTAGAAGCAAATGGCCAAAGGGTTTGTTCTGACCATTTCTCTCCTCCAGTATCTGATCCACATTCGGATCTCACCATTCTCATATGATGAAAACTCCACTCATCGGTGCCAAGGTATGAGACATAGGAGAGCTGGAGACAATCCCGCTCACTGCCTTAGTGTGCTCTCCTTGAATCCTCTTGGGTTGAAGGTAAGCCTACTGATTCAACTGCCCATTGAAAGAGAAAGAAAAGATGAAGAAAAAAAGACAGAGAAAGGAGAGAAGAGGAAGAGGACCAAGCTTTCTCTTGGGGAGAGCAGTTCCCAATGTTAGCCTGGAAATCCAGAGAGTCCAGAAAGGCAGAGATTGAGGGGAAGTTTGCTAGCTTTGATCGTCCCTTACTGTCAATGAAACATTTTAGAAAGAAGAAAACTAGAAGGGTAAGATCATACAAGTGTGTGATTTTAACCGCTGTGAACACTCCATTGTGATCCCGTTGAGAAAACCCAAGTCTGATCATCCAGATCAGCAATGGGATGAGGGTAGGTTTAGGGAAACAGCAGAAATGAATGAAACCTAGAACTTCTCCAAGACACCAACTAGTCTACTGTGCTAATGCCAGCCTTTGAGGTAGTCATTATGGATAGTTTAAAATTCTGAGGTTTTGGATCCTCATGTTTTAGTGAAGAGCAAGCCTTAATTATACTTGCTGTGTAAAAATTTTACTGGTGGCCCTGGAATTGCTTTATCGTCTCATCTGCTGAGGCATAGTTTGTCTGTCTGGTTAATTTTGTACTTTTTAGATTTTATAGTGTCTTTTCATGTTTGGCCTTGTATCCTCAACTGGACAAAGTGTTCCTTTGAGACAGGTGCCTTGTCATTTACCTTCTGTATTTCCAGTATCCAACCCAGTGTTTAGGATTGAGTAGGTTCTCAATAAATGTTTGATGATAATGAAATTGCCTAGTTTATGGAGGATATTATTTAGGTTCACTAGGACTTTACCAGCACACTTAAAAAAACAAACAAACAAACAAACAAAAAAACACAACTATCTTCAAATCTCAGCTTTGTAAGTTTTTCTCATTATTCCCCTTAAAAATTGATTTAAGAATACCAGGTGCTGTAGGCATTAAAAAAAATTGATTTAACATTTTCAATACAGCTTTATAGGCTAAATTTATTTTTTGCCTTTGCACTGTTCTTTTAGAACATATATGTGAAGAACTTATATTTGGAAGAAGATATATATGAAGAACTGCTGAGACAGGGGCCAAGTCTTTTTTTTTCCTTCACATTTCTTTTTATTTGACTTTGAAATTTGACTTATACAGAGAAAGAATCTTATAGAATAAATCCTGAACTTGTCAGTATGGATCTATTTTAATTTTTAAAATTGAAGTATAGTTGACTTACAATATTATATTAATTTCAGGTGTGCAACATAGTGATTCAGTATTTATATACATTACAAGATGATCACCATGACAGATCTAGTTACCTTCTGTCACCAAGAAGCTCTGTCATTTGAACTAAAGTGGTGATACCCGGGGAAGAACGATAAAAAGCTCTTGCTTTGAAATGGCTCGGACCAGGTGGTCGAAATAGGAAGCTAGGACCAATCCTAAAAGGACAGGATGAATTAATTTTCTATTTTCATTATGCCTCTATCCAATGCTCTTTCTCAAAGCAAAATTATAATTATAATGAGAAATTATAAATGGGAAAAAATAATGGAAAGTGATTGTCAGTCGACATGCTAAATTATGTATATCGGCTCATTTAGTCCACACAACTACTCTATGAAAAACAGTTATTATCTGTGATTTATAAACTAGAAACCTGGGGCTCAGAGGATTTGCCTAAATCCCACTACCAGTCATGGCAGAGCTGTGATGTGAATGTACCCTAGTCTAGCCTGTAACCTGGACTACCACATTCCACTTTCTCTTGAAGAATAAAAAGTGTTTTTTGAGAAGAAAGAAGAAGGGAACCTTGGAGGATAGGGATGGCCTATGTTTCATACAACTTTTGGGAAGTTACCCAACCATCAGAAATCTGAGCTTCATAGTTTATGAAAGTGGCAGTTGGGCCAGTTGAGGGTTTTGGATTGACACCTTTGCTGAGGTTTAGAAGTAACTGAGAGACATTTTAGGGTGAACTTTAAGACTGACATATTTTGCTTACTGTTCTGCATGATAGACATTCTCAGCTGAAAAGAATAATTCACTTGTATAAAAGAATGACCTGTGAATGGTTTATTGTCAGAAACAAATAAAATAAGTTATAATAAACCAAGACAGGATATTTTGAAGGTGGTGAAAACCTGGGATCAGGTGCAGTATTAGCTTTTTTATTTATGTATATAATTTCATTTACCTTGTCTAGAATATCTGTTTTTGTGTGTGGGTTTTTTTTTTTTTTTTTGAATAATGAATGGAGTTATTTTAACCGAGTGCTAATGTGGTGAGTGCCAGGTGAAAAATTCAATTGAAATGCTGTCACAAGATTCTTTTGTTTTACTGACAAGAGTTGTCATGTTCTCTTGATTCCCGATATATGGAGAGTGAACTGATAAATAGTTTGGAGATGAAATTGTCAGTCACCATTATCACACTCAAGTAATTATCTTTTCTGGTGTCTTGCACTGCCATGAAATTCAAGTTCTGGAGTATGGAAGGAAAGAGAAGGAAAAAAACAATATGGATGTGACTATAAATTGAAAAAGTGCTTAAGTTAGAAAAGTAAGATACCAAAGGGGCTTGAATATGGGGGGAGGGGCAGAAATTTGCTGCTACTTCTGAGACTGAGAGGGAATGGGGCCAGGAAGAGGGTGCAGATCAGAGGTGGATATATCTAGAGGCTAATAAAGCTCAAGCTTCAGGGGCCTTTCCACAGTGGAGATTATTCCAAAGCCTTGATAAGGACCATAGCAGTATATTCACACGGCCATAAGCTTTTGTAAAATTTGTGCAAGATATTTAATTGTATTGTCTCTTATCTTTTTTCACTCTGACTTCTATTCCATTACATTTCTTCTTCTTTGAGGTGGATTTGGAGTGACCCCAAACATTGTCTGAAGTCTAGCCAAGGAAATTTGAGTGTAGAACATATTTTTAGTTTAATGAAATATATTTATATGACTCACACCATCACTTCCCATATATTTAAGTTACTACTTCCTCATCTGATGTAGGAATAGCTTCCAAGAATACTCTTATTGCCCGCTCTGCCAACCTGATTGATGTTATGACTCATGCATATGTGGCCAAAGTGATACGAATATGTCTTAAGGTGCCTGGCATCTAAAGTATGCATGTAGTGGAACAATAACAAGGTTTGAAATATATGGAGCCAGAAGGTGGTCTATGGAAAACTTTTCTAATCATTAGATGTTTAAAACTATAATTGGAGGATTTGGTTCCTATCAATATTCTTACCTGTCGGGAATAAACTTAATACAGTATTTAAATTAATCGTATGCTTTTTCTTTTTTTTTAATTTAATTTTTTTTGTGTGTGGAAAGTGTGTGAAAGAGAATTTGTTAGAACTCCTGTATTTGTAAGGCAAATGTGTAGTATTTCTACAAATAGTGATTATATCTACAGTAGCCATATAGAAAATAACCTTTAGAAAGGTTATATCAATTTTTTATTATTGTATAACAAACCTCCCCAAAACTTATTGGCTTAAAACAAAAATCATTATTCTGTAGCTGGCGATTTGGCTTGGCTCTTCTAAGATGGTTCATCTTCACATGGTGTTTACTGAACATGCACATAATTCTGGGATCTCAGCTGAAATGGCTAGTGCTCTTTCTTCTTCTCACAAGATACTTCATCTTCTACAAAGCGGCCCAAGTTTGTTCACACTCATAGAGTGAGAGCATAAGCAAGGTCTCTTGAGGCCTAGGCTTATAATTCATACAATGTCACTTTCGTTGCATTATATTAATCAAAGCAATTCAAAGCCATGTTGGAGAAGGTCATCGAGAGAATGTGATTACAGCTTGACTGACAAGCTGGACCCAGGCAATAAGAAGCTGCTCCCTCCCTCCTCTGCCTTTGGAATGTATGTTCTACCCATTGTCCCTACACTAGGAGCAATCTCAAGGATGCAGCCTTCAGAGAGCAATGTGTTATTGAGACCATCTGGACTGAATATGTGATTGAACTTAGTTAAGGCCTCTATATAAACTTATAAAATTCCGGCAAACAATGAAGAGATCTATTGGTCTGCAGTTGCCCAAAATAATCCTCATATATAAGTTCCCTTGCTTATTAAATGTGCCAACTACCAGTCTGGAATGGTATGCTACTTCCTTTGGTTTCTCCTTGCCCTCTGGATAGAGACCAGTTTCAGATTTCACCTGGGAAGCTCCTGAGGTTGTGAACTGACAGTTGGTGAACCAGCCAGGAGACCAAAGAAATGGGCTTTGGAAAAAAGGCATCTGCAGGGGATATCCCGAGGTGACTGTTGACCTCTATCTATGTGGGGAAGTGTGATCCATATGTTAGATGCATGTAAGTATGGGGGTGCCTGAAAAATGCCAGCTGCTTTAATGCACTTGTTTGAAGAACTGCGCATTGTGTACTGTGGCAAAGAAGGGAAATGAATGGCTGCTACGATGGACAGTTGGTTAGGCTGGGCACTGATGTACAACGAGAGGCTGAGACTCAAGTTAGAAAGTTGGAAGAAGGGCTGAGGTTAGAGAAGGACATGCAGTTGTTCACTACGCTGTTAGCGTTAGATCTGGTGACAAGGTGGGAGAGCAGGATAAGTTGGAGACCTTATCATGCCATTTTTCAAAGCTAGGAAGGTGCCAGATGCCATGGGTTAAGTAAGGTTCAAGCACTTGTGACAAACCCGATTGGAATGCTAAGAGGTGGAATCCCTGGGAAAATGAGGAGAGGGTAGAGAAGGATACTGTGGTGATTGGCAATGAAATGGACAAATGCCCTGTGCCATCTTACCTGTAATGCAATGGAAAACAAAAGCACAGCAACAACAACCCCAGCCAGAGGGGCAGCCCCCAATTCAGGAAATATTCATAACGAGAGTATGTACTCCTGTTGAGTTTATTGTTATAGCTTCCAAGTTCCAATGAAAGACCAGAGAAGGTATCCAGGAGTGGTTAGTGTGGCTATGGGATATGCGGGGTAATGGGGGTATTTTTTTGATCAGGCAGGAAGCAGAGAAAATGAGCAACATCACCACACAGCCTGCCCTCCAGCAGCACGTGCAGAGCATTTGGAGGAGGATAGGGGGTTCAAGGCACTCACTCCCTTATATAAATTAGATTATTCTAGTCTGCAGGGAGGCTTGGCCCAATAAGGGGGATCTCCCTGGGCACGCAGGATTCTGGAAACCTGTAGAGGAGGTACAACAAATTCTTAAGGAGTTGAGAATGAGACAGGCAATCTACAACCCTGTCTTTTAAGGCCCTGATCAGGACACATTCACTGCAGGAATGAAATCCAAGATACTTCAGTCCTCCTCCACCGCCTAGTATGGGAGACTGATATCCATGCTGAGCCTAGTCATGGGACAAGACATTTATGATATCGGGCAAACTATTGCTGATCTGGGGATAACTGACAGATTCTGGTAATGGGTATGGGCTGTGGGAAAGACCCCAGACAGAGATAGAACTTGGAAAGCCAAAGGGCTATTTACTGCTATTACAGCAGTAAAAGGACCTGTAAAGGTAACCTGGAATAAATGTGGTTTGACCTCATTGCTGCTGAAATCCCACCTGCAAAGAGAGACCACCAACCCAACATTGTGTTGGTCAGACTGTGGGAAACCTTAAAACCTGAACAATTCAGACCTGCCCCACTTGACCTTACCATTTCTGTTGCCCCACCTGCTCCAACAGAAGTCTCAGGGATATAGTCCTATTTGGGGTGGGTGTCTCCATGTACTGAATCAGTTTCAGATGTCACCCTGGAAGCTCCTGAGGTTATGACCAGCCTAGATTCAAGGAGTGAGGAAGTGTGTTGTTGCAAAGGATTTGTGGTCACTATATTTTTTTGGCAAGGCAATCCTTGGTTGACTTCACAGATTGCAAGGACCTTGTTAGTTTACAATTGCTCTATTTTTTATTTTTTATGCCTACAGCACCTGGTCTTCCTAGGTAGTCTCTCATCCAAGTACTAACCAGGCCCGACTCTGCTTAGCTTCTGAGATTGGACGGGATTGGGTTTGTTCAGGGTAGCATGGCCGTAGACCACTTTCTGTAATCTGCTGTATAGAATTTTTTAATTTGACAAAAATGTTAAGCATTTGCATAACAATACTAAGTTGTGAGTCTGAAAGAAATCACTAAACTATCAATAATAAAAGTATTATGTCAACTATGCTAGAGGCAAAGCTGAACTATCATTCTTTTCTCTCTGTATAAAATGCTGAGAAAATTGTTATATGGAGAAGCAATCAAACAGTATGGGGCCAAAAATATGGTGGGATTGGAGAGAAGGATCGACAAAATGTGTCTTCAAGATCCAGTTGAATTTCCATTTGGTTTATATAACCCAGATGTCAGCACCATGCTTTGGAGCTCATAAACCCTGGGTTTGGATAAATTCACATTACTTAACAGTTGAGAGATTTTGGAAAAGTTACCTATTTCTTTGAGAATCATATTTTCATCTGAGAAAAGGAGTAACACCTATTTTTTTGCATTTTTTGGTGAATATTAGTTATTAAATAATGTATTAAAATGCTTACTACTATTCTGATATGTAGTTGGCAGAGATACATTTTTATTGAACATGCCTACTATGCCCCAAGTTCTGTTCTAGGAACTAGGGTTATAAAGATGAACAAGACAAAATTCACAAATTCTTATACTCAAGAAGGTTCCATTCTCCTGAGGAGTTTATATATATAGTAAGAAAGTTACTCGTAAGGAGCTTATAGTCCAGGCTTCAACAAATTTTAGTTCCCTTTCTTAGTTAGCATAAAGACATGAATAAAATTATGAGGAAAAATACTTGGAGCAATAGTCTATGGAGATTTTGTACATTTCCTATTTAAAAGTGCATTAATTGATCAAAAAGAGTTTAAGGAGAGAAGATGCTGGGAGTTCACATATAATGAACTTGCCCCAATCATAAATGGAGGCTAAATTATTTAGTATTACTCTAATCCAGTTAGCTAGGAAAATTGGATCTTTCTCCGTCACATTTAAAATAAAAATTCTTATCAAAGGCAAGCTGTTCCCTTGTTTCTTTAGTATCCTAGAGAATTAAAAGAAAATCTAATTTAGGAAAGCTTTTCTGTCTTTAAAAAAATTCAATATGTTGAAAAGGCAACATTAAGAATGCATTCCCTATCTGAATCACAATTATATTGAAAATATCAAATATTGAGTTTATATGCATTTTCTTTTACTATCTGTAGAAATAACATTACAATATGCATTAAGCCTATTAATTTATTTTTCTCCTAGAGATGAATAAATTATCCTTATGTAGTTGACTGGCTGGAAGGGGGGAAAAACCCTCAATTTTTTATTGAAATTATACTTTCAAGAGAGAGCTCATTTTAAATGTTGTTTCTCTTTAAACTTTGGCAATTGGTTATGTACTTGTGATTAAATACAGTTTCTGAAAATACTAGGAATACTAGGAAAACAGATAAACCTCTTATTTTATTTTGAACTTAGCTATAAAACCTATTAATGTTCTAAGGTTTTAAAAATTATATTTCCTTGAGTTTTACGACATGGATTAAAAGTGATAAAGGGCACAGTTATTTTGTCTATTCATACCTGGGAGGACATAGCTTGTTGGTTTATTGACTGATATCAGGTATTAAAAAATATAACTTATAATTAGAAAAACCCATTCTCAAAAGGTGTCTCTCTTTAACAGTAATTAGGTATTTTTGCTTATTTCACATATAGTCCAAATTTGATTGTGTATTAGAATTAAATTTGTGTTTTCATTTTAAAAACATATCCTCTTCTGTCTTTTCTGTACCGAATATGGTTTAATATTTCAGCTAAGCCATACTCTAAATTCCCCTTTCTATTATTTTTCCTACATTTTCCTTTACCAAAAAAAAATTTTTTTTCTCCCTTTACTACTCTTAAATCATTAAGAGCTGATTCTCTCTTGCTCTGAAGTTAGATTTTGAAAGAGAATTTGAACAAAGGTAAACATGTTTGGCTTCACTTCTCTAAACTAAGACTAAACTGTTTTAAAATAGTTACTTCTATTATAGAATTGATCTTTTTCTTTCTTCCTCTACCTTAAACCAAATACCTTTTCAGTCAGGCATTATGAGGAAGGTTGTGCATTCTTTGTATCCACACTACTCTTTCTCCAAACAGTTGAGACATGCGAATAGATGGGTTACATCTCTGGACTTGAATAGCCCCAGTTAGGCTGATTAATCTATCTATTTAACTTTCAGTCAAATCCTTTTTATATAACATATTTTTTCTATAAAGTGAATATTGCACAAACAGTACAGACCATTAAAAAATACATTGAACTTCATCAAAATAAAAAAATAAATACTTTTGCTCATTGGAATCCATCATTAAGAAAATGAAGAGACAATTCATGTATATTTGACAAAGGTCTTGCATCCAAAATATATAAAGAGCTCTTACATCTCAATAATAAGAAGACAATCAAATTAAAAAATGGGAAAAATTTTTGATCAGATACTTCACAAAAAATATACAAATGACATCTTAGTCAGTCATCAGTCTAATGCAAATTAAAATCACAATGAGATACTTACTACATAAAATGCAAATGATCAATAATACTAAGTGGTGATGAGGAAGTGGAGCAACTGGAGCTTTCCTACATTGCTACCGGAAATACAAAATGACACAGCCATTTTGAAAAAACAGTTTAGCAATTTTTATAAAATTAAATATATATGTATCATAAAGCAATTTCTTATAAAATGAAATATATATGTATCATAAGAAATTCCATTCCTCGTAATTTATTCAAAAGAAATAAAAATGCGATCAAATGTTCTTAGCCTCTTTATTCATAAAATCAAAACAGAAAAAAAAAGAAAACAACCAAATGTATATTAGCTGCTGAATAGATAAACAAATTGTGCTATATCCATACAATGAAATCTTACTCAGCAATAGAAAGGAAAGAACTACTGATACACACAATAACAAGAATCTATCTTAAAAATATCACACCAAGTGAAAGAAATCAGTCACAAAAAACATACTGTATGATCTCATATATGTCATTTTTTAAAAAGTCTAAACTATAGCAACAGAAAGCAGATCAGAGATAAAATTAGGATGG
This sequence comes from Pteropus alecto, assembly GCF_000325575.1. NCBI lineage: Eukaryota > Metazoa > Chordata > Mammalia > Chiroptera > Pteropodidae > Pteropus > Pteropus alecto. The sequence continues at coordinate 19,241,670 of NW_006441955.1, forward strand.
GCAAGGGAATTTGTTTCAAAAAAGTATTAGGAAACTTTTGGAGAAATGGAAATATTTTATATCTTGAGTTTGGTGTTGGTTACACACTTTTATACATTTGCTAAACTTCATTGGACTGTACTTTTAAAATAAGTTAGTTTTATTTATATAAGTTATGCTTCAATAAAGCTGTTAAAAGAATGCTTATTTATCATAATTAAGAAAATATAGAAAGCTATAAATATAGGAAGCCATAAAAACAAATGAAAAATTTTTTTCTCATCATGTAACATAACTACTACTAATACTTTTAGTAAATTTTTACTTGAATGCTACAGAAAATGCAAAATTATAGTTATACAACTCAATGAATTTTCACAAAGTGAATACACCCGTACAACTATGACAGAATAATGAGATTGAACATTATTTAGCACTCCAGAAGCAAGTCTCCTTCTAAGGAGTAACCTCTCTAGTCAGTAATACCAGAGGTTAGTTTTGTCTGTTTTTCGATATTTATATATATGGAATTATTTACTTTATGTCTAATTCCTTTAGCTCAAAAATACCTTTGCAAGGTTCAGCCATATTGCATGTAGTTGTAGTTCATTCACTGTTATTGTTTTATAGATTTACATTATGTGAATATGCCAGAATTTATCCATTCTATAGTATATAATCATTCAGTTATTTCCAGCATTGAGTTATTAAGACTAGAACAAGAATATGAACATTCTTGTGTATGCTTTTTGATGAACAGAATGTATACCTATTAGTTATATATCTAGAAATGGGATTGCTGGGTTTTAAAATATGTATATATGTTATTTTAGCAGACATTTTCAAATAATTTATCAATGTGGCTATACTAATTATACTCTCAGTAGCAGTATATGAGCATTCCAGTTGATCTACATATTAATATTTGGATTTGTAATTTCACAGAATTATAGAGCAATATATTAGTTTATTTTTTTAATTTTTATAACTTTTAATAAAATTGGTCTCATATGGTATACAGATATTTGACTACTGCTGCTCTTTGAATTATTTTTACTTAACATTATAACATGACCATGTTATAAATATTTTCTAAAGGTGATTATTAATGGCTGCATAATATTTTATCATAAGATTTTTACCATCCCTTGCAGCTATTGTTTCCTGTCACTGCCTGGAAAACAGCATACAACTTAGTTTCCCTAAAGTATACAACAGTGATAAGTCATATCTATGTCATAGGCTAACTGTGAAAATAACCTAAGCAGTGCTTTACATAATACATATTATGTAGTAGATGTTCAACTAATTAGTTTCTTCACCCTTCCAGCACTATATTCATTTTCCCTACTGGAGGAGAATAGTTCAAATGTAGTAAGTATATCTCCTTAAAATTTTTTAATTAGAGCTTTATAATTTCTATGTATAGATCCTGTACATATTTTGTTAGATTTATAATAAAATATATCATTTTGAAAGATGTTATTATAAATTTATTGTATTTTTAATTTAAAATTTCAATTGTTCTTTGCTGGTATGTAGGAAACAATTAATTTTTGTACATTAATTTTGTATTCTGCAACTTTGCTATAATAACTACTTATTAGTTCCAGGAAGGTTTTTTTGTTTGTTTTCTTTTGTTGTTGTTGATTCTTTGTGATTTTCAACATAGATCACTATGTTATCTGTGAACAAAGACAGTTTTATTTCTTCTTTTCCAATCTGTACAACTTTTTTTTTATCTTGTGGCACTAGCTGGATCTTCAAGTATGATGTTGACAGAAATGGTGAGAGGGGACAGAAAGTGCCCCTAAAACCTTTGGTCACCAAGAAGGTAGTTCATGTGGAGGAGAGCAAAATCAAGAAACTACTAAAACCAAGTGGAATAGTGTGAAAGAGTTGTTTAATTTTGTAGATTGTTATCATCAGCTCTTGAAGACCTTTTACTAAAATAGATTGTGAGAGTAACTAATTTAGGGGCCTTGTCTTTGGTTTGGGATGCTGCAGGGTGAAAGAGCAAGTTTAGGTTGATATAGCTCACTATTGAACAATCACAGATGGCTATATATAATCCAGACATGCAGGAGATTATTCTCCAGGGAACAGACAGCCTGGTGAACTAGGTAAAAGCCATCTTAAGGTCTGTTTACACTGAGAAAGGTGACTGCCCAATTCCTCCTATAAATGTCAAGTTGAATGTCCCAGATGAAACAGCTGATGTGCTTCATATGCAAGCCATGGTGGACTGGCTTTATGATGAACAGGATATTCACCTACTAAATATGCCTCTTACCCAGGTTACAGTTAATGCCATAAGGAAGGCGGGGGGCTTTTTTATGGGTACCCCATATATCTTTATTGTTGCAAAATCAAGCAACAGTCCAAAAAGCTTTATAGAATTTTCTGTCTCAGCTTCCTCTAATGGGTCTTACAGGTAGTAATAAAAACATTAGCTTAACAAAAGAATGCAGGGAAGGAAAAGTGAGAGTCAAGAAACTCCTCTCAGCAAAGTGGAAATTTTTAAACCATTATTAAGAAAAGGGCTAAATAAAGCAAATATTTATAGGAATGAAACAAAGAAGAAAAGTGCAAAGATAATCACAAGACTCATCCCAGCAGAGCGGAAGTTTTTAGATGGTTATTAAGAATGTGTTGAATAAAATGGATATTGATGGCGCTAAAAGATAAACTGAGACACATTAAAATTTTTGAGTTTACAAGAGCAAAAATCTATTTGAATCAGGCAGCACCAAACCAGAAATGGTTAGGAGCACTTCACTGACAGAAGGAAAGAGTTTTATAGAGAAGATGCAGAAGCAAAACAAGGAAATTATTTGTTTGGTTATAGCTTAGTGGTTGCCTTGTTTGGGAGAGCCTAATTGGTCGTATGTGATTGATTATCAGGGTTTAATTTCTTAACCTTGAGGTATTAAGTTTTGGTTTGCTTAGACTACTAAGGCATTATAAACCACCTCAGCCTAATGGCCTCCTTGCTTAATTATTTTAAAAATGTGATTGAAAAGAAGATTGAAAAGGTCTTTATAATACTTTTAAAGTTAAGTAGGCCAAAGGGATCCCCCGCTCCCAGCAGGTCCCCTAACATTAAAAGGTCCTAAATAAGTCTCTCAATTTGCCTCAGTTAGGAGAAATTTAAAAAACCAGGAGGCAAATATTGTAATGAAAAAACCTGATCTGCAATCCACTGAGGTAATAAGCTGACAACTTAATCAAAATAAAGATTGACAAAAGGCGAGAGTCCATTGGCTCTACTCTTTCTGAGAATTCAAAGCCTTTTTGTGCATGAGTAGATACAATGGTCAGGGAATGGAGAAGAGAAGTTTCTGGGACTCTGATATAAGAGCTACATACACTGTGGTACCAAAACCCGTTGGTGAAGCCATGACGTGGGCTATAATTACATTGAGAAAACGTAAAAATGTAAAGGTTAACAGGATTGTGAAAATTGGAATGTTTAAACAGGCTTTAAGTAAAGAAGTTGCATCTCCTTTATCTGAATGTTTTATGGCAATAGATATCATGTCTTGCTGGAGAACACTTCTCCTACCTTGTGTTGTAAGACAAGAATCAGTTGATGGAATCCTAATGGAGGCTATAGTTAGGGATGATGAATCAAGGGTTGATGAATCAAGGTAAAAGTTCATAGAAGAATTGGTATGTTTGAATAGGCTTTATGAGAAGTGGTTGCATTTATTATACCTGATTGTGTTTTGGAGATGGACATTGTATCTGACTAAGGAATGTTTCCCTTACTTAGTATTGTAAAATAGAAGACATGTAAATCTGTCTTTCAAGCAATATCAATTAGACATGCTAAATGAGAACCAGTAAGATTGCATGAGCCCACAGTATAGAATAAAAGCTGGAGTGCTGATAGGGACAAATTCTCTGTGTGATAGCCCTTTGTAGAGAATACACAAAGGCTAATGAGAAAAACTTGCGTACCTTCTCGCAATGACTACTGGGACTTTGGACTAGGGAATTTCCATTTGAGGAGCAATCACAAGCTTGCTGTGGGCCATTAATTAAAACTACCACTATGACTAAAAGACATAAAATAATCTTTAAACCTGAAAAACTCATGATGTTGGAGAAACACTCTAATGGGGATTGCAGCTCCAAGAAGATTTCCATAATAAAATGGAAATGGTTTACACAAAATCATATTACCCTTGGGAACAGAAGGGAGAGATATTCACAAGCAGAGAGCCTCTTTTCCCTTAGGAATATCTCTCTGAAGAGCTGCTGGATTCTGTTGTCACTTGGTCAGTGTCTTATAAAACAGCTTTTGACTGGCCAATAAAAAGTTGCTTGGTTTGTGGATGGCAATTCCAAGGTGAACAGAAAACATCTGGTTTGAAAGGCTGCCACTCTGATCAAAGAAGGTAAAAGCAGATGAGCTTGGTGGGCGGAATTGTATGCTGTTTTCCTAGCAGCGACAGAGGATTAGACAGTGGCAAAAGTCTCTATGTTTGGGTTTTTACTGACTCCTGGGTAGTGGCCAATGGCCTGGCCATACGATCAGACAGGAGGGCAATGGAAATCTGACCTATTAAAGGGATACGCATATGGGTCACACCCCTATGGAAATGATAATTTGAGGGGAGCATTAAAATAAGACAGGCTGATGTTCATCAGAACTCCCTTTTAGGCTCAGAAGGTGATTAGAATCAAGAAGCAGACACACCCATGTGCTCACTTAAGATGGCTACCCGAGTCCATGAAATGAGTGGATACGGGGCTACTGCAACAATGCAGGGATGGGCTGAATCTAGACATATTCCTCTTGTACCCTTTGAGGCACAAAATGCCAATAAGAACTGTTCTGTTTGCCAGTAAAAGAGACAGAGACTGTAGATGGCTTTGTGGAAGATTCTATGGGAGGAAGGCCCTGAACATAGCTGGTAAGTCAGACTGATGGTGATAGCCCTATGGGGCTACAAATGGGTTTTGACAGGAATAGATACTGACTCTGGATTGGGCTTTGCTTAGCAGGTGGTAGATGCAAATACTCAGAATGCTATAAAAGAATTGGAAGACACTACACCAATTTGGACCTTTGAGTCATATTTCTTCAGGCCAAAGAACATACTATATAGCTTAAAATGTTCAACAGTGGGCAGAGATATTCTCCTCAGAGGAATAGATTGATAGATAATGAGAATGGTCAATTCAAACATGGGTTGTCTAAAACAGGACCGATATATAGTCATGAAGTGCTGGCTTACACACCTTCACAAGTGTGTGCTCACACTCAACAGGAGTGGGGCTAAAGAAGTGCCCTTACTCGACAGATTCCTCTTTTTTTCTGATGAACCTGGGGAAGAGTGAGTGGAGGAGGATACCTTGCGTGACTATGCGATTCTTGTCAAGTGAGGAGGATACTGGTATAACAACTATACATTTTCTTTCTTCCTCACATTATCTCAATTTTGTGTTTTTCCCCACTCAGTGCAGTGGTCACATGAACAGGGCTTCAATTACAAATACTGGAAACAGGGATGAGTCCTAAGCAAAACACCGTAACTACGTTTTTAAACCTTGATGTCAGAATTCCTAAGGGCCAGATAGAGTGGTTTGTGCCTTCACCCTATCTGGCAAAATTAGGGTTAACAGTGAATGTGGCTATATTGCCTAGTGGTAAAAATAACCTACTAGTTCTGCACCTGTCTAACTTTCCCTGCATGATAGGAGTGAACTGAGGGGGAGCTACTTGTTAGACTAGTATCGCTGCTTACAATCAAACCAGCACAATGGCCAAAACTATTGTTCTTTTCAAAGAGTTTGAGTATAAATGAAGAGAAGAAGGAATAATAGCTGAGGGTAAAGAAGTGAATAAATGGATTATTTAACTAGGCAAATCCAATATTACATTAACAATTTAAAAGAGGTTCAGAGAAAGAAATGATATTGTCTTTTAGCTCAGTTATACCAAATGCCTGAAAGGGTGAAGTCAGGCATCTGGTATAATCGACCGCTCCTGCTTTTGGAACCTGACAAGATTGAATAGAAACCTGAAAATTTGAATTGCCTTGCCTTGGGAGAAATTTTCATATAATATGATGATGGCCTGGATTAATTATCAAAGACTAAATGGAATTCCAGTTACATGCCATTATCTTTGGGTTTTATGAACCTTTTGCTATAAGGGGTCCATGATTACCAGGGCTGGACTGTGACATAATAAGAAATCTATGTCTGGTCTCTGCCCTTGTTCTCACGCAAATCTCCTAAGACTCTTGGAATCTCTGGAATAATGAGAATGTCTTTTTGTATGCTAATAGAATGACTGGTAGCTAGGGGCCCGTAGGCAGCCTTAGGATGGGGGCTGGTTGCCAGAAAGATCAAGACATAATTAGGAGGTTGAAACTTTCAGCCCTCCCCTAATTCTCCAGAGATGGAAGAGGCGCTGGAAATTGAGTTGATAATCAATCAAACGTACGTGATGAACCTCCATAAAAAACCCTAACTGAAGAGGTTGGGAGAGCTTCTAGGTTGGTGAACATATCATATGCTGGGAAGATGGCACACTTCAACTCCATGAAGACAGAGCTCCTGCATTCAGGACTCTTCCAGACCTTGTCCTATGTACTTCTTCATCTGGCTGTTTGTATCCCTTATCATATTCTTTATTATATAGAGTAAACTGGTAAACATAGGTAAGTGTTTTCCTGAATTCTGTGAACCATTCTAGGAAATTATTGAACCCGAGGAAGGGGTCATGGAAACCCTAAATTTATAAGTCGGTATGGGAGGCCCATACTTGTGATTGGAATATGAAGAACGGATAGTCTTGTAGAACTGAGCCCTATAGAGATCTGATGCTAAGTCCAGGTAGATGGTGTCAGAATTAAATTGAATTGTAGGATATCCAGCTGGTGCTGGAGAATTGGTCGGTGTGGGATAAAAATCCACACAGCTGTGGTTCCTTCTATTCAACTGTTTCTCCAGATTTTACAGTGGTGGTTTGGCCTGAGACATCAATTCTATGAAGAAAAACAAAACAAAATAGGAGAGTTGTTGATTTCTAATTTGTTCATTTTTTTTTCTTGCTATAAAAATGGGAGTGACTTTCAAGCTCTTTACATATCAGAGCTGAACTGAAGTCCACAGATAGTGATTACATCTATCATTTCTTCTAAATTTTATACTAGAGTGCTTGTTTAGGTTCTAAGGTAGATGACTTTTGGTTTGCCTGGATCATGATTATATCAGTTATATTTAAGTTGAAGCTTGTAAATTATTTTAGCACTCCTTTTCAATCTTAAATGTTTCTCAGTTTAGATGTAAATCATATAGTCACTCTTGCTAAAACACCCTTGGGAATAAAGACTTTTCTGACAAAGGCAGGTATTTTTGGTTCCTGCACCCATAAGGTTTTTTTACTGGAAAATTATATACTTTTTCCTTTCTTTCCTTAGTATCTCTCCTTTTACAGAATTTGTGTCCATTTTTATTGTTTTCACAGAGACTCCTGTTGAAGTAATTAGAATATGTTTTACTGTGACAATTAAGATCCTGTGTGGCCACAGAGCTTAACTATCAGAACAAAGATTTGAGAATTCCCATCTTAACATGACTGTCTTGGTTCGTTTGGGCTGCTTTAACAAAATATCATAGACTAGGTAGTTTATAAACAATAGAAATTTATTTCTCACATTTCTGGAGGCTTAGAAGTCCGAGATTAAAGTGCCAGCAGATTCAGTGTCTTGTGTGAGCTCGTTCCTGGTTCACAGATGACTGTCTTCTCACTGAGTTCTCATGTGGTGGAAAGGCCAAGGGAGCTCTCTGGAGTCTCTTTGATAAAGACACAAATACCATTTACGAAGGCTCTGCTCATGACCTAATCACCTCCCAAAGGCCCCATCTTCAAAAGTGATGCTCCTCCCTTTTGAAACCAAAGAGGTAGCCCTGATGATCTCTGAATCTCCTTCAGGTTCATTCTTCCCATGTCTTTAAGAATAGTGTGTATTCACAGCAGAATAACTTTATGGTTCTGTCCTATAAAATCTAAGTCCAAACACTTTCCTCATTCCTTCCTGTCTCATTCCCCAGGCAGTTTTCCTATTGGAGTGGCTGATTAAGTTCATGGTTCACGTGCATACTAATCTTATTAAATGCTCATGGTCATTTAGTGTTTTTCCAATACTTTCTCATTTTTTTGTGATATGGATAGGCTGATAAATGTTCAAATCTTTAATTTCTAGTTCCTTTTCAGTCAATTGTCCCATCTTCAGATCATTTCTCACTTTTCACATTTCACCATGAGCATTCAGGAAGAAACTGCACCACTCCTTTAACTTTTTGCTTAGAAATTTCTTCAGCTAAATGTCCAATTTAATAACATGTAAGTTTAACCTTCCACAAAACGCTAGAACATGAACACAATTCAGCGAAATTCTTTGCCACTGTATAAAAAGTATCATTTTCCCTCCACTGACCAATCACGTGTTCCCATTTCCATCTGAGACCTCAGAATGGCCTTTGTCATCTGTATTTCTACCAATATTCTGTTCATGGTGACTTGGGTGTTCTCTAAGACAATCAAGACTTTCTTTACAGTTCTCCTCTTTTCTTTCTGAACCTTCACCAGAATCACCATTCATGACAATGTAGGCTTTTTTCTAGCACATACCTCCAAATTCTTCTAGCCTTTGCTTATTACTCAGTTCCAAAGCCACTTCCACATTTTTAGGTATTTGTTACAGCAGCACTCTCACTTCTTGGTATCAATTTCTCTGACAATTACAACCCTATGTGGCTATTAGCTTAACTATTAGGTCCAAGATTCGAGAATACCCATCTTAACATGACTTATCTATTTGTTTCAGGACATTCTTATATAGGAAGATATAACTGGTAAACTAGTAGGTAACTTCACTGTTTTCATAAGGTAATTCCTAACTTGTCCAAGAAAGTTGTCCTTTCACCTGGGCAGAAACTTATACAAGAACATACTTATGAAGATTTGCTTCAGAACTCTTATCTCGCTGTCCGTCAATCATAGACTATTATTAATTTGCCCAATCCTAATCAGTTCCTCACCTTAAAAGATTTTCCCATTTGATCCTAGACCTTAAAATCTTCTATCTATTTACTGTCTGTCAGTCAGTCAGTCTGTCTGTCTGTCTGTCTATCTATCTATCTATCTATCTATCTATCTATCTATCTATCTATCATCTATCAATCATCTATCTTTCTCATCTCTCTATCTTCTGACCTCTCCCTTCTGAGAACTATTAAGATTTTTGGGATTAGTCTGTCCCTTGTTGCGGAAGTTAAGTTAATCAACTTTGCTTGATCTACAAGTTATTCTGATGATCTTGGACTCCTTATAGTATTAGCATGTCTGAGGCAAGTATAATGATTAGAATCTCCTGTAATCCTTAAAACACTGAATTCTCCTAAAAAATTAAACTAGATAGAAAAGACACACAGAATTTTTCTTTGGGCCTCATTGCCTGCCTCTATCTGGCCAGATCCTTATTCAATCAATTCCCACTATAACAAACCATTAATTCTCACACATTCCTATGAATTAAGAATATTCTTATCTCAGCTCTACAGGTGGGGAACTTGGGACAGAGGCTAATTGACTTGCTCAAAGTTACTATGTGAACCAATAGCCTGGATGAGATATTACCCAAGTCTCTTGACTCTCAGGCCCATGCTCCATGCACCAGATGTGCTCTGCTGTCATTCTGTCTGCCATCAACAAGCTACTGACCTTGTGTTCCTCTTATTTGTCAGAGTCTATCATATGTGCTAATATTATTTCTGTAGTTCATACCTAAATTACTTTTCTGCCTGGCCAACTTTGCAGTGTTACAGCATTTTTAGAGTAAGGCAAAAATACTGTAAAATATATATTTTTAAAATGATATAAGATATAGAAGTTGGAGAATTCTTAAAATACACTGAGTCTTACAATTAAAGGTTCATGGTAATAGAAAAAATTCAAATAGTTTTCAAAATTGAGCTTTTCTTATAGGTAAGATCTATGTAGCCAACCACACACTGTATACCTCAAAAGGAAGATGGGTAAACTAATGCTGTTTTGTAGCACCCAGGACAGCTAACAAATCATAAGCTATACTGTAAATATAGTGCCCCTTATGTAAACTCAATTTAGGCAGGACATCCTTGAATTATAACTTTCTATCTATCTCCATCTTGGTAATTTGTCTTCAAAAATGTCATAAATTGAAATGGTTTGTCTTTCAATGGATTCCACTTCCTTTTGTTTTATATCTCCTTTCTTCATTCATTAGACTCATATTTACTGTAAAGCTGCCTCCTTGATTTGTTTCTTCGAAGTCCAAACCTGATCAAATAGACTGTTAGTAAGGTCTACTGAGGGCTCGATCATTTCCACTTCCCTCAGAAAGCATGAAGAGTTAATAAATCTCACTTTAAAGAAGTTTCTGAAGCTTTGTGAGGGGTGATTTAGAAAGAGCTTTCAGGGAGCAAGAAGTGAATTTACTCACCTAGAAAGAGAAGTTCCTAAGAATCCTGAGTAACTGCTCCCAGCTAAAACAAGCCCATTGTGGCCTCTTTACCCAGAACTTAATTAGGACATGATCATATGACTAATTGCAGAACTCCTGAAATCTCAAAAGCTTGACAGCTAGTATTTTAAAGGAGAAGGTCAATTTTTCCTCAGGCTTTTTGCTCAGCATTGCATGAACGACTTTTGTTTTAAAACATTTTTACTGTTTATTTAGAGAAGATAGATAAAATTCTTGGACTATATATATATCTATGAATCAGAGATAATCTCTGGATGAAAGGATTTAGATGGTAGATGTAGGAATAGGGGATAGAAAAGAATTGGTCTTGAAAATAAAACCACAGAAAGGATAGTAATACTAGGCACCAAGTAAGAAAAAGTAAACAAAGTGTCTGTGTTGATCCAGGCACCTAGGTGCCTTGTAGGGATATAAAGGTAATGAAGAAACAGTCCCTGCCTGGATCTAGCCCAAAGGGGAATACAATTATACAAACAGGCCACTATAAGAACAGCTAAGTGTAGAAACAGGATTCAGTTAAGCTAAGAAGAACGTCCTAGAGAATATAATATCTGAGCATATTTTTAATAACTCGCTTCTGATATTTAAAATGTATATTAGTTTGCTAGGACTGCCGTAACAAAATACCACAGACTGAGTAGCTTAAACAACAGAAATTTTGCATACTTCTGGAGCCTAGATTTCCAAGATCAAGGTATGTCAGGTTTGGTTTTCTTTAGAGGCCTCCTTCCTTGACTTGGAGTTGGCTGGCTACTTGCCGTGTCCTCACATGGGTTTTCCTCAATGTGCTCTCATCCCTCGTGTTTCTATGTGTCCAAATTCCCTCTTCTTATAAGGCTACTAATCAGATTGAATTATGGTCTGCCCATATGACCTCACTTAACCTTAATTACCTCTTAAAGACTCTTTCCAAGAATGGTCACATTCTGGGGTACTGAGGGTTAGAGTATTGACATAGGAATTTTGGGGGAACACAATTCAGTCTATAACAAAATGTTACAGATCTCCGAAAGAGAGCATAGGCTTTTCCTTTCCGTCTTATTTTTTTTTTTATTTTTAATTGAGAAGCAATGAAGCCAGTCCACTTGAATTCAGTCTCCACTGTGCCATTTACTAGGTGTGTAACTGAAGGCAAGTTGCTTGACTTCTCTCCATCTTAGCTTCCTTGTACATGAAATAGAGATGTTAATAACTACCTACTGGGTTGCTGTGAAGTTTAAATGGATGGATATATATATATAACATAACTTAGTAGTGCCTGGCATATAATAAACACTCAATAATGCAATGTATAAAGGATAGTAATAATTTCTGGGCATACAATTGTACAATATGATATTTACAGATACTAATGCTCATAAATAAAGATTTGTGTTTTTTGGAATGTATTCTATTTTTCATGAAATGTCATAATCAGAAAGAAAGATGTATAAGTTTAAGGTAACTATCCCAGCAACAATTATGTCACTTACTATTCACATATTCACATATGGCATACATCTGTCTGTTTATCTGTGTGTCTAAAATAATCCCTGTGAAATTTCAGATACATAATATTGTTAATAACAAAAAAAATCCATGTCTCTTTTTCATTTGTGTGGGTGATAATTCCACATTTTAGTTTGTTGGCTGTGCTAAATTTATCTTTTATCTAGTCTTGGGTATATTTCTGGTGTATGTGTTAGCGCTTTTATTTGTTCTTTATAAAGATATTACCATCATTTCCTTGCTGTGTTCACAAACTCTACCTCATAAGCAACTAGGAAAACTTTTTAAAAATAATAATTATGTGTTGTGCTTTCATAGACAGCACCTTTCACCAATAACGATGACCTTCTAATAGTCAAATCAAATGAACTGTTTTCAGTTATCGACCAACTTAATCAAAGTGATGTCTCTGCAGCACTTTGTCCTTTTTATTAATACCGCCTAGCATTTGCTCTCTGCCTGGCCCTACTCTAATCACTTTCCACATATGAAATCATTTAGTTCTTACTACAGCTCTATAAAATGGATGCTTTATCCTCATTTTGCAGATTGGGAAACTAAGGTACGAGAAGATTAAGTTATTCACTCTTCGCACAGTGAGTAAGTTGTGGAGCTGTCGATCAGGCCCAGGTGGTCATGGCTGGATTTTCATTCTGGGCACTTTGTCCTCTTTTGACTTAGACCATGCTAATTGTTTCCCATCTTTCTGGCCACTTGTTTTTAATATTCTTTATTAGATCTTCCTTCTTAGATGGGATGGTTCTTGAACATTGGCATTTCCCAGGGTTCTATTTTCTCCCTTTAAACTCTCTCACCCATTTTTAGGACTCATCTATAATTAAAATAGAAATGAATCTTACCTCTATATCTCCAGAGCCACCTTTTCCTGGAATTGAATACATGTTTATAACCATCCACCACGTACCTCTAACTTGGATGCTGAGCACACACAGCATTGAACTCTCCCTTTGCCTCACTATCTCCAAATTGCTCCTTCTTCAGTTCCAATCTCTACACCTAGTAGTAGACACTACAGTTTCCCTTATTTCAAGTGTATAATCTGGCACTAAGTTCTACTGATTTTAGCCCCATGTGGCTCTCTTCTCTTATTCTTGATGTCTAATCTTACTAACATTGCTTTAATTTAGCATTTGTAGGTAGGTGTTAATTTTCTATTATCTTATCATCTGTTAATGATTTTTCACTCACCTAAGGTTTCAACGTTGTGCAGTTAGCTTATACTCGCATTCTCTGCAGCTTGAGATGTTTCTATCCTTTCATTAGTATTATTTCCCCAATATCCTTGGTCTGGCCAGGTTTTTATTTCTTCAGCAAGCTTTCTGCCTTCTATTTGCTAGAAAGGAATCCAGTTTCTATTTCATCTCAGTAATGTCCTTCTGCAGAACAGGATACTTTCAGGATCAAGCCTTTTCCAGAGTTTTTAAAAATAGATGAGTTTCCCACCCCCACCTCCCTACCCCCCGCCCCTCGCTTTGCTGTTACCAATGCATAAACAGAATGCAAAGAAATAGTCTTTTAAGAAAAATCTGGTATATTTTTTGGAGGGGCTAGTTCCCTGATCCATAGAATCTCTTTGGGGGGAGAATATTAAATACACTGCATATTATCTTTTACCTGGACTTTTGCAGCCTTCAAACTTGTCTCTCTCTCTCTTTCTCCACTCTGATTTATCCTCCATATAATTTTCCATAAAAAGGGAAAAAGATATATTAGCCTCTGGATTAAGTAAAATCTTTTTTCAGAATGGCCCATAGGGCCTTTGACAAGTTAGCTAAAAATGACCCTGCCAGCCTCTTTTCTCGCTTCTCACCATGTCCTCTAAATTCAAGTCACAGCAACTTTTTGCCACCATGCCTTGGTACA
>NW_006441955.1:19255586-19278742 GCF_000325575.1 Pteropus alecto
ATCTACTCCTCCCATGTCTAAAAACTCATACATTTCATCAAGATCTGACCCTGGCATGACTTCTCAATAGTGGCAGTGTCTCTAACTGCCCACCCATCATGTTACCCAGGACAACCCTGCACTGCCCATGTTTAAAGGCCAGGATGCTTGTGCCTAATTTTCACCTGGCTGCTGGCTACTGACACTTTTCTTGTAGTTGTCGAAATCCCAACCTTTCATTTCTAAAAACTGACTTAGATTCTATGACTTCGATTCTTACCACTAATTATTAGACAGGGTTTTACTTCTGACTTTGTCCCCAGGCATGTGAGGCAACCACCCCACAGGATGAAGCCTTCAGCCTGGACTGAGTCAGCTTTTGGGAAGCTCCTATAAATCTAATGACCCCTCAAAGGAGGGATTATTATTCTTACACAGAATTGGTCACTGCCTTCTTGGGGCTTCAATAATCATCCTCTATTCATATATCTACTATAGTATTTCTGTATTGCAATTATAGCTACAATAATGTTTTAGACCACATTCTCAGGTGTGAAGAGTATAACTTGGCATTTCTCACTTCACTTCTATAGAACACTGTCGATGTTACTCCAAGAGCCCCTTAGATCCCTTTTACCACTACTATGTACCCTTCTCCTGATGTTAGTGTGCGTTCAGTTCTCCCAGCCTGCAGCTGTAACTCTTCTTTGGAGGACTGCCTTCAGACTACTGGGGCTGCTTCTTCCAGAAATCCAGAGACCTGGAGATGCCTGAGAATTATATCCCTTCAGGGCTGCTGTTAGCCAATGACTGAATGTTGAGGGAGTCCCATCCAAGGGACTAGAGCACTCTCCATCCTGAGGGATAGGCTGAAGCCATTTCCGTGAGACTTTACCTAAACCCTTACTTAACTTTTCTCCTTCATGCTCTGCTTCCTTTTTTCCCTTACTTATTTCTCTCAAGAATACTTCCCCAATAATTCACTTGAGTAGGACTCCTTGCCTCAGGATCCACTTCTGAGTGTCTTGGCTGAATTTAATCTCCTTTTCAAGTTCATTTTGTTTGATTATAGAAAAAGTTATCTAAATGAATTCTGAGTAAACTTAGTCACTTCAGATTTAATTCAGAATTTTTGCCATCAAATCTCTTCTCTCTTTTCTACAAGTTCTGGTTGAGTAGTTGTGATGGTGTTGATGAGGTGTCATGAGGGATTGTATCCATCTGGTCCCAGTTGTCAGAAGCTGTCAGAGTGACAGATTATCTTGCTACCCAATTATCTGTTTCCATGTTTGTTCTCATTACTATGGTTAAATCTTTACAGTGCCTAATTCCCTATCTTTTTTTTTTTTATTTTATTCCTAACACTTAGAACAGAGCCACTAACTGTTGAGTGAAAAAATAATAATAATATACCTTTGTAAGCTAGACATTATCATCCTAGCTTTACAGATGATGTAAATGAGGCTCATAGATATTAAATAGTTGAGGCAAAAAAAAGAGAATTGATTATTCCAGAACTAGAATGCAGGTGTTCTGACTTAATATAAATATTTCCACACTACTCCTTGCCTTCCTCTATGCCTCGTTAAAGACCTCACGGCTCTATCAGTATGCTGCTTATGGTGATCTCAAACACCAGAAAAGCAAATCACCAACATCTTCCTATAGGCCTGTTAGAGAGGAGAAGGGTCATTTTAAAGCCACTGTCACTACTAGAAACAAAAACTAGAATGTTCCTGACTGGGCTTTGTCCTTGAATATGAATATTACTTAACTTTTTTCTTCTCTCCTTAAAGAAACTCTTCATACCTTGAAACTTTCATTGGGATCCCATCTGTATGTAATAAGATCAAACATCAATTTGATATTATTTTTATCTGTTTGGTAAGCCTTCTGTGGGGGAAGGAGAGAGGTTCTACCATGCCAGAGGGGTAGTGTTGGGTCTTTAGGGGAGGTGTATATTTTGTAGCTTGAATTAGAAAGAACACCACGTATTAGTGAAATATCCCTTGATGGCAATGGGAAAAAATGTACTCTAGGAACATTTGATGTAAGGACAATGGTTTTAAATGATTGCTATAACAGTGAGCAAGTAGTCTCAGCACTGCCCTCTTTTTTCATCCCATCTATTCTCAAGGCTTTAGATCAGGTTGTATCATGAAGGATTTAAAAGTCAGCTCTGATGTCTTCAGAGGAGCAGAGGTGACATGACCTCTTGTTCCTATGCATGTGTGCAGGCCTCTGGGCTCTCCAGTTTTAGCACCATACCTGTGCGGAGCTGTCTGAGTTCAGGAGCTGTGTGAAGCAACATTGTTAACATATGCTGCCTAGCAGGAGGGAGGAACAGTGCAGTTTGAAAGACGTGGTTTAGTTAATATGCTATACTCTGCCTCTCAGGCACTTGGGAGCACATCTTTTGTTATTCTGCTTATTTCTCCTGACAAGGGCATAATTTGGCAGTTTATTAGGGAACAACATTACCATTTAGTGGAAGAGCACTTTTTGTTTTAAAACTTTTAACTTGAATTAATGTCATGTAGAGTGTATTTGTTTTAACCTATTGACTCTTAGCACTTAAACACCTTAGGCAAGATCCATCTATATGTACGGAACCTGAAATCATTTGCAATTTGGTAATGTGGCTCATTGTAGCATTTTTGAATGCCATTGTGAATTAAATACAGTAGTATCATCTTATATTCCATTTTAAGATCTTGAAGTTGACATTTACTTTTTGTAAATAAATTCCAAGCAAAAATTGGCATAGTACTCTCTCCAGCTTGCACATTTATGGTATTTTAATCTTTTCACTTAAAACCCTGAATAGTAATTTGGGGACTATTTTTTATCCTTAGAGATATATTGGGAATGAAGAGATGCCTATATTAGGAGATATATTAAAAAACTAAATAATGATTGGTACACTTAGGACTACCTCCAAATAAAATATCAAGCTTAAAGAAATTTGACCTCAGCTAATGCTTCCTACTGTGTGTGTCTCCTCCATTTGGTGTCCACTGTCCTCAGGATGACCTTTTACTTTGCCTCTATTGCATATGTCATTTTCTGTGCCTCCAAGAGTGTGGATCTCTTCTGCATCATCAAAAGCCATGATGACTCCTTCTTAGTAAAAGGATGAAGACTCCTTCTTGCTGGAGTCCAGGAGGGGCTGAGAGCAAGGATATTTCTGGGCCCTTCAGTTCTAGCTCTGCCTTCTCACTCATGAGAACTTTAGGCTAATGGTGGACCCTCCAAAAACCATTACTTTTCTCTGACACAATGTAATTTAAACTCATATTGAAGGAAAAATTGTTGCTTTATTAGCATGTCTCTGGTCTTGTCTTTTTAGAAACAATGGATATCCATAACTGGCCTGAAGACTAGTAAGTTTTTTCTTGCTTGATAACTTGAGAAATTCCATTTTAGTTTTGATAGACTATTCTTGTTGTTGCTTGGAGAATGACTTTGGGAACCAGATTCAGAGTCCTCAATTCAGAAACCAATTTTGATTTACTCATCTAATAAATTTAACTGAGTGCCCACTAGATGATAGGAATTGTTGAGGCACTGGGGCGACAATGATGAACAAGGCAGACAAAGTCCAAACTCTCATGAGGCATATGTTCTGACGGCCGTGGGGAGACAAGCAAAAACTTGATAAACAAAGAAGAAAAATATCAAGTTAAGTGTTACGCACAGTGTTAAAATGGAGCGATGTGATAGACTGATGGGAGCTTCTTTAGATTATCAGGGAAGGCTTCTTTGAGGAGGTAATATTTAAGTGCTAGCTGCATGACAAACAGAAGTGAGCAATGTGTGGTTTATAGGGACAAGAGTCCTGGCAGGGAAAAGGCCCTAAGGCTAGAATGAAAATGTGTTGTAAGACTAGAGAATCTAAGATAGCTAGGGTGGCTGAAGAGTTCTAGGCAAGAGGGAAGAAAGGTAGGAGATGATATGAATGAAGTAGGCGGATGTCACATCATCTAGGGCTTTGTAGGGCATGTTGAGGAGTTTGGATTTTATTGTAAATCTATGGGAAGTCATTGGAGCTTTTATTTAGGGTAGTGCTATTTTAAAATAATCACAGTGGCTGCTTATGGAAGGTCAAAAGATGATAAAAACTCACAAGAAGAAGACAGAGGAAGAAGGCTGGCTAATTAGCTGATGCTTCCCCTTGGCAGGCTACTTTTTTTTTTATTTCTTGTGAGTTCTTAGGGTCTTTTGACTTTTAAACCCTCTTATGACCACTGAAGCTTTACTTGAAATATTGCCTCAAAGATGTTGCTTGGTTTCCAGCATCAACACATTCAACAAATGCCAAAATTTTATATCCTTTATATCAACTTCAGTCATCCACAACCTTTTTGGCACCAGGGACCGGTGCTCCTTTGAGAATCTAATAGCCGATGATCTGAGCTAGAGCTGAGGTGATGATGTGGCTGCAAATACAGATGAAGCTTTGTTCCTTGCCTGCCGCTCACCTCCTGCTGTGCAGCCCCGTTCCTAACAGGCCACCAACAGGTGTGGTCCATGGCCTGGGGGTTGGGGACCCTTGCACTAAGGGAACCATGTAGAAAACATATTTTAAGATAGAGGGAGTTCTGGCATGGCCAAGTGACCACATTTAATACATATAAAATAATGGGAGATGATAGAGAGTTGTGACATTGCTTAGTCCTGGAAAAAAATAGGTAATCAGAAGTTTTAACTCGAGTGACTTGGATATCAAAACCCTGTGTCTTAAGGAGTTCTCAATAACTCTTCTATTGACTATTTCTGATTAAAGTTACACCCAAGGCCACTGATGAGGATCATGAAACTATTGTTTGTGATGCTTCAATTTCACATTTCAATTTTGATTTCTTTTCTTTCTTTCTTTCTTTTTTTTTTTTAACTTCTTACTGTGTGTCAGTTACTATGCTAGACTGAGAAATCGCTGAGAATGAGATAGTCAAGGTCTCAGGCCTCATGGAACTTGGAGTCTAGAAGGAACGAGAGCAATTAGGCACTTCATTGACTGTCAATATGATGAGTGCTTATCATGTCCAACATCAGTCATTCTAAATGTTTCTTTACTTCTGAAAAGTTACTGATGCATAGGCCCTAAAGCCAGTAAGAATCTCTGGGTAAGGCCACAGGCATAGAATTTCTAAAAACTCTCCAGGGGATTCTATTGTGCATGCAGGATGGTAATCATTGTCCTATATCGGGGTTTCTCAGCCTCAGCAATATCGACATTTTGGGAAGTATAATTTGTTGTCTCCACATACCATCGAATGTCCTTGGGGATGACAGTGAGACAAAGTCCCTCTTTCCTTCCTGTTTAGAATGAGTGTTCATTGGAAGTAGTTCCCTGACCTCCTCTTTGACCCACTCTTCCACTGCTCTCTCCCTTGCTGATCCTGCTTTAGCACTGACAGCTCTTGAATGTTTCTCAAACCCCATACTCCTTCTTCAGATCTTTGATTTCTTCGATTACCTCTGACTATAATGGCTTCCTCCACATGACCACTTGAACTTCCTCACTTCTTTCAAGTCTGCTCATATGCCACCTCCTCAGGAAAACCTTTCCTTATTATTCTATCTAAATTAGACCTTCCTCCCATCTCTCTTTATATCCATACCCTGCTTTATTTTTCTTCCCAGAATTTATTACTACTTGACATTATATTAGATATTTTGTTTAAATTTCCCCCCTCGCCATAACATATAAACATTGTAACAGCTGTTTAACTAATATGTAGTAAGGGCACAATATTATTTGAATTAATGAAAATGTGTTATGAAGTGAGAAATGCAAGGTATTAAGGAGAATTGACATCTTTAGAAGGCAACCTAAAATTCTTTGTTTTATTATCCTCTACAGTGATTTATGTTGTTTTTGAACTCCTACATGGACTGAAGTCTGCTTTTAATTTAAAATTATATGTATGTGCACCTCCCTCTCCAAACACAAGCAGGCACATGGGTGTTTAACTACTGACAAGCAAATTGATATGTTAAAATTTTATCCAGTTAGGAGTGTGAAAGAACAAAATTCAACCAAGTAAATGTGAAGATCTAATTAGCTTTATTAAGCAATTCATGAATCTGGCAGCTTTTCATCTAGCAACTAGAAGGGTGTTCCCTCCAAGGGGTTGTACAAAATGGAGGGTTTTTATAGGAAGAAGGATAAGGCAAGGGAGCTATTAACAAAAGAAAAAGGAAAGATTATTTTTAGACCAGGATATCTTCTTTTTGGGAAAAAGGAATGGGGAGGGTTTTATCATGCAGAGTTCCTCTTCTCTCTATGGGGGATAAAGAAGGCCCAAATGACAGATTGCCTTATTGGTGCTTGACCAGAAAATTCCAGACTGGTTGATTAAGACTGAATTTCTGGGAGAGGCTGAAAGTGCAACTAGATCAGATATTAAATCTAGGTTTAGCATCACAGGCTTTGAGCACGAGAGATGCCATTTTGGGCCTGTGATTTTCTCTTTAACAAGAAGAAGCAATTTCATTACAAAAACTTAGCTCTTTCTTTTCGAGGATATTTTTATACATAAACATTGCACTTCTTATCTTACTGTTTGTTTTTTTTTTTCAACCCATGCAAATGTTCATTTATCTCCAAATACTATGACTGAACTAAGTAGGCTATATGCTCATATCCTTACTTTTAGTCAAAATATTTGACTATATACATACAATGTCAATCTATAACAAAATTTAGCTAATGTTGTTGGATGAAAATATACATTTTAAAAGTATGGAAAAAACTTTTCATGGGATAAGGAAAGTTTTGCCCTGTAAACTTTCAGAAAATGATTAATAGTATTTTAAAGATAAAATGGTGACTTTATACTTAAAACTGTGATGCAAAGATATTAGGAAAAAGCTGTGTAAAAGCAGGATGATATGATTTAGATTTGATTTTTTTATATGCCCCTTTTTACACCTATTAGTGCTGAAGCCAGACCTTGCTCCCGGCCTAGGTTAGAATCTGCCTAACCTCTGAATTAATCATTTATACCTGTCATTGTCATGAACAGAGGTTTTCCAAGAGAATCGAATGCAGTAAATTTCTTTGGAAGGAAGAGTGTGCAGTCAGAAATGTAACCATGGACTTGTCTAGAGCCAAGATATCACATCAGTGGGTGCTAGGCAATTAGGAACACTCTGTGCTTTGATCTGGGGGCTGGAGGCCATTGACAGAGTAAAGTAAGAGGGAAGTTAACTAGTGTATATTGCTTGCCTCTTATTTGCCAAGGGCTTTACATGCATTATCCTATTTAGTCTTCACAATTGCCCTACTAGGCAGATGTTATTGATCTTATTTTACAGAAAAGAAAAAGTTCAGAGAGATGAAATAACTTGCTACTGTTTCAGAGTTAATAAATCATAAAGGCAGGATTTGAACTGTGTTTCTAAAAGACTCAAAATCCATGCTTTTACTGCTATACCAGTTTGGAGATGATACAGACAGATAAACTTTGACACCATCACAATTTTGTGTCATTAATACTATCCCTCTGCCATACTCTTTTATTAGGCTGAGTACAAAAGGTAATAGTGGAATATAATGTAAAATAAGATATATTTTTGATTTGATGAAGACAGCCTCACTCTCTGAACACTGAAGGTCATTGGAGTAGAAGTATGCAAATTTTAGTAAGAGCCTAAAGTGCTTTTTGTGAGAGAAAACATTACAAATCCCCAAACCAGCTTTCAGCACCAGACTCAAGTAGATGCGAAGTATATTTATTACACTGGTAAAACAAGAGGGACCAAACCTGAAATACAAATCCCGGACAAGTGACCCAGGGAGAGTTTTACGACATCCTTGTGTTGGGGAGTTAGAGGTTCAGAGTTATGTTCATATGAATATTAAAATGTACTTACAAGGTGGTAAGTGGAGAATAGCTACAAAATATGTCATCGCTTGGAATGGCCTATGGATTTCCCTTTCCCCTCTAAAATGTTATAGTTTCCCTGAGAATATTGTTTCTTCTCTAGTCTACTTTTGGGGCATTTCGAAGCCCTTTACTTCTAAATTCAATACGTTGTAGCCAGCGCCACCAAAATCCCTCAGGGACACTCTCATACTTTGGGATGCCTCCCTTGAATCTTTAATTTTCTCTTCCACGATTAGGACTGGCCAGGGCTGGCAGTCATCAGGGAGGAGTGCCCCAAGACCAGATAAGTGCCTACATTGAACCTGGTCCCATTTTATCCCCTTTACAGTACTCTTCTCTGACCCCCTTGTGTCATCAACCAGATAACTTGAGACGTTCTGGGACCTATGCCCATGAGATCCTCCCAAGATTCTTGACTGGGACTCAGAGCCAGGAGGGTGGCATGGTGAGAAGCTTGTTTATGCTGGCTAGCATGGGTTTTTTTTTCCCACAGGATCACATGAGATTTTGGATGATTCTCACATAGGATACAGGGTGAGTTCAGGATTCTGGCTATGGACAGATCAACTCCAGCCTTGACCTTGTGCTGCATATATAGGCCCATGTGTCAGCTCTTGCCAAACTGTGTTCTAGTTATGGTGCTACCTCTGGTCCACAGCACTGGAGAGCTATACTGATGACAACAGGTATCTTTAACTCTGTACAGACCTTACCACTGACAATCAGGGCACCATCCCAAACCCTCTGCAGGCTCCACACCAGGTAGCAGGTAGTCTTCCTAGAGTGACCTCGCCAGTCCCCTCTGAGGGCTTTGGAAACCATTGTTCTGCAACAATAATGGTCCCTTCTAATCAACATCTTCTCCTGCCTTTGATGGATAGAATGCCATGCTCTCCCTGGATAATCTTAAATTGCGCTTGCCTAAGGATGGCAATTTCTTCAATGAATGGAACCACTCTTCTCACCATGCCTCTGGACCCTTCTTTTATTCTCCTGGTGGGTGGTAGTATGTGAAGGCAGAGATTGTCAACATCAAAAGAGATTACATTTTAGGAATGCAATTAAAATTGCTTAAAGAGTTTGCTAAGGACTGAATTTCCCACCCTGTCCCTTTCCCCCCATTCACGTTGAAAACTAATCCCCAATATGATAGTATTTGAAAGTGGGGCCTTTGGGAAGTGATTAGGTCACAAGGGTGGAGCCCTCCTGAAAGGAATTCGTTGCCTTATAAAGGAGACCCAGGACAGCTTCTTAGCCTCTTCACTATGTGAGGACAGAGTAAGAAGCCCATCTATGAACTAGGAGGCCAGCAGTCTGATCTAGGACTTTCCAGCCTCCAGCAATGTGAGAAATAAACTTCTGGTGTTTACAAACCACCCAGTCTGTGCATTCTGCTATAGCAACCCAAACAGACTAAGACAGAATTCAAGAGAAGATATGGTTGAAAGACATATTTTCCTATGTTTATGTTATAAAATCCTAAATGGCAAATTTAACAATCAGAAAATGAATTATCATTCATATTTTCCTTAGTACTCTGGATCAGACCTAAATTTGAGTCATCAATGAAACACATCAACAACTTTCGAAACTGTTATCGGAAACCAATATTCACAAGTGGCAAAATGAATGATTACATTATATAAATAATGATGTAACCAGCATTAAATAAATGGCATTTGGGATCTACAGGGGCAAGGAGATCTATCATGTTTCAATACAAAAGACTTCAAAAAGCGATGGCATTGTGAATAATAACAGCATTGCTACATTTTTCTCTTAGCAAGATATGTGAAATTAGCCAGGAATAGAGCATTTGACCATAAAGAACACAAAGAGGTAGTTTCTGAGCCTGAACAGAATGAGGTGGTAGTTGAACACTGTAGAGACTCTTCACATGCACTGATTGGACAATAAGATGTGTATTTCTTTTCTATCCACTATCCTAAATCTTTATCCCGTTAACTCACTACACTTACCATGGGCTTGTGAATTTGAAAATACATTTTAAGGTCAAATTGTTCATAGCATGTATAAAAAGTATTTTCTTAGGGTCCTGCATAACCTACGGATTCTGTGGTGTTAGCAGAGAAAACTAAGGCATCACAAGGTGCCTTCACTATAAAGAACTTGAATGTATCCATCAAGTTATGAAGCAAATCCTTTCAGAGAAAATCAATAGGTGCATCTAATTGGCAGGCTGAGGAAGAATTCTGAAAAAGGGGTAATTCCCCAAAACATTAATTAGGGAAAACATGGATAGTCCACTTTTTGTGCCAATAAGAAAGTGTAACATCAACATGAACATTAGATACCTCCAAATGCTAAGCTTTAATAACAGGGAGGGACACAGCATAATAATAGGCCTAGATCTTGATTACTTTTCCTAATGAGAGTGAAGCACAGCATGGAAAAGTGACAACTTGAGATAATTCAAAATGTCACATTAGCTTTGAGTTTCAATCTCTTCTATAACCAGTCTTCATAAAAACTGCTAATGAGTAGTAAATTGGACTGATTTGAGTTTTACTTCAATTTGCTTCTTGTGCTAATCTTTAGAGAAAGGAAAGAAGAGGCAGTGGGATGTCATGAATAACATGTCAGAGTAGAAGTTAAACGACCTGGGTTAGGGTCTACACTGCAGCTAACAATCTGTACGGCCCTGGGTAAGGAAGGCAAGGAAATTAGCTGTTCATGAACATCTGTCTAGTGCTATATGCACTGTGCTAGGTCCAGACAAGACAGGTGAATAAGGCTGGAGCCATGTCCTGGAGCCCCTCACAGTGCTGCCCAATAGTAAATAATGCAAGTAATAATTAAAACATATAATTTTAATATTTCTAGGAAGTACTTAGTAGAGAGTAAAAAGAAACAAGTGAAATTAACTTTAATAATATATTTTATTTAATCCAATATATCCAAAATTTTATTTCAACATATAATAAATATAAAGCTATTAATGAGATAGTTTACATTCTTTCTTAACTATATCTTTAAAATTTAGAGACTCTTAGATCTCTGAGGTTCTGAATCATTCATTCTGGGCAGAGCATAGAAATCTATGTTTTATAAAAGAACTCTTATTGTTCCTAGGTGCATCTCAGGTTGGAGACTACCTGCCAATAGGCTGAATCAGAGGCGCCTGTGGCAATCAAAAGGCAAGGTGATTTTAGGAGGCCTTAGCAGAAGGATCTTTCTCTGTGTGAACGAGCCATAAGTTATTTCTTGAGAAACTATGTTTCTTCTCTTGTTAGACTGGTATGGTGTCTAAAGCTAGTCCTGCCTTCCCGTCATCTCTATTCACTTGCTCAGCCTAGAATTGGTGCCGATTTTACACTAGGCTCCAGAAAGGGTGTACAGGTTTCATTTTCCCCTCTGGTTTACACATTTTTGTCTGATGTCTTTCAGATGAAGTGTCTTAAACTGGCTATGAAATCATTCTAGGTAATACTAAAATAAATCTTTCACGAATTTCTCTCCAGATCTACCAAATCAGAAGCTTAGGGAGCAGGACCTCAAACTCTATTTTTACAAACTCCCCAGGAAGCACTTGCTGTGTGGAAAGGCATTTGGGATGCAGTGACCTAGAGAATCATTTGGGAATGTATTGCTAGGGTTGGTACTTTCACTGCCAGATTTCAGATCTGTTTGCCACTGTATACATTGTGGTAAAATCGCCTTGGACAGTCCTTGTTCAATATTTGGATTTGCATCTTACTAACTGTATGCTTTTGTTAGGTTATTTACCATGTCTGAGCCTCTGTTTCCTCATCAGTAAGATGAGGCTACTAATCAATTTATAGGATTGTTTTTAATGCTCCAGGGCTCCCTTCTTGGTCTTCTTCTTCGTTTTCACTCCGTGATCTCATCTTGTCTCCTTGCCTTAAACAGCCTCTAAGCTGATAACTCCCTAGTTAATATCGCTAACTTGCCCTCTTTCTTTAATCCAGACCAACTGTGTCTAACTGCCTACACAACATTTTTACTTCAATATCTGATACCTATCTCAAATCAAACATCCCTAAAATACCACACCATAATCAGTTTCTCAAATCATTTTCAGGTGTAATCTAACTCATCTCAGTGAATGGCAACTCTAAACTTCCAGTTGTATAGGTCAAAAACCTTTGACTCATCCTTGATTCCTCTCTGTCTCGCACTTCACATGAGCAAATTTTATTAGCTCTTCTTTTAAAATATATCCAAATGCCTAGATTATTTCAATAGCTTTTAAACTGTTTTTCTTGCTTCTACTTCTTTCTTTCCCCCATTTTCTGTTCTCAACAAAGTAGGCAGAGTGACCCTTTAAAAACAAGTCAGAATCACATTATTTCTCTACTCTAAATGAAATGGTTTCCCTTAGAGTAAAACCCAGAGTCTTAAAATTCCTTACAAAGCAACTTTTGGGTCTGGAACTCTGCTTCTTTTCTAGTCTTAACTCTTCCTCATTTCCTCCTTGCTTATATGGCTCCACAAACTACTTGTAATTCCTCTAATGCAACAATAACAACGTCTTGTAAAGGGAAAGCCCTTTACAAAGCACCCCATCCAGAGATTCTGGGTGGGCTGTCTCATGATGTCCATGGACAGACTTGCTGCTGAAGTCCTTGGGCAGGCAGTTCCGGCACCTATGTCAGCAGGTGGGCAGGCCTGGTACTTGGGTCCACCAAGGAAAGCCTGATGCTTGGGTCTCCAGGGTGGGCCTGGTGCTTGAATCTGCAGTGATGGGTCTGAGACCTGTGTCTTGTGGGTGGTCCCTGATCCTGAGTCTGTGGGGGCTGACCAGGTGTTGCCACCTTTGGGGCGAGCCTGGGAACTGGGGCTGTGGGACTGGCCTGGCGCTGGGGTGGGCCTGCTACTGGGGTCTGGGTGAAGTGAGGTACTTGTTTCACTCTCCTTCTCTCACAGGAAGGGCATTTTTCTCTGAATTGGGCTATCTGAGTTTGAGGAGGGGGTGACAGGAGTAATGTGAAACTGTATTTCCTACCCTTTTCAATACATCTTTTCTTATTTCTGTGTTTCACCCAGGTGCTGTAATCCCTCACCTGAAATCTTTAGCTTTTGTGAAGGTATTTTTATTCATGAATAGTTGTTCAAACTGATGTTTCTGTGAGAGGATGAGCATTGGAAACCTTATACCACCATCTTGCTGAAATAACCCTCTCCTTACGTTCTTTTAACAATGCCATGTAAACTTCTGAATAAACTTTTTACAGTCCTGAAAAGGTAGTAGTTGGATGTGGTGATATTCTGGGAAAATGTTTCCTACTCTAGACTATTTTATATCTCAGCCTTTAGATGCCTATTTAAAAGCTGTTGGAGTAGACATGATCTCTTTGTTAGCTAAAAATGATTTCTTAAATCTCTTAAAAGGGTGAATGCTAACATTTAGTGCATCATGTGCATTCAAACTAGGCCATAATTTCATGGCTTGACAATACGCATTATCTGAGAGTTCCTAAAATAATGGATTAATGTGACATCAACCCATCCTTTGACTGTGACTTGTGGAAGTCCCCTTTTTCTCTTGGCTCAGCATTGACTATGTTGCCCACAAGTGATAGCCATGTTCTGACCATGAGAACGAAGAGCACTTGAAAAAAAGGCCAACAGTTATAAACAGAGCCTCTTCTTTTTCCTTTGACTAGAGGTTTTCACAGTAATGCAAGCTTTTGCCTTCTCTACCTAATGTCATTCACTTGTACAGCCTTCACTTGAAGATCAGCCCCACTGAATTTTCAATCCCATTCTGAGTGGGTAGTAGAATATTAACAACCTTAATCTTACTGAGAGGTAAGATCAAGGATTAATCATTGTCTTGGTCCATTTGAGAAGGTACGGGCAATTGAACTCTAGGACCTCTAACAACTTCAAATTAGAGTTTTTGGAAAGAGGAGTCTGAATATGGGTGTGGCCAGTTTAAGCTCTTAACAGAGAAGGGATCTTACTTATTAAGGGATCTCTCTCCTGAAGAATTGCTAGATTCACTCAGCCCTTTCTTAATAGAGTACAAGTGGGGTAGGGCTTTCAAGAAATTAAGTTTTAATCCTATCTCCTGTTTAAGTTTAAGTTACACTATTCTTTCCAGGACTATGCAGACAAAAGTTTCATTTAATGACTAAAAGTACCTATCTCAATCTCTTCAGAGAGAAAATATTTTCCTCAGGTAATGGGCACATCATTTGAAACCGCTGCCATAAGTGTTCTTCCTCCTTGGTACAAGGACTTCTTTGACTACCGACTTTCAGTTTTAAGACCCTTTGGAAAGGGAATATAAAGGATCGCTATAATCTAGAGGAAATCTCTGTTAGACAGGAATAGGAAAGAAATAAAGGTCTTTCACTTCTCAGAGGAGAGGGATAGATGGAAGATGAGAAGGAAAAGATCAGATGTTAATTATTTTTTTATCCACGTGACCCTCCTGCACCACCCAGGTCATCCTTGAAAGGTGGGAACAGTGTGTATAAACATAAAATGTAGAATTTGTGAAGGGAGTTGAAATTAGAAGAGCTTGTGTCCCACCAAACAGGATTTCGGAGAGGATACTACCTAACAGAATCTCCCACCTTAGCATTGTACGGGAGCTGAGCTGAGCAGGATAATGGTGTGATATGTTTATGCAGAGAGAAGGCTGTATACCAGACATCTTGCTTGAGTCCCATATGGTATAGAAAGGATGTGGAATGTTCTTGTGTAATCAGAAGAGATGATTCAGAGATAGCTAAGGGTAGAGACCTAGAAGACCTGCTTTGGTCAGCTGCCATAGGAAGAATGTAGCTGAGATTTTAGATAATCTGTAATATGAGTGGAAGCCAGGATGGGCCAACTCATCAGAGTGTGCATGGATATTACCACTCATGCTAAGAAAATAGCCAAGTTTCACCAGCCACAATTTTCAGTAGTAATACCAGAGGAATATAAAGAATTATAAGGATCGAGGAATATTTTTAAAGAGGCCAACAAAGTTCTAGAGGAAAGAGCAAAGAACAACACTCTGATTTAGAAATTTTTCTTCTCTCTGACATTAAGACACTTACAATATTCTATTCAATAGAATAGAATAGAATAGAATATTGGAGACTTGGAGAAGGGGAGATGGGAGAAACTTTGAAAGAGTCTGCAAGTATCACAAGTGATTATGTTAATCTGATCATTTAAAGTGAACATCACTGAGTTACTGGTAAACTTAAATTTTTTCACTGTCCTGGAAAATGGAGGACTTGAGAACAAGATAAGATCAGTCATAGAAAATAAGGAACCCATATTTTTAATGCAACTGAGTTTGTAATGTTAAATTATTAGCTCCTATGATGCAATTAAACAGAAAGCGTGTAATACATGACATGTGACAGGTGCCTCTCCTGAAGATCCTTTCTTCATTAAATTCCACATAGTATATCTGGGTCTTACTATATGGGCTTTGAACATGGGATCTGGGGAAGTAACCCTAATTCTGTGGCTCTCAACTTCATACGTAAGGCTCAGTTTTACAGGTTTTGTCAGGTGTGAAATTTACAAATTCTACTGGCTAGACATTTATCAGGGCTGAAATGAGAGAGAATCTATGATCAGTGGCATGAACAACCTTGAACAGAAACTCATGCAGGGCAAAGATCATAGAACTGTGAATGTGCTTTGTGAATGAGGGAGGAGTTCTGTATCTGGGTTAGTTTTTCTGCTCCAGCACAGGATAGTCTTTTCCTACACCAACCTTCCTGCCATGCAATTGGCCAGGCTAATGATATATCAGAATATCATAAGTTCAAACCCTCTGGTAGTATGATAAAGATAGGGTGCTGTAATGGTATTGACTCTAAAAATTGACAGCAGTCAGCTGGTCACCTTCTTTCCCCATGTATTATTGTTCCTTGTTTGTGGTATTTTTAACTAAGAGTATAGCCATATGTTTCAGCATTGTGCAATCTCTACAGAATGTAAGATGAATCCGTGACACCACCCATTTAAGAAATAGAGTTCAGATTAGCAAACATTTATTGAACACCTATCTGCGTCTGATACTATATTAGGTGCAAAGAATACAAACATAAGTAAGCCATGACCCCTGCCTTTGAGGACTTCACGTAGTAACAGAATCTAAGTTTGGGGTATTCTATAGTTAGGTGAAAATAATGATGATAGTGATAATAATGATGATGATGATAATAATAACCACTATTTAGTCAGCATGTACTTTTTAGACGATATATGTTTTACATAAGAATTGCTGTCAATTCTTTTGATAATACTGCAATAAAATGCAGCTTATTTGCATTCGAATTAAATAACTTCCCTACTTCACTCAGACACATATATAAGAGGCTGAGCTAGAAATTGAACCCAAGGCTGTCTGACTTTCCATTGTAACAACTTATCTTGCAATTAAATATACCTTGGCAAATTAAAGATATAATTTGTGATAGGCTCATAAGAAGCCAAGAAAAATCTGCCAAAGAAACTATTTTGGTGTTGAAAAGAACAGTTAAAGCAGGGCTCACATGATTTTCCAAGACCAAAGGGGGACGGAGTTGGAGCTACCTTTTCTATTTATACACAGAGAGAGCACCATTCACTGACGACGCTGTATTAGTGGCTGAAGTACATTATTCCTGAGCTCATCTCCATTCGAATTTCATAGTTTCTTTCCCCTTCCTATTAGGTCTCTGAGTCCAATAGTGTCTAACTTCCCCATATTAGTCATTTTAAAATATAGTGACATCCTTTGTTTATATGTGAATAAGAATTTATATAGAACCAGTAGATATGTTTATTAAGTAAAGCAAAGTAAGTTTTGCTTTATATTGCTTATACCTTTACTTTATGCTTTAAAGTGGACTATGGAAATTCTTTTGATAGTCGATTGTATTCATTTTTGCTTCCAGTAGATGTCAGCATTGGGCTATTTCTGGCCATTTAATCTGTCTTCACATTAATCTGAAAGGACCATAAATATTCAGTATGAAATATACTGAGATGTAAAATAGCAGGTGCAGCAAATTTGTGGTGAGGATACATTTAATGGGTGAAGGATTCAATATTCCATCTACCGAGCAAACAACGGTATATAAAACCCCATCTGTAGCTTCTTTATCCATGTCCATTTTAAAAAATCAATTTATTTCAAAATACCAGTATACTATTTTGTAAAGATAGTTTTATACAATTAAGTGACAAAATGGATTAGAGTCATTGACATAAATGTAAATATTTGAGTAATTTTAGGTTGCATCTGCTTAAAATCAGAAAGGGACACTAAGGGGTTTTAAAAAATCTCATTAGGATATAATTTCAACCATAAAGTTTTTGGCAAAGTGGTTTTTGAGTCACTCTTCTTGTCTTTTCAATATTAAGATCCCAGTTTCTTTGGAGCACATTAAAACCACTTCTGGTAATCTGCACCCCAATGAAGCCAAATGGATGGTTGATCACCATTAAATGAAAGATATGTATAATTCATGCCTCCACCAGATTCTAAAGTTGACACGAGTATTTTAGATTTTTGGCATATAGAACACAAATTTCCTGGGAAATTGCTGAGTTCTGTGGCTGGGCTAAGTAGATCAGGCCTTGTGTCAAACAGAAATTGATTAAGAAGAAATCAAGACATCTTTTATTTCCTAGAGGGTATAGTCTTATTTGTCCAGTCTTTGTCAATTCATTATATGTAATATTCAGTAGCAGAGGAATGAAAGATGAAAAAAAAAAACCCAAAACAAAAAACAAGAGTATACCATCTTCTTGAGGAAACTGAAGACCAAAGAGATCTTATTTGAGATATAGAGCTTGTATGTAAGCATAAGTCTCATTTCAGTATTCTAGTTCATTTCACAACAACAATAATAACAACAAATACAGATATCTCAAGAACACATGCAAAATTCTATAGTAGACATCAAGAGGAATCAAAAATTGTCCTTACTCTCAAGAACTCTGAAAGATAATTGAGGAGTCAGATACATTAATAGAACATCAAAATACATTTTAACAACTTTACAGGTGGAGATATGCTCAGGGTGCAAATAAGGGCTGCTTAGCTCAGTTAGGGTGGGTCTTCATGATTTCTAGACAGTGAGCTATTTCTTGCTTGACACTCCTCCAGGAGTTATGTTACCAAACTAGGAATAGAGAGCATCATTATTTTATGGGGCAGCACATGGTATCTGAAGATAGCTTGATGAACCCACTACATTTTTAGTGTTAGGGTATTTTTTCTCCCTCATTTGAGGACTAGTCTAGTCCAATACTTCCCAAGTACTCATGAATACTTATGCCATAATCATCTCAGAGTTTAGGATTCAAGATTAGACAACCTAAAGAACAGAAAAACAAAAATAAAAATAACAGTAATTTTGAGGCACATCCAAATGAAAGAACCATTGATCTAGCCTACACTGAGCCACCCATAGGTTCATCTTGAGACCTACAGCAAGACATCTGTCACTATAAGGAATAGTCTTTGGTCCTATAAGAGAACCAAATTAGATGGTTCATATAGAAATCAAAACCATAACTGTAACTTCATTTATGCTCTGTTCTCACTCACAGAACTCTTAGGTCACTATGTGCGATGACTACATCCAAACTGAGTGCAGTTTGAGGCTTTGATAATATGTGTACCTGATCATATCAACATGTTTAAATGACAGTCAAAGTATGATCTACTTCAGAATACTTCAGATAAATTTCAGTGGTCACACAATAGACCGCTGTCTGGAAATGAGAGTTTAGCAAATCTTTTCCTTGCTTTTTTAATGAATGATGGGAAAGAACACCTCTTTTATGAGCACTACATAATATTTCAAGACATCTTTTCTCATCTCTTTGGGACAGTGCAGGGAAACACATTAGGTCATAACTCAGTACTAGAGGAAAAATCTGATGATGAACCTAGCTTGTTCAAAGCCTCTTTGACATTAATCTGCCATATGCAATCACTCTGTGTGAGATTGAAGATCGTATTTCAGTTCTGTGTACCAGAACACAAAACCTTATCTTATACTTCATCCAAATCATTAGAGAGATATTCTTCTCCAGATAACAAGTGTAGTGCTAGGGATATGGACAGATTCCAGGGAATACAATTACCTAGTTTCTCAATTCACAGACTACTTGGTATCATGATCAGTGACAAAAATTATTGTGCATTCCCCTGGATTTCTGTGAGCTGGAATTATTCACACCAGTGGGAAGAAAACATGCTTTAATATTTAAGTAGCTTTTCATTTGGATTAAGTACCAAACACTCTAAATAATACCTTTGGTACATATTCTCTGTTTCTATATTCAGAGGAAGAAAGAGGGTTGAAGGCAAGGAATGGGGAGATGGTTATGATGGTGCAGTTCTTCAGGGATTGGACAAAGCAGTTAAAACTCTTCATTTGTACAATGGTTTTTAGGAATAAAAGTCAAGTATGCATCTGAATTCATTCTTCTTAAGTAGATTTATTTTTTCAGATTTCATTAATAGGTTTAAAC
Source organism: Pteropus alecto (assembly GCF_000325575.1). Lineage (NCBI taxonomy): Eukaryota > Metazoa > Chordata > Mammalia > Chiroptera > Pteropodidae > Pteropus > Pteropus alecto. Next base: position 19,274,933 of record NW_006441955.1, read on the forward strand.
ATTTAAAGCCTAGGTTTTCTCTATCAAGATCTCCATTTACCCCTTTCTAAGATGAATTATTTCGGCAAGCTTATCACTGTTGTTTGATTACTCTTGACACTTTAACTTGTTTTATCAGTCAGTTGTCATTTGTCCACACTTCTTTTTGCCATATAAGTAAAATTTCTTTTGGGCTGGAAATGCAAGAAGTGGGATGGGATATTAGAGAATTATTATTATTTTTTTCTCATGAGTATCCTAGAAATTTAGTCTTTCTTACTTGAGGCCATGGATTTTGTCTTCAATGGTTAAACTTTGATCACTGTACAAAACACCAGCTCCCTGATAGACATTGATTATGAAGTGGATTAAAATGATTGGTTCTAGTGAACCATAATCTCATGAGGAAAATGCAGATTTAGGGTACAGTTGACTCTGCCATTCAGAGAAATAAATATCCTGGTGCCATGCCATTGTATAATCTCTAGGGCCAGTCTACTTGTGTTTGCCGGTGTACCAAACTAATCTCAGAGGATTTTTGTGTTGTGTTCTCTTGCTGGTGTGTGTGTGTGTGTGTGTGTGTGTGTGTGTGTGCGCGCGTGCGTGTATGTGTGTGTGTGTGATTTAAATTTTACTCATTGTAAAAATGAGAGTGATCTGTATACCTTTTAATTTAGGGTTAGCTTTCCTACTTGATTTTCCCTGCAGACTGCCTGTCAGTGCTTCAAAAACATCAACAACTGATAGATTTCTATACAGCTGCCCAGGCAGCTGTGGTAATGAAATGTGAATGTGCTTTCACAATATCTGAAGACTTCTGCTTGGGATTATAAGCAGAAAGAAAGAACAGCAATTTTAAGAGGATGTTGCATATTCTTCAAATGTTGTTCTGAAAATGATGAAACAAAATAATTTATCATTCTAGGGCTGCTTTAGCTTTATTGGTTCTAACAACAAGATATCCTCACATTAAAAATCCTTTGTCTTTCTCTCTCTCTCTCTTCCTGTCTCTCTTTAGGGCTCATTATAACAGAAGTCAGCAGATCTGGCTCTCAAAGATGGCATAGCAATAAGCTGTGCGCGTGTGTGTATGTGTGTGTGTGTGATTTAAATTTTACTCATTGTAAAAATGAGAGTGATCTGTATACCTTTTAATTTAGGGTTAGCTTTCCTACTTGATTTTCCCTGCAGACTGCCTGTCAGTGCTTCAAAAACATCAACAACTGATAGATTTCTATACAGCTGCCCAGGCAGCTGTGGTAATGAAATGTGAATGTGCTTTCACAATATCTGAAGACTTCTGCTTGGGATTATAAGCAGAAAGAAAGAACAGCAATTTTAAGAGGATGTTGCATATTCTTCAAATGTTGTTCTGAAAATGATGAAACAAAATAATTTATCATTCTAGGGCTGCTTTAGCTTTATTGGTTCTAACAACAAGATATCCTCACATTAAAAATCCTTTGTCTTTCTCTCTCTCTCTCTTCCTGTCTCTCTTTAGGGCTCATTATAACAGAAGTCAGCAGATCTGGCTCTCAAAGATGGCATAGCAATAAGCACCAAAGGGTTGTTCTTAAAGAAAAGAGATGCAATCCTTCATGGATGAAACATTAGAGCAAAGAAAAAGGCCTTTTTAATGTCTTCATGCATATACTCTTATGATATACGGTGATTTAGAAATTATTTTCTGTAATTTGAATGAGACAGGTCATATCTCCACTGAATATGAATACTGAAGATTTTTTTGCATTATATTACTCCGAGGATGAAATAATTATTCTCTAAAAAAGCAAAAACAAAAAAGATTTAGAGTCCACATAAAATCAATGTAGTCAGGTTGTATTTTCATTATTTTCCTGAAACACATAGAACAAATGATTTTATTTTATTTTTAAATTGAAATTAACAATTGTTGGTCATCCAAAGAGAATCAGTGATAAATAATGTTTAGAAGTAAAAACTCAACATGCTGACTCTGTTTCAAGCCTAAGGCGGCCCTGTGTGTGGCTTGCTCTCAGACCTCAGCCAGGGAACAAGCTAGAGGCCCAAATGTCACTGCTGGAAAAATACAATATATTCCAGAGTCAGTCATTTGGGGTCCTGAGGCTGCCAAGAACACGCCACATAGGTTGGCATAGAGAACATTTCAGCTCAGAGGAGGGACGAGAGAAGAGCACTCTCACCCCACCAGGAATAAAAGGAAATGGCTCTTATTAAAATATAATATACAGATTTTAAAGACTATGACTAGGGTGCCCAGTTAAATACATATTTGTTAAGAACCATAATGAGAGGCAAATAATACTACTTCACCTCAAATCACTATAACCTTTGAAGTGAACATCTGTACAACATCTTAAATCTTAAACTTCCACAGGAAAATTTGCCTTAAAATATAACTTAAGAGGAAACATGGCCAAAAGTGATTTCTCTTAAGAAATCTCTTCTTGAATCTTTTCCCTTTACAATAAAAATCCAGTCTCTCAGACATTTAACAACAATATAGGAGAGTATTCTATTTCTGTTTGCCCTAAAATGTAATGTATTTCCTGTGTATTTCTGCCTCAACCTTTCAGCCTCAAGCTTTATTCCAGGAAGGCAGCTCTGAACATAACTGGTTTTTTGAGTGAAATTTTATGGAATCCTGGATTTCTCTTATCTAGGAATAACAAAAATATTTTTTTTTTCATTTAATGTGGAGTTTTATTAATTTACCTTTTTGGTTTATTTAAGTATATGCATCAAATCTGAAGTTTCCCAACCCCAAATAAAGTCCTATGTATATAACTTAAAATAATTTAGTTCATGCAAGTAAATTCTACCAACAGTTATTCAAACTCAATACTTGTGGATTGCCACACTTGAAATGTGAATATGGAGTCAGAATAGATAGCAATACTTTGCTGAAAGGTCCAAGTATCTCCTCCCTAAGTGCAGAAAACATAGCCAAATAAGCTCCAGAATTTTCTCTCCTTATGGGTAAATGATATCAGATATCACATTAGAATCGGTTTCATTTTATTCGGATCAAATTTTGCACCACTATCACATGTTTGCTATTTTTCTAGGCATAGGGGTTGGGAGATGTTACTAAGATTATGTAAAACAAGAATCTTCTTCCCAAATTGCTGATGATGGTTGGGAGTGAATAGAAAACACATTTCAGGCTGCATTCACTGGAACAGAGCCCAGCTCAAGCTGCATGCATGACATGGCATGAGGTGTGTCTTTAGGGACTAGACACACTTCACACAGTGTGCACTTTGATGATTTTTGAGTCTGATGCTGAAGGCAAAGATGCTGGGTGTTGTGGTTTGGTTTCCTCCAGAAGCCGACCCTGAGATAAGAATTCAAGATCAATTAGTTTCCTGGGACGGATTCCAGGAAGCATTCGTAGGCGAGTGAGAAGAGGGACAAGGAATGAAAGGAAGCCAATAGAGCTTGAGATGTTTGTTATGCTCACTGCTATCTCCCCAATCCCTAGAGCAATGTCTGGCACATAGCATGTGATCAATAAATAACTATTGAAAGAATGAATGGTGAGTGGATTAAGGTGATTTCCTTCCTGATATCTAGCCAAGTTCCCTGATTTCTAAGTTCTAGGAGCCCCATTGAGAAGGACCTTGAAACTTGTTTATAGGAAATGAGGTTCAGAGATATTTAACATGGTAGGAAAACAGGGAGGGAAGGCCTAAGGGAAGCTAGATGCAGGGTTGTGAAGAGAATAGTTTTCATGAGTGAAAAGGGATGTGCCGCGATGAGCCAAATTTAGTAACGGCACTGAGCGAGGGAAGGGGCAGTGGTTCTGTGAGTCTGAGACAATACTTGAAG
>NW_006441955.1:19278818-19322343 GCF_000325575.1 Pteropus alecto
CTTAAACCTCTTTTCTCTATGCTACCACCTTTTGCATATATTTTTATTTAAAAATATGTCATTATATTGTCATTATTTTTTGTAGGTCTAGCTCTCTATTCTTAGGCTCTAAGATAATCAGACTCTAGATGCTAGGCTCTAGAGAGAGAGGTAACATGAGCCTTCAACTGCTTTCTAGATAGTACATAAACACTGTCCATGAACAGGCTATGGCAATACTTTTCTTAAACAGATTCTCTTTTCTCATGCGCTATGCCTTTGCACCTGTTACTTCTGCTTGAGATGCCTTAGATCTGTTAGTCTGCCTGGCCAACTTCTATTCATCTTTAAATCTCAGCAGACATGCTGCGTCCTCTGTGAAGCCTCTGACTAGGAGACTCTCTTCCTATGTTCACACTGCATAGCACTTACTGCCTTGTATTGTAACACCATGTTTTGCGCCTTTTGGCCCTCTGGGCTGTTGATGGGAGCCCTTTCAGCATCGCCCCATCAGTCTTCACCACACCTGCAGATTCTTCCATGACTCCAAGCCTTACCTAAAAACTACTGCCTAGAAGATGCCTGTGCAATCAGTTGCCTGTGTCTTACAATAGTATAGAAAAGAGAGAGAGTCCTTCCAGAACTTGTCTTCATTTCCTGCTCAGATACCACTGCTCCTGCTACCTTCAATCACTCCATTTTCTCTGGACATAATTTCCATGACGACTGTCTTTTTCCTCTTCTTCTGTTCCATCAGTGGGGATAGGCAGTGGATAGAATATGTCCTGCATGTATCTGGAATCCCACGAAGCTAGGATAATTAGTTTGTTCTCAGAGATACATGGTGGCTTTCACAGTTTGTAACTCCACAGCTGTAAGTTCCTGAGGACAGGCACTGGGGAGTTTATCTTTATATCCCTAGCTCCTAGGGATTTATCAGCTGAATGAGTAGATGAGACTATGAAGTTGCATGGAGATTTCCTTGCTACCCTGACCTTCTAGAATTTGAATGTGAACCACCTCATGCTGAAGGACGATAAACCTTAGTATATCAGTGTTCAGTTTCTGACCCAGCTAACATCTATAGGAAGATAGGAAACATTAATTCTATCCCTTCTCAGTGAATATTTGGATTTATGGCCAGAAAAATACTTCCGTTCCTTGAAGCATTTACTTCATCTATAAAATAAGAACTATGGCTTTCCATTGCTTAAAATTGAAGGGATTTACTGACCTTAACCAAATGGTTATCTAGAATTAGTCTTGTATTATACTTTGCATTCCTAGGATGTTATATTCTTTTTGAAACATGATCAGCCACCATATGTTATTAGATCCTTTTAGCAACATAATGAAGAAAGTGAAGCAGCTATTTTAAACTCAAGTAGTAGGTTAAAAAAAAAATACACAGGAAAGCCCTGTGACTTATTTTAATATTATAGCTGGTGAATGACAGAGCCACCTGATTTTTAATATATAGATAGAACATTCAGAACATTTTTTCAGCTCTCAACATGCTCCAGGCTCTGTTCTCTGTGTGATACGTGTAACTTATTACATCCTCACAACAGCCCTCAGAGATGGGGTGGTAGGCTAAAATTTTGGCCTGATTCTTAATTCCTTTCTGTCTGAGTCTTCACATCCTTACCATGGCCTCATTGTGGGAAAAACATATTTCTCCACCCCTTGACTTGGCCGCATGACCTACTTTGCCCAGTTATACGTAGGCCAGCATGCCAGCCCCAAGCACAGGCTTCAGGAGACCTTGTGTGTTTTCACTCTTCCTCCTGCACTTCCACCATCACTAGAGAAACCTGCCGGCAAGGAGAAAGGATGGTCCATGCAGAGCTGCCCTGGTGGACTTATAGATCTGCAGAAAGAAGCAGAACTGCCCCAGATGCTGCAACCGGAAACAGAGAACCACTTCTACCCCCAAGCCAAACCCAGTGTAGATCAGCTGGATCCTAGTCTATTTGCAAATCTGTGAGAATGATTTTTGTTTAAGCCATTGTGTTTAAGAGTAGTTTATTAGGCAGCATTATTGTGTCAATAGGTTACTGATATGCATAGGTAATATTTTTTGTAGTTCCTATTTTATGGATAAGGTAATTGAGGCACAGAGAGGCTAGATAATTTGCTTAAAGTTGTTCAGTTATCAGAGGATCTGGAATTCAAACTCAGGGAGTCTGTATCCACAGCTAAAGCTCTTGAATGCCATACCCGCCTCTCTAATATTCTAATGAAAGTAATTCTCAAAGTAAATTCAATTGTTTAGGAATTCTGTTTCAAAAAGGGAAGTAGAAAGCAATGTGGTACAGAAGAATCTTCAAGGATTTTGAAGTTAAGTGTTCCCAGGTTCAAATCTCAACTCCACTACTTACTAGCTATGTAGCTTTGTGTAAATTATCTGATGACTCTGAATTTTAGTTTCTTCAGAAAAATGATAATAATATTGGCTGTAATATGATTATTCATTACTTAATTAATTCCATTCATGGAGCACCTGTTATATGCTAGATAGTGTTTTAGGCACTCACAATATTGAATTAAGACTCACTCAAATAGCCACAGTGCAGAAGCGAAAACAGATCATGCAAGGCAAAATAAAGGGGATGGTAACTATGTGGCACAGATAATGAGGTCCTAACCTTGTGTACCAGTTACGGTTCTCCATAGAAACAGAACCGATAGGATATGTTATCCTATATATTATAAGATTTATTATAAGGAATGGCTCTCATGATTATGGTGGCTGAGAAGTCTAAGACTTGCAGTCAGTAAGATGGAGACCCAGGAGAGCCGGTGGTATAGTTCCAGTCTGTATTTATAAGCCCGAGAATCAAGAGAGCCAAGAGGAGAGCCAAGGAGACTGGGAGACAGAGGCTCAGGACTCAGGGCACCAATGTGGGGAAGTGGAGCTGCTCACTCTCCTCGTGGAAGCCCCCAGCTGGGGCAAGATAGCACAGACACAGGTATACACTAACCAGGAGTTTAATATAAATACAACCAGCATAGAAAAACTGAACAATACACATATACCAAAAACAGAATGCTAAGTGGTGGGGACAAAAGGCAGATTTCTGACCCTTTGGCTCAGCCAGCCCCCACATAAAAACCGACAAAGATAAATTAAAAAAAATTTGTTTTACAAGAATGTAAAATCTACTCTGAGTCTGAGTCTGAAGGTAAGAGAACTGATGTCCCAGCTGAAAAACAGGCTGAGAGAATGCATTCTCCCTTAGTGGGCTTTTTTATTCTCTTCATGCCTTCCACGAATTGGATGAGGCCTACATTGGGGAGGACAATCTGCTTTACTCAGTCTATCTATTAAAATGTTAATCTCATATAGAAATACCCACACAGACACACCCAGAATAATGTTTAACCAAATATCTGGGAACCCCATAGCCCAATTAAGTTAACACGAGTCAGGAAGTAATCAAAGAAGTCTTTCCAGAGATGGTGGTGCTTATCCTGAATCTTATATAAGAGAGTGTGTATACGGCATTGGCCTAACATATATTAGATGCTCATTAAATGCCAGTTGTCTTTCTATCCCCTTCAAAGGTCATAAGAACAAATATTACTTTCTTGGTACAGCAAGAACTTTTCAGGCTATAAAGCATGGGAGTACTTTTTTTTTTTTTTTCTTATGTGCTGAACTAAAGTAATGCTGACTCTCTTGCTGATGATGAGGGTCACTGGCATGGTTCATTCATAATTGCACGACATAATTCCATCTCCAAACAGAATGCTTTTTGATGGTGTTTCAAAATCTCCAACTGCTTTTTACTTATGAGGTGAATTTACAGTGAGTTATGTTACCAAGTAATTTAACTTGACAAGACACACCATACTAAACATTCACAGACACAGTTTTGTTTCTCCCTCGAGAAGAAGCTGTTAGACTAGAACAGTAATCGCTGTAACATGATCAGCATGGGGGAGATTGATCACACCTAGGAAAGTGACCTCTTGGAGTTTCTTTGCAAAAGGCACACCTTTCCTGTTGATTGATTACACATCAGGGTGACCACTCCTGGATGAGAAAACCCAGTGTGGTCCTTACCTTCTGCTGGCACATGCACTTTTTTTGTTAGGGTTCATGTAAGATTGATGTGCAGCAGCTGTAGTGTAAGGTCCCAAATATTCATGCCATGAAAATCCGACTAGTTTTGAAAAGAGAGAAAGAAAAGGATTCATTATCCATGAATATAAATACAATAAGCCCAATTCAAAATGGTGATTAAATTTAAATAAACCCACTGAGGGTGGTCCTTTTCTTCAGAATTGCTGAGGAGACTGAGATGTACTCAGAGAAGAAAAGGCCACCACCCTCAGCATTTTGTCCCCAGCATGCCTCAAGTTAGTGGTGTATTGGTGGTTTTCATTTCTCAATTTTATTCCAGATCACTACTCTTTCACTTTCATATAAAATCTCTTCATTAAGGCTCACTTCATCCTCCACCTCAAATTGTCACTGTTATCACTTGACTGGCAGGTTACTTCCTCCCATTTCTTAAAGAAACTAGCACTGGCCTTTTAGTCTTTTTCTTCATCCCAGTTCTCTCCACCTTCCTGAGTACTTCAAGGATAGCACATTCATCCCAGTCTGTGCTTTCAACTTCTTAACTTGAGGGATCTTTACCTTTATTTACTAACTCCCTAGAGCATGTCAGCACCTGCTGTCATCATGTCATCATGTGAAACCGCCTCGATTTTGAAATATTAATTTAATCTCTGACCACATCTTTCCATCTTTTCTTTTCCTATCTTTGCCTCTTCCTCTGTTATTGTTACTGGATTTGTACCTCAAGTTCTTAGGTTTTCTAATCCCTTGATCCTTTTACTTTTCCTCTGTCAGTTCGCTCTCATTGTCATTTCCTTACCCAGCCTAAACCCTACATCTATTACTTCAAATGATTTTTTCTACTGTTATACTCATCTCTTGTCCTATTTTTTTTTTTTTTTAATGTCTCAGCCATCTGGAAAAATTCTAAACTTTAGATCAATCTGACTTTTTTTTTTCATGCCTCTTTCCTTTATCTTTCTTAAAAAAATACTAATCACACAACTCTGAAAATTTATGCTATTTAATTGCTATTAATTCCAATTAATTTCATTGTCTTCAATCTCAAATGGATGAATACCACCTAAAATTCCTTCCATGGATCCCTGACCATTTTTTTGCCCATTTTGAACCATTAGCCTTTTAAAATTTCTCCACTCTCTTCAAATATCCATACTTCCTGTCTCTCTTTCTCTCAGCAGATGACTTTGCCCTGACCTCACAAAGAAAAGAGAACTCAGACTGAAACGACTTTAAAGTTCTGCCACTTCATCTACAAACTTAATGCATTCAACAAGTTCTGTGTTTTTACATCTCGTAGTAAAAATGGAACTGCAAATTTCGTTTTAAAGTTAGTCCTCCATGATTCCATACCCTTTCTCTTCCATCATTGTTTGCTTATCCAATTTCTTATGCTAGAAAGTTGATTCTCACCTTTGATTCTTTATTCTTCCTCATTTTCCATATTAGACAATCACTAAGACTTATCAAAACTACCTCCTAAATATTTCTCAAATTCATCTCTTTTTCTTCATCCTTCTGCAAATGGGTTGACACAGTAGCCTTTTTATAATGAGCCATTTGGCCACCAGTTTTATTTTAATCTAATCTGTTCTTTGTATTTCAGCCAGAGTGTTTGTTTCAAATACCAACATGATCCTATGATTCTTCAGCTTAAGATCTTTCCATGTTCCACATTGCCTTCATAATAAAATTTGAAGTCTGTAAGGCAGCTTGCAAGTCTTTCATTACCCTGTAAACTTACCTCTTCTGTTTTATTTCTCACCAATGCCTCTCACCTCACCTTAAAAACTAAACTGTAAATCAATTGGATTTCCACAGATTTGACTCACCATAGCTTTTACCTTTTTCTAAGTCTGTTTTATATTCCACTTTAAGTTTCAATTTAGTACTTCCTCAATGAACTTTTAACTTGACCCTCCCTCAAGACTGAGTTAGATATTTCTCTTATGTTTTTCTATTGCACCTTGTATTTTTACCATTTCAATTCTTATTATGCTGTATTGCAGTCATTTGTTTTTCAGTGTTCTCCCACACTGGACAATGAGTTCCTAAAGGGCAGGAGTTGTCTTTTCCATTGGGCTATCCCCAATGGCACTAAGTAGAGGCTCAATAAATGTTTGGACTTGGCACTAAGTAGAGGCTCAATAAATGTTTGTTAACAGAAGGAATTCCAGTAGTATAGTGACACATGCTATGGTATTTCTCCTTACTGACTGTAAGAGGCATAGATCTGTAGAAACATTAATAGCCACGTAGTTGATTTGCAAAAATAAAAAGGAAATGTGGGCAGCTCATTTACCAAAGTATGAAAAAAATCAAGAAATATAATCGTAGTGAATTTTGAACTCATCTTCATTGGAATATTTTTATTTTGGAGAGTTTCAAGGGCTCCTGATATTCCACGACATTCCTCTTCATACTTCTGTCTTTATTATAAATGAGATTATCCTTTACAGAGCTCCCCCTTTTTGGGGGGGTAGGTAGGAAGTGGAAGACAGTCTCGATTTTGGAGCCATTTCATGGCAGAAAAATCTTCATACATCATACTGAAATGTAGTATTTTGTTTTTGTGCCAGGTGGTTAGGCTTCATTCAATACTGGCATTTTATTGGAAATGTATTACCACAAATCAACTTCCAGGAAGACATTTGAAATGGATTGTCATATGGAAAGGAATTTTTGAATACCCAGCTTAAAACTTAAAACTCTTAGATGAAATATCAAGAGTGTAGTCAGTCTAATGAGACCAGTTTAAATTCTGTGTTGCAAATAGTGTTGCTAAAGACATCTTTTAGGTCTCTCATAATTCTGGGTTGCACCCATTTACTGCTGATTTTAGTCATGCATGTATCAGGGAGGGTATTTGACAACTGAGTAGTAATGAGGTTTGGTGTACATTTTATTTAACCTTCCATAAGGTAGACCAATTAAAATGTTACATCTGAAAAAGCACATATTCTGATTTCTGCCTAGGGATGTAATACATTAACTTATATTTGGAGATGCTTTTGCTTTATATCCTTCAATTAATGACATCTCCCAATTTACTCTCTTGGGCTGATTAGCTCTCCTCATCAAGGCCCAGTGATAATAAACCCAGCCTATGGATTTGATCCCATAAAAAATAGTATTCACTGAAAAGAACAGAAAAGACATGGCTGGACCATGTCCACACTTCGGCTAGCCCTTTTTCAATTGTGGTCAAAGAAAGCAAAAGTGAGATTGGATGGCTTTTTTCAAGAATATAAGTTTTCTTCTGAAAAAACAAATCAAAGCAGCCTAGTCAAGAGCGAAATATTATTGTTACTGGAACCCTTTCTTGGTAACTATGGTTTTCTTAGAATCCCAGGGTAAGGTAAAGAAAAAGGAACCAGACAGCTCATAGAATCCTAGGGAACTTGACTGTCTTTATGATGACACCAGAATTATAAAAACAAATGATATAACAGATTGAGCCCAATAATAAGGTGAAAAAAAATTTCAATTACATATTTCAATGATTTATTTAAACAGAAAAAAAGTAAAATTAAATAATGATAACTAAATATAAAAGTAGAGACAGAACAATTGTGGGAGTATTTAGGGACACAGAAAGAGACTGCTGAACACAATATGTCTTCTCTATAGCACAGATTCTTATTATTGGGATTCAACTTTGCAATGCATGAAATCATGTGAATCTAAGAACTATAAGTTACATGGTCTAATTATTTGGCAGGTTTTGGATCTGTCCTTTAATTTTGGCTCGGAATTAGTCTATTTGGGCTGCCATAAAAAAATACCACAGACAACATGGCTTACACATAATTTTATTTTCTCATTGTTCTAAAAGCTAGAAAATTCAAGATCAAAGTTCTAGCAGTCTTTGGTTTCCAGTGAGGTCTCTTTTTCTAGCTTGCAGACTGCTGCTTTTGTGTTCACATGGCCTTTTCTTTGAGAGTGCTTAGAGAAAGAGAGATTTCCCTCTTTTCCTCTTCCTATAAGGCTACCAGTCCTATAGAATTGGGGCCCACCCTATGATCTCATTTAACCTTTATTATTTCCCAAAGACACTATCTCCAAATACAGTCACATTGAAGCTTAGGGCCTCAACATATGGATTTGGGGCAGGGGGACAAAATTCAGTCCCCCTTAAAAAAAGACTAAGAGGGATTATTAGAATTTAAGAACAAATATACAGCCCATATGCAGCAACAGAGCTATGAATGAGGAGGGTGGAGCATATATAAATCTACTGATTTTGATACTGAGCAGGTGAAATTAGAATCCTCAATGCAACTAAACCAGATTTTTAAAAAAAGAAATATATAACTGCTGAAATTAAAGGGGATAAATTGTGTGATGAAAATGGAGACGTACCGTGTTTCTCCTTCAAGGAAAGATTTGTTGTCAAGCTACCGGGAGTGTGTTTGAGACAGATTTCAATAGTCAGCCCCTACAGCTTAGAGAGCCCTTTGCCCAAGGTCACAACTTTCTCAGTGCAGCCAATATCCAAAGACTGATCAAAGTAGGGGTATTAAGAGATCGCTATTCTAACACTGCAAGTGACAGTGCTTATACGTCATTTTAGCTCCACAGTTCCCCATGAGGTTGGCTGAAGCTATCTACGGGTCAACAGCCCTGCTTCCTTTTTCTCTGCTCCATGGATGTTAATCCCATGGCACATCCTAATAAATATCCTGCACACTATACCCTATCTCAGAATCTGCTTCCAGAAGAACCTAACTCGAAACGGATTGTAATCCAGTTTCATTTGATTCATCATTTTAAAATCATTACAAATCATGATCAAAAGCAAAAGAATAAGATATTTTTATAAATAATAAAAACTAACTTTACAACCTGGTTCATTTGACCCATCACTGTATCTAAGCATTTCTATTGCTTGTTTATTTTTAATGCACAAATGTGTATACACAATTTTTATGAAATTAGATCATTATATATATGTATATTCATTTGTGTATATGTGTTTTGACTAAATCGTGGTCTTTCATCATTGTCAGTACATAATTTCACAATACATAGACAGTTTCAATTTTTCCCCCAAATTTTTAAATTTGAAATATTTTAACCCTTCAGAAAGTTGTGAGATACTCTATCCAAGTTAATCAATCATAGCTTGCTCTATTTTCTCTCTTCCTCTGTGTGTATATAAATATATATATTTTTTAATTTGGTTATTTGAGAACGAGTTGTAAGTCTCAAGATAGTTTACTTTTAAATACTTCAGTATACATTTCCTAGTATAAGAAATTTCACTAAAAACAAAGCACAAATAGTTGTACTTCAAACGTTTAATATTGTTACAGTATTTCTAATACAAAATCCATCTTCAAATTTTGACAATTATATCAAATGTTCTTTTTATTGATTCAGAATCCAACTGGAAATGATATACTGAGTTTAGTTGCGTGTCTCTTTAGTATTCTTTAATTTTTTTCTTCTGCCTTTTTTTAAATCTTTTATAGCATTACTATTTTTGAAGAGTCCAGGCCAGTTGTTCTGTAGAATGATCTCCAATTTAGATGTGCCTGAGTGTTTCTTGACAATTAGTTAATATTATATAGATTTTGTAGCCTTCAAGACATATTACATGAGAAGTTATATTATGTCCACCAGATTTCTCCATTGCAAAGGTCCATTATGAAGAATATTTTAATAAGGATTTGCATAGACTAACTCTCCTTTCCCATCTAAACAATTTCTTTAATTTTTACACTATAGCTTATTTCCCAAACCATATTAATCCATATCCCATGACAAATGATGAGAACAATATTGAAAGATCTGGGGAAAGTGAACATGTAAATGTGACATTCATTCTCAGCTCAAAAATGTTTGTCCTTAGAAGTACTACCCAGTAATCTTATCTTCTTATTGTGGCCTTTTGTCATTTTATGACACACAGTGTCTACCCAAAAATACTTGGGCAATTTCCCTCATGCATACAAGCATCCCTAACTTCTTGTCACCTAAGATACTGCTTGTATCTGCATGTGTCCTCCCAAAGTCCCATAAAGCTAAAGAAGATTAGAAAAACATCAACATAAATCTTATATACTAAATGGGGGTAGAGTAAAGGTAAACCTTAAAAGATAAGACATAATGTAATGCAGACGATCACCAGATAGTCCTGTCCAAAGTTAGAAAAAGGAAGGAATTTGGAGATCATATCGATAAAGAAAAAGAAAATAAAAAGAGGGAGTCACAAATGTAAGCAAATAGACTGCAAGATTCTGTGAATAGCTCATACCAATTCCAATGGAAAATTTCTCTTTAAACATTTGAATCAGACAGTTTGGGTTTAAAATTCTGACTCCTCCCCATTATTACTATTTTATCCTGGACAAGTTAATTTAATTTCTTAAGCCTTATTTTCCTCAACTATAAAATGGGGATAATAATACCTATTTTGCATAACTTTTATAAGGATTAGAAATATTGAATGCTCAATTCCTAACTTTCGGTAGTCATTAAACAAATGATATCTACTGTTATAATTATTACTAATGAATCTTTTTTTGGGAAGGTGATGTTGTAAACAACAAATATTTATTTTTCACAGTTCCGGAGACTGGAAAGTCCACGATCAAGATGCAGGCAGTTTTGGTGTCTAATGAAGGCCTGCTTCCTGGTTCATAGATGGCCATCTGTCTTCTCACTGTGTCCTCATAAGGCAGAAGGGGTGAAGGAGCTCTTTGAGGTCATTTTTATAAGGGTACCAATTCCAGTCATCTCCTGAAAGCTCCACCTCCTTAATAGGGAAAAACAAAAACAATGAACCTGGCATGGTTAGATTTTCATTATAGGACTCAGACACAACTGGATGTGTCAGTTCGCACTTCTTATCACAAGAGTGAGGTAGAGCATTACCTCCCATGTTGCTGTCCATGGCACATCAAGCTTTCTGTACCTTCCAACTCTGAATGTGCTCTGTGGGTCAGTAGCATCAGCCTCACCTGAGAGCTTCTTTGGGAAGAGGATATATCTAGGTATAGCAACATTCAGAAGCTGAGAAGTCCAAGATCAAGATGCCAGTAGAGTTGGTATCTGGTAAGGGCCTGCTTCCAAGTTTGCAGATGGCTGGCTTCTCACTCTGTCTTCACATGGTAGAAGAGTCACTAATGAGACTTTTTATGGTGCTTTTCAGTATATAGACAAAATTCACATCAGATATTCTCTCATTCGATTCTTGCAAAAAATAAAAATCATTTTACAGATAAGAAGCTGAAGGTCAGTAAGATTAGCAACCTGCCAAGTCATGAGTTTATAAAACATTAAAGCTGGAACTTTGCAAACCCAAGTCTTTGATTTTAACTAGTATTCTTGCCACTAAACAATGTTAAACTAAGAGTGAAGCAAGTGTCATTTTCCTACACAAAGAAGACATTTATTTTTAATATCTCTAAAGTAGATGAATAGTCACATAATTTATGCAATGCTAATATTAATGAAAAAAATGTGAACTCCAAATCAAAGAAAGCAAACCATTAAAAAAATTGCAAGAAATAATGTTTCTTAGAAACAAAACAATTATCTGAACATTTTGTCATAGAAGATTCATCTCCAAATATGTGTCTGAAGGAAAAAACCATTGTTCCTTTGTCCTTTTGAAGAGCTACAACCAGATTGGTTTTAGGAACATGATCATTAGATGTTCTAACACTGTTTGGCAGGAATTCATGCTTGTTATAGAATAAATTATTCTTTCTAGTTGCTTTGTGGACACTTGTTTATATTCAGTTGAGTTAATTAATTATGCAAATGATCAATTATATAATCATTTTAATATGTAAACTATGTGCTGGCTTCTGCCTATATAAATGGCTTGCATCTATGTGATCTTTTAATCTAGTGGAAGATAGGTAAATAAATACACATGTAAATAAATTAAATAAATGTTTATTGAGCTCCTACTATATGCTTGGTACTGTGCTAGGCCCTTGAGATGAATAGCAACAATAAAAGACACAGTTATTGCCCTCAAAGTAATTACACTTTATTGGATTGTAAACAATGAAATATATCATGTAATACACACAAAAGGAGTTCAGTGAAAATTAGTTTGTGATATAGGACACTACAATAACAAAAACACATCATTTCAGGATTCCAGAGACTAAATAAAGGCTCTCCTTTTTCTGCAAAGATCTGAGAATTATGCACCTTCAGAATAGCTTTTTGGCTCTCTGGGTCAAGCACTGGGCTCAGCCATGGCCTTTTGGGGTTTTCCCTGCTTGAAGTCATGTCTTTATGGAGGTGGGGCTGATTTCCCGTAGAGTCAGCAGAAATGACTTTCACTCTAACCTCACACCCTTACTCTTTGTTCAGAGACTCGCTCATTGATATGGCTTTTGAAGTTCTGCAAATTACATGGCATGGACACAATGGAATAGACTGATGTTGTTGCTGTTGTTGTTGCTGTTGTTGTTGTTGTTGTTGTTGTTGTTCCTACTGGGTTGCTTTTCTCATAGAATAATGATGGAATAGGAGGTGAAGATGCACATAGCAAGTCAGTCTAGTGTTCAGAGGCTGTCAAAATGCATTCTGATATCTGGAAAAAGGCGATCCCTTCAGCATGACTTTTTTCTCTGACCAGCAGATTCATAGGAGTCCTATATCACAACTCTTTACGGTTTATAAAGCATTTTCATGCATCACTTCATCATACAACAACCCTTCAAAATAACATGGGCAGCCTTTTATCCTTCACTGACAAATGGGAAGCTGAGAGGCAGCAAGTTTGTTCAACATCACATATAGATAAAGGTCAAGCTGAAAGTTAAACCCAGTTATTCAAGCTCCAAAATCTTTGCTCTTTTCACCCCAGCACAGCAACTTCATGTTGTGCCATTTCAAATATTACGTTGCCTTTTTCTCTTTTTCTTCTACTCTCTTCCCATTTTTATACCTTCTCTTTCTGCCCCTTCTTCTTTCTCACTCCATTTTCCATATTACATTCTTTGCCTTCCCTTTCCTTTCCTTTTTTTCTCTCCTATTAGTACTCTTGCCCTCTTTTTTAATTCTGCTTGAAATTTATAACTAGACTGATTTTGGCTAGCTGAGGGAAGACCTCCCTGGTCAAATTGTTCCTGCTTTAGTGGTTTCAATTAGCAGGGCTATCAATTTCAATGAAATATACAGGGAGGATTATATTTATTGTGAAATCGTAAACCAGGATGTGTAGAATATCTGGGTGGGAATGGAACTTCAGTCATTTCTTCTTCTTCCACTGCACAGTTGATCTCACTTAGTCCTAATATGCAGGCCTATGAGGGGCAGGGAACTGGCAGCTAAAGCAGCAAGGAATACTTCCCACGAGCAAGAGAGAAGTAATATGGGTTTTTGTAAACTGGCAGATTTTTCAAACAGTGCCAATGTTGTCTTCTGTCTGCTCCTGCCCATTTCTGGGGAAGTCAGATCAAAATAAGATCAACAAGGAACATCTGTATATGAAATATAATGAAAATTACTTGTGTCACATATGTGACACAGATGATACGAGAATGACTTTATTGCTGGTACTTGGTAATTAGTCTTAGAAGAATAACTAGAAAATGAGAGATTGAACAGAAAAGTCATCCTAAGCACAGTACTTCCATTCTTTTCTAAACATAAAATCATGAACTTTCCATTTTTTTTGCTTATTTTGTTTCTGCCTCTTTAAAATAAAGCACTCGTTGAGATTTGTATTCAAAACTATTTTTGGAAATAACTGGAGCGTGCAATCACTTGAGTAACATACTGAACATTTAGTTCTCATCTCTCCAGAGCTTTAGAATTGTCCCTTTTGGAGTTTGCAACTCATCTACCCATCTGTGCATTTGGTCCCCAAAGACCAATGCAAAGCCAAAAAAGATGAAAGTCCTTGCGAGTCTTTAGGCTTTTGCGCATTAAAACCACTGGATCTGGAGTCAGGAAAATTCTGGATTTTGGGTCCAAAATATTTAGTACTCTGACCTTGCTGTGGCGGTGGGGTGGGATACTTGATTTCTCTGCAATTTCTTTATTCTCAAAGAGAAGAGACTGAACTACAACAAAATCCTATTATTTTAAGATATTACAGAATAAACTGTGTGTCCAAAGCCCTGAAATGTTGAAGGAAATGTGGTAGGCCACTCGGGTAGGTGGAAATCACTTTCTGGTTTATCTTTGATTGACTTTTTCAATAACATTATAATAGAACAGATGTTTTTGATGTTTAACGAATGATTGATATAAATTGCTATAATAATATTGCCTTACTGTTTTCATCCTGGTTCATTAACTGTTGTTAAAGATACCATGAGAATTGTATTTTGTATGTGCTGTGATGTAATCATCCAGAAACTGTGTGTATTCTTTCCCTGACCAAAGGCCCCCAAGCCTATCATTTGAATCAATGCAGGTGTGAAATTCATTTCCAGATCATCTTTTTAGGTGATCACAAGGTCATTGGCTCTCGTCAAGAACATGTATGTGGAAAACAAGATACTGGAATAGAGCAAGCCAATTCCCACTGCTCCCTGAAGTTTAAATAGTCCCCCTGTGGTTTTAAGTTCAGTTCCGTTCTGCTTTTAACTTAAAACCATTCTCTACCAGGCAACTGATTTTTGCTAGTCTCTTGGGTGATTTTCTAAGACAGATTTCACTGTATTCTACCCTTGTGTGTGCACTTAGCTCCCATTAGCAGTGATGGGTGTTATGCATGTGTAGCTCCCATTAACAATAATGGAAATTATGCATGTGCATCCAGAGGAAAGTATGCTCCCCAACTGTTGGAATTTTTTTCAGGAGGAAAAGTACTCCTTATGCAGCATTTGGCTTTTGTTTTAGGCTCTCTATTGTGGTGACGATTTGTGCTGCAGAGAATGAACACTGTGCGAAAGACTGCCAACCTCCCCATGTGGAATCTGTATATAGAATTTTTAAAAATCCTGGCTTGTAATTTTTTTGTGTGACAGTCAGGCAAAACTTATTAAATAAGTAAAACATATCCAGATCATTTCATAAAGGGTTTGGAAGGGGGCTAAAAAGTTTCCATAAAGCCAGGAATTCTGGCAGGTAATGTTAGCTATTTCAGGATGACACACATAGAGTAGATTTGAACCAATGTAGTTAAATAATTCTTCAAAAATAACTAAATACCGTTGTCCCATTCATTTATGTTTTCTTTTGTTTCCCTTGCCTGAAGAGATATACCTGAAAAGAAATTACTAGTAGCAATATCAGAGAGTTTATTGCTTGTGTTTTCTTCTAGAAATTTTATGGTTTTGGGTCTAGCATTTAAGTCTTTAATCCATTTTTAGTCAATTCTTGTATATGGTGAGAGAAGATGGTGCAGTTTCATTTTTTTACATGTATCTATTCAATTTTCCCAACACCATTTATTGAAGAGACGATCTTTATCCCATTGTACATTCTTGCCTCCTTTATATTAAATGAATGTATAGATGTGAATTTATTTCTGGGCTTTCTATTCTGTTCCATTGAGCAATGTACCTGTTTTATGCCCGTACCATGCTGTTTTGATTACTATAGCCTTGTAGTATATGTAGTTTGATATCAAGTAGTGTGATATCTCTGACTTTGTTCTTTCTCAAGATTGCCATGGCTATTCAGGATCTTTTATGGTTCCATATAAATTTTAGGAAACCATCAACAAAACAAAAAGCCTACTGAATTGGAGGAGATATTCGCTTATGATACATTTAACATGGAGTTAATATCAAAAAATATATAAAGAACTCATACAACTCTACAACAAAAAACAAACAATCCAATTAAAAAATGTACAGAAGACCTGAATAGATATTTCCCCAAAGAGGAAATACAAATGGCCAATAGGCATATGAAAAGATGCACAAGGTTACTAATCATCAGAGAAATGCAAATTAAAACCACAATGAGATATCACCTTATACTCGTCAATATGGCTATTATCAATAAATCAAAAAACAACAAGTTTTGGTGAAGACGTGCAGAAATGGGAGCTCTTATACACTGTTGGTGGGATTGCAAATTGTCACAGCCACTATGGAAAACAGTCCAGAAGTTTTTCAAAAATTAAAAATGGATCTACCTTTTGACCCAGCAATTGCACTTCTGGATATTTATCCAAAGAAAAACAAAACACTAATTTATAAAGATCTATGCACTCCTATGTTCACTGCAGTACTATTCACAATAGCCAAGATATGGAAGCAGCCTAACTGCCCATCAAGAGACAATTAGATAAAGAAGTTTTGTTTCATATATACTACTCAACCATAAAAAAAAGTGAATCCTACCATTTGCAACGACATGGATAGACCTAGAGGTTATTATGCTGAGCAAAATAAGTCAAACAGAGAATGACAAATACCATATAATTTCACTTATATGTGGAATCTAAGGAACAAAAAGAACAAAATAAACAAAAACAGGCTCACAAATACAGAGGACAATCTTGCGACAGCCAGAGGGGAGGGAGTTTGGGGGACTGGGAGGAGAGGGTAAAGGGCTAAAGAAATACAAATTAATAGTTGAGAGATGATCTTGGGGATGAGGAAGCACAGCATAGGGAATGTAGTCAGCAGTAAGTAATATAATGGCTATGTGTAGAGGGGTGATAGGGTAATTGGGGGGATCATTTCATAGACTATATAAATGTCTAACCAATGTACTATATACTTGGAACTAATAATAAAATAAAATAAAATGCTAAAAAAAAATCTTAAAAAATAAATAACTGAGTGCTACTTATGTAGACCATAATGAAATTCCTCCAAAAGAGACAATTTCTAGCATAATATAGTGTTGAAAAATGGTAAGCCAAAGGTGATATTATAAGTGATTGTGAATCATCGGCATATTAATTTTAGAACAAATCATGCAAAAAAGGATATTTAACTTTAATATAATATCAAGAATATGATTCATCTTCATTATTATGATTGGCAGAATACACTTAACTTAAAATGTTTTTGGTTTGTCAAAGTGATGTTCTAAGTTTTTTTCTTTCCTGAAAGTGCTTTTTGCTGAACCTTCAATATTATTGTTCATCTATAACAGAAACTGCTCTGTGTCTAGTCTTAGATACCCCCTGGCACTGTTTGGAGATGTATAAAGTCAGACACCGTGCAAGGCTTGAGTTTTGGTAAGAAGAGCGAGGCAAAGAAAAAGCCCTGGAGTGTTTAAGAGCACAAACTTTTGGGAGAGATCTGCCTAAGTCCAAACAATGACTCTGTCACTTGGGAATTTATTTTACTTCTCTGAACCCAATTTACCCCACTCGTAAGATGAGGATCATAATTCTCATCTTGTAGTTTTTGTGAGGATTAAATGAGGTCTAAAACTTCACTAGCTGGAATAATATTAAACTATTTTGGGAGATAAACATTTGACAATACTAGAAATCAAAACATTTCTCTAGCTACATCATGTTGACTAGCTTCTAATTATCTCTTAACTTATTGTATATTTTAAACACAAACTTTATTTTTTCATTATTTAATTAAAAGCATGCCTGTCATAGCCTGTGCTTCTATTTTTAGGGAAAGTATAATCATAACAATATTCTCAAGAAAGGAATCCAAAACCTACAAATTGACACCTTATTTATTATTCATGCTAACCAAAGTTAAAAATTATAAACTTTAAATTTTTAAAGAATATACAACTACACAGGAAACTAAATTTCTTTTTGAGGTTGATGAGGGCTTATATTTTCTTTCCCTTGTGGACTCATCACTGTGATATTGAATATACAAGACATTTGTAAACAAAGAAATGCTTTGTAATGCTTATAAATACATTCTGACTATTATTGTCTTAAAGATATTGAAATACTACGTAAAAATCTAGATCTTACTATTCAGTTTGTGAATTAACTAGCTGATCACATAGCATGTTACATTGGAAGAACATGTGTGTGTGTGACCACAGGCATGATACTTCATCTCCATAAATATCAGTTTCTTCATCTGCAAAATGAAACTAGCTGTGTTTACATCATCAAATTGTATTGAGGAGTAAATAACATAACATACAACATGCAATAAATCAATGTGATGCTTAATAAGTGTTGTTTCTCTGAGCAAGTTCTTGAGAATGTGGAGAGAGCAGACTTAAGAAGGTACCACAGTTGTAGGCTACGGGCAGCCAGCACTGCATGAGGTACTTTGACTCCTGAGGAAATATTGAGATGGGAAGAGTAAGTACGCATGTAAATGAGGAAGGCTCTAGAAGATGATGCAAGATATATATTTTGCTGAATTCTCAGATTTGCCCACGGCCAGCGTAGCCAACTGTAATAACACATGCCTAGCTTCTTTTCATGGTAGTTGGTTCTGATGCTAAAAGGGCAAAACTTATCTCCAAGACATACCAAGGCACAGATCCCCTCTGCCTTTGTCTTAGGATGCATAGTGAATTCCAATCTTATTAGGGCCCAGGACTACTTTGTACAATTCCTAATTTTGGAAGAATGCATTTTTTTTGCCTACCAGACAAATGTCATTTATTAAGTAACGATTGAGGTCTCCATGCTTATGACATGTATATCTGTCAATTAGGATTTATGATTAGATCTAGATAGTCCATGCTTCCACAGAGTTGATATAATCTGCCTTATAAATTAAAAAATAGCTTCCATAGTTTTTCCTTAGTAAATATTCAGCTTACACTTTTATTACTTATTTATTGGAAACACTGCTATAGTTTGTAGACCCTTAAGAATCTATGAACTTGGGCTTGTTACTTTTTCTTACAGGTCATTGTATATAATATCTATGCATGTCAATTTGCTCAGGTTGGGACAGAGTCACTGGGTGACTAGCAATTGCTACCCCAACATGTTCTATACTCTTACCTTACTTTATATTTTCTTTTTTACTCTATTTTTCCACCTGCACCAACATATTGTTTTTGTTTATTGTCTATCTCCATGGGGGCCGTGACTTTGTTTATTGTTCTTACTGCTATATCTCCATGATCCAGGTCATTGCCTGGTATGCAGTAGATACTCAGTACCTATTTGTTGAATGAAGTGGTTGATAAACAATTGCCTCCATTTAATAGACACATTCTCCTATAGAGGTAAACGGAGAAGCGGAGAGGATGTTTCTGTGGAGTTCTAGCTGCAAGACAGGCAGTGTGTTATTGGAAACTGACTCAGTCTCTTGGGCAGAAGATGCAGGTGTGAGCTCTACCTTTTCTATGAGCTCTTCAGACATGTCAGTTGATCTTTCTGAGCCTTGAGTTTTGAATCTGTGTAAGGGGGATAATAATGCTACTCTCACAGGGTTGCTGTAAAGATCAAGTATATATATCCTTTTGCTTTCTGGACTGCAAATCTTTGTTGTTATTAGCATGGCATCACTGGAAAAAGTGAGACATTTGAGACACAGTCCAAATAGTGCTCTGCCTCTAAAAGCTAGATGAGCTTGGGTCAAATCTCTTAACTTTTCTAGGTCTCAATTTCTTCTCCTAGAAAGGGAATTGTTATTAATGATCCTGAACATCCCATCCATCTATGAAAGTCTCTGTCACTAAGGACTATTCTTTTCTTTTCATGTTCCTTCCTGAGGTTAGGGATTATGTAGGTGTTCCTCTGATTTCTATGAAAATACTGTAAAAGAGATTTAATGTCAGATGTTTGCTTCATTTTCATTATCACTAGTAGACATTGTCCTACTTAGAGTGACAAATTCACTGTCTAACAGTGCTCAAGTTTCCAGTATCTTTTACTGTGACAGTCCACAGTGGCTACAAGGATCACTATTTCCCACATAATTATTACTGTTGACATGAAACTCAGCACATTTGACAGAGGCGGCTTGCTGTGATAGCAGGAAGGGTGCCAAGTTATACTGGAGTCCAGTTTTCACGTTCACATTATTCTGTCTTTGAAAAACATGGCCTCCACCCCCCACTAACCTGGAGAGAAAAATCTACTTTGCCTGTATAGAGCACTCTATTTACAGAGACTCTGAGAATATCATATCATGACAGCCATGGGCTGGATATAAGGGTGAGCTGTGCTTATCAGACTATATCTTACATCCTGGGCTGATTAAATCAAGGGTTCACACTAATGTGTCTGGGAGACAGTTATGGGGGCCAAGGAAGCTGCTGCAATGCACTGAGGAGCATTCCAGCATGCAGAGAGATGCTGTTACTAGAAAAAGAAAACTCCTTTAGGGCATTGACTTTTTATATCCACATAAGGGATGTGGAACTGCCCCTGTACCTGTCTCAAATCCTAGTTAGAGTTAGTAAACAGCTATTGGACATGAAGCTATAGGAAACGAAGAGTGAATATAGATAGAATGCTACTAAGTCATTGTCTGGGTAGGCAGTTACACGCTTGGATTTCGGTGAGATAGGTGTAGTGCAGGGTGACTTTAAAGATTAACAGGAGTTCGAGTACCTTATATTTTAAGTAATTAAAATGTTTTAAGGCTTACCATAATCTTATTCCAATTTATATCTCTTTCTCATTTCTCCTCAGGACCTGTACTTAATTCCATCAGGCAAATCTTACAGACTTTAATAAGTCACATTGAATTTCATCTGTGTTGCTTTGCTCATGTTACATCTTTGATCTAGAGGTCTCCATCCTTTGCCACCATTCATCCAATTCTTGTGCTATCCTTAAGACAGATCAAGTCCTGCCTGCTTCATTTGACCCGACAAGCATACAAACGTATTCTTTTTATTCTGAACTATTACTATATTTTATGCTTACTTGTCGGATTTATATGTCCTTCTGATGTCAGAATATACTTTTTTTTTATTTAACTTCTCATGATCCTTAGGGAAGTGTCGACAATATCATGAGTTCACACAGATTTCTTATTTATTGGTTGCAAAGGTCTAAATGATTTTTAATGATTGTTTTTTATTCTCTAATTCAAAGAAAGCATCTTTGATTCCCAAAACTGTGTCTTTCATTTATTTTGAGCTCTCTTCTTTTTTAAATCTGTAAAGAGAACATTTAAATCTGTAAAGAGAATGGCACAGAACATTGGCCAGAAAGATTGAGACCGGGGGGACCCCTGCCGGCTGCCTCCTTGGTACACACTGGACACCATCACCTCTTTGGAACTGCCAGACCCTGGGGGTCCCCAGTGAGTAAAGGTCCACTCCTGCTCCTTTGTCCGTCTGTGAATAAATGTGAGTTCGTGAAATGGGAGAGAGTGAAGAAAAAAAAATCAATTTAGAGAAGCTGCTCAGAGCCTCACATAGATCCTGGCATATACTAAATGCTCAATAAATGTTAGCTTTATCAATGCCATCTTCACTGGCTTTGTTTCCTGTGGCTCAGGTTGTCGTGTCAATGAAGAATATGTTTCAGAATTAGTCCTCCCTAAACACACATGCCCTCACAGAAGAAGAATAATTCTAATTCATTCTTTCGGGGTGACCATTGTCTTTTATCTCTCCTCTCCACTATCATAATACTTCTTTCTGCTAGTTGGTATTATTTTCAGCATCTTCTAAATTTATTTTCCCCTTTAACCAATATGCTGACCTCTTTCTGCATGGAATCTTCCATAATTCATGAACTGTTTGTGCTTAACCATAGCATTAAAAATTCATTAATAAAACTATTATGAATGATAATTTGGGCAATTTTTGTATATTTCTATGTAAAATAGTGGCAAGTTCTTTCGGTGATTCTATTTCATATACTTTATAGAATCTGTTTAAAGTCATTTGCTTAGATATTTTTCCTGAATGATTCCTAATCATTTTAAATTAATTTTAGATGTAAACAGAATGAAACATCTTTTCTGTTTAAAGAAATACTGTTTATCACAAAAGTAGAGCATGCAACAACTGGTTGAAAATAACCCAAAATGAGGAATTATCATAAATGGAAAGAATAATTTTCCTCTTATTAACTTGTTTGGTTTTTGAAACTAACTTTCATTTCTTTTGAAAGTGACAGGAGTTGGGGCAGAGGTGGAAGGACATGCTGTTAGATCTAATTCGTAGAAATTCTGGCTCTTTCCTAACTGGATGAACTTGGTCTATTTATTTAACTTTCCTGGGCCTCAGTTTTCTTACATATAGATTTGGTGTAAGTTTTTCATGTTTTTTAAATTAAACAGTATGTAATTCATGTTTTTTAAATTAAACAGTATTTGTAAAAGATAAGCCAATGCTCTGTCATATAGTAGCATGTGTTGCAACTCTGGAGTGACAGTGTCAGCCAGGAGAAAGCTTTGCTTATTTCATAGTCCATCAATAATTTCCAAAGCAGCTACCTTGGCCTGACATTCTCTATAGTTTTGAATTCACTGGAGCCACCTTAGCTATCATCCTCTGGGAATTGCAGAGCTGGAACTTTATGAATGGAACTGATTTGCTAATGCCTATGGGGTTCACTGTGAAAACTGGGGAGAAATGTGAGGCGGATTAGCCATAAACAAAATTATAAAAGAGGTAATTTGTGGTGTTTAGTGTCTTAGCATTTACTTTTCCTATATCTATTGTTGAAAATTGTTATCTACCTGGGTATATGTGGCAGCAGCTGTAGTTATTTCCAGATTTGTCATGAATTCAGTTCATGGACACAGCTTCAGGCAGAACATGGTAACTGGAGGCTATGTGGTATATGACAGGGGTAGTTTGGGCAAAGAATCAGGAGGCTTCAACATGGAGTATTCTTTTACTCATGTATTCAATATTTATTGAGGATCTTCTATGTTCTAGGCACTGGTCTAAGTGCTTGGGATATATAAGTTAACAAAACAAAGACAGAATGTTGTTTTGAAACTTAAGATCTAGAAGAACAGATATACAATAACATAGAATGGACACACAATAAAATGATAAGAGAAGTATGGGAAGATAGAAGACTATAAAGACCTTAGACTATGGTTCATGGAAGGCCCCCTGAAAGAAGTGTTATTTAAGTAGGCAATAACATGGGAATGAAGCTCGTTTCAGGGAGAGGAAATACTATGTGAAAAAGCACAGAGCTGTGCAGGAGTATGCTGAAAATCAGGGCCTGTTAGGCCGGGTAACTCTTTGTTACCTCTCAAAATGGATATTTTTAAAACTATTTGTTCAATATTTATTTCTTGAGGCCAGGGGGAAATTGATTTTTCTATTACGAAAAATTATATGCAAAACACATTCACTTAGTAATTCACTTCAGCTGGGTCAAAGCAGAGTCGATATTGTGGAATTATTCAGTGTAATGTTCCTCATTTTCTTCTTTCTTCAGTTTGTGTGTGTTTTGAACTAGAGAACTTCTCGGGAGCTATATTAAAAATGCAAAATTTAGATAATAAAATAAACTACTCTTCCCTAATAAATAGCACTATGCCACATTTTATTTGGTTTTATAAATTCAACTTACAGCCAACTTTTAGCTGTTACTCTAAATATGTTTCACAGAAATACTTATTAAGCCAGTATGTCTGGGGGTCTAGGAGAATATTTTTATTTACACTTGAGGGTGCTAACTTTTCAAGAGCAACACCAGTGTAAATTTTGCCAGTTAAACAAGGAGTCGGAAACTCAAATTAGGAAGTCCCATATTTCTAATGCGCTCCAGTGAGATGAGCACCCCAGCTGATCCAGCCTCCAATCAAATTCTTAAGAGTTTGGGTGACGAGGGCATAGAGTGCAAAGGAGAGAGTGTGTGAGGGAAAGCTGAAAAGGTAGTGGGGCCTTGAATGACATGTGAGGAGTTTGCAGTTTGTCTATGGGAAATGTGAAATTATTGAAGGATTTTAAGCAGGAAAATCACTATCAGCTCCGAGCTGATCAAGAAGGGAAGGCTTCTGTGGTGAGACGCCCAGTTGAAAAAACGCACGAGGAGCCGACATGAGAACAAGACCGGAGGCTATGTCTTTGTTGCTGGGCATGCGATTCCACCTTGCGGGACCGCATGGACTTACATATGCCAGAGAACAATAGTGGCATTCTGCCACACATGCGCAATACAACAAACTGAATCATTCTTACATAAGCTAGGCGCAGACGCACTATAGCATTTAATGTAACATGTCAGATCTGGGATCATACCCTTAGCTGTGAGCCTGGATCACAGCTAGACCTGGGACCAGCCAGGTCTGAGGCCCACAATGACACAGCACAGTTTTTGATTTAGAAAGATCTCTCTTGCTGCAGTGTGATCCAAGGCGTTTGAGGAAAGCAAGACTTGATAAAGGGAGATATGTCACTAGAATGTTTAAATAATTGAGGCAAGAATTATAGTAGCTTGAATTAAGAAGGCGTCAGTAAGAATGGCAAGTAGAGTTAAGGAGTGTCTTAGAACAGGGTAACTGGAAGTGTTAAAGAAGGCATTATCAGGTGAGCCTGTTGGCAGATAACAAAATCCCATTCCCTAGACTGGAGTTCAGGGGTAGGACTCTAGCCCATGGTCATAGGGCATGAGAGATGAGTGAGATGAGGTTTAAATAGGCAAGGCGTTAGGGTTAGTAAGCCTCCCTGATTAAAACGAGGATCCTGGCGATGGAAATGACATGCCAGGTAATGACTTTATTATAAGACAAAGATGTGAGAAAAAGGAGAGGAGAGATATATAGAGAAAATATCAGTTCAGTGAATATGTGAATATGTGATGGATTTCGGTCTGAAAGCTTTAATTGTCACACTCTTGTATCAACAGCTACTTGGAAAGAATTTGAGAGACTAGGATGCTAACAACAAATGATGGCATAATGTTTTAAATATTCAATCTTTGCCTCCCTTCAATTAATTCTCTGCACAGCAGCCAGAATTCTTAAATAGAAACAATATCATTTGTTTTGCTTAAAACACTTCAGGGTCTTTTCGATGAAGACCAAAATCTTTGTTATGGTTTACACAGCCCTTCAGACTCTGGTTCCTGCTCATCTTCTGGCAGCCTTGCTTCGAGTCACTGTCCCTCACACCTAGGGTTCAGCCACCAGTCTTTTTTTAGTTTGTTTGTTTTTTAAATTCAAAACAACATTTAAAGACTCCAGAGGTGCTGTGTCTGATGCTTTAGAACCCTCTTCTCCTCTTCGCTTACTTTTAAAGTTGTGGCCTAAATGCCGCTTCATCAGAAAAGTTCCCCTGATACATACTCTCATAGCTACTTCCATTTTCGTTACATAGCCCTTATAATTGTAATTAATTTATTTTTTAAATGGTTTTAATTTTTCAATTACAGTTGACATACAATATTATATTAGTTTCAGGTGTTTAGACATTTCTATAACTTACCAGGTGATCACCCCAATAAATCTAGTACCCATCTGACACCACACATACTTATTACAATATTATCAACTATATTTCTTATGTTATGCTTTGCAGCCCCATAACTGTTTTGTAACTACTGATTTGTACTTCTTAATCTTTTCACCTTTTTTTACCTATTTCCCTAACCCCCAACCCATTTGACAACCATCAAAATGTTCTCTGTATCTGAGAGTTTGTTTCTATTTTGTTTGTTCATTTATTTTCTTCTTAGGATTCCACATGTAAATGAAATCACATGACATTTGTCTTCTTCTGTCTTACTCCACTCAGCACAATACCTTGTAGGTCCATCAATGTTGTTGCAGATGGCAACAACATTTTATGGCTGAGTAATATTCCATTGCTGAGTAATATTCCATTGTATATGTGTACCACCTCTTCTTTATTCATTCATCCATTCATGGACACCCAGGTTGCCTCTATATCTTGGGTATTGCAAATAATGCTGCAACTAACATATGGATTCACATGTTTCTTCTAAGTAGGATTTTTGGTTTCTTCAGATAAATACCCAGAAATGGGATTACTGGATCCTTCTTTGACTCTTATTATAGCCCGTTTTTTGTTTTTTTTTTGTTTTTTTTTTGTCTGTTATAAGCACTGCTACTACAGCTGTTTTTTGTTGTTGTTGTTTTGTTTCTATTTTCATGAAATATCTTTTTCCATCTCTTACTTTCAGTCTGTGTGTGTCTTTCAATCTGAAGTGAGTCTCTTGTAGGCAGCATATGTAAGGATCTTGTTCTCTTATCCATTCAGCCACCTAAATAATCATTTTAGAAATGATTTTTTTCATATTTCTCTTCTTGAGTAGACTATAAACTCCATTAAAGTGAGACCATGCTTTAAAAAATTTTTATTGTGGTATATCTTTTTCCCAGAACAGTGTCTGATATATATAAGTCATCAATAAATATTTCTTGAATGAATAGTTAAACCCATGGTTTATTTTTAAGTACCCTGCCTTAATCCAAAGCATTGATTTCTCTAGTAGTAACATCAAAGTCATCAGTTAAAGAGAAATAGGCATCTTTGAATGGGGACGAACCTTCCTAGAATTCTCTAAATTACATGGCTTAGACAGCTTCCTACTTTACTTAAGCAGAATGTTATCTTAGTTGGGCAAAGAGCAAGTAGATAGAAAGGACAGAAATGTCCCCTAGCTAGCATTTTGAGGGAGGAGAGTAAATGGTGGGAAAACTAGACCACCTACTTTGAAGCAATGAATTTCTAAATACAGATATTACTAAGCAGAAGGAAGAGGCTTGATAAATATTTTGCTAATATGGATTATTTTCTGAGATATTAGTTGAAATTTTGAGCTATTCATTTTTCTCCTTGAATTTTCCCAGTTTTCTGCCCTCCATTCAAGCAGATAACAGGTTCCATACTTCCTTGCCATATGAAAGATTTTTGGCAGGGTTTCCTGGCTTCTGTTTGCCCACTGAGAATAATAGAATTTGAAGAGAAAGGAAATTGTTTTCTCTGTGTGAAATCAGGAGAGACAGAAGGTTCCCCAAGAAAAAAAAGAGCTTTCTCCAGGTCTGGAGGAGGAGATAGTTTTGCTGGTTCTTGAAAAGAGGTGAAGTTATATCCTATCTAGAAATGTGCAAGGTGTAGCAGGACTTAGGGGAAATCTCCAGGTGATGAACCAGGTAGGTTAGATGTCAAACTTAGGGTCCTAGCCTTGTTAAACAGTCTCTGCCGTTAAGAATGGCATGGAAATAGTACACTGATAGACTTGATGGGGTCATATGGTTCTTGCAAAGTCCAGCTGTTACCATTGTGGACAGATGCCTTGTGATCAATGTTCTAATGGTTGGACCTGAAGTAAGACTTTAGAATCTCAGAACAAACTTGGAGATGGTAAAAAGCCTGGAAACAACCAATGTTGAATTTCTCACTAACGATATGGATCTGGGTGGGTACTCAAAATAGAAATTGGATGATTTACAGATAAGAATAAAATGTAATTTTTCTTGTTCACCTGATTAAGATTTATATCTACTATATTAAGTGAACAACAACAACAACAAACTGTACTAGTCTTTTCTTCCTATTTTAAGGGGATAGTTTATTTTTATTTAACAAATTTAAAATTTCTGAGTTAAATGAACAAAGTATTTCCAAGAGCTAAGCACTAAACTGTCTGCACTACACTAACTGATGTCATCATGAGTAGACTGCTCATAATAGTATTTTGATGATATGACTACAGTAGTTCTTCCTTATCTGTGGTTTTGCTTCCCACGGTTTCAGTTACAGGCAGTCAAAAATATTAAATGGAAAATTCCAGAAATAAACAACTTAAACTGCATTCCACTCTGTAGCATAATGAAATCTCATGCCATCGAGCTCATCCCATCCTGGACATGAATCATCCTTTTATCTGACATATCCATGCTGTATGTTAGTCACTTAGTAGCCATCTTGTTTGTCAGATCAACTGTTGCAATATCACAGTGCTTGTGTTCAAGTAACCCTTATTTTTACTTAATGTTTCCAAAACGTAAGGATAGTGATGCTGGCAATTCTATTATGCCAAAAAGAAGCTGTAAAGTTCCTCCTTTAAGGGAAAAGGTGAGTAGAATACAATAAGATACTTTGTAAGAGATAGAGCAAGAGAGAGAGAGAGCACACATTCACATAACTTTTATTATAGAATATTGTTATAATTGTTCTTTTTTATTATTAGTTGTTGTTAAACTCTTACCGTGTCTAATTTATAAATTAAACTTTATCATAGGTATGTGTGTATATGGAAAAACAGTATATTTAGGGTTCAATACTAACTGTGATTTCAGGCATCCACTGGGGGTCTTGGAATGCATCCCCCATGGATAACGGAGGACTACTGTAATAAATAAAATCCAACTGTAATCCATTCTGATAGTCACATCATGCTGAATATGTCTGTGGGATTGCCCTCTTTATTTAGAAATAAAAAGTAACACTGAGCACCAGTCATCCAACAGAGTTGATCTATTATCAGCAAAGTGATTATCTCAGTGAAGCACAAAATAATTATCTTAAACAGAGGAAGGCAGTCAGTTATGTATTTCTCATTATAGGAGGAAGATGCATAGGCAATAGGTCTACTGTAAAAGCATGTTGATGATGGGCTGGCAATACCAACTTAATGTTGATGGAGAATTGATGGCAAACAGAGTACAATTTAGAAATCAGAATATTGACTACTTAATTACATGACTTGATTCTGAAACAACTTTTTTTCTATTTAATTATTTTTTACTTGTAAATGCTTTTACTTATTTATTTAATTTTTTTCAACGAATGTTTATTGAAGGCTAATTGTGGGCGGGACATTTAGCTGGGTGTTCTGGGAGACCCTGAAATGAATGATACACAGGTTAAGTCCTTAACGTATTTTTAACTTGGGAAAGTAATAGTATACTTGCAAGAATGAGTATAACACAAGGCAAGTAGTAGGTTTGGAAAAGACAGGAGAGAATAATACTTCCTCTTCTCTCCTCTTTCCTTTTCTTTTGGCTTCTTTCTTTTCTTTTCTTTTGGCTTCTCTTTCCTCTATTTTCATTTTCTTCCTATCAATACTTGCCTACATTATGTGTAAATGTTTTATAAACAAATAGGAAGTACCAGATTGATGATTTTGACCTGTTAGCAACACTTAGTGTGGACACAAACAATAGAATTTAAGGAGTAGCATAGAGTGAGACTTGTGAATTTACAAGGAATAGTGTTTACCAAGGCAACCGTATGTGGTCTTTTTTTTGCAGGTAAGAATACATAGAAAAAGGCTGAGATAAGGTGAAATGAAGAAAGCAGGGCCAGCAGCTTGTTGAAGTTAGCTCACATTCATGAAAGATGCTTGTTGATTATTTAGAAATTTTGTGAGCCAGATGTTAAGATGTTGGTAGCTTGAAATCAGCCATGGTAGAAACATTTACATCACATAAAGGGGTAAATGCTACAAATAATGACTTAAAACAAACAAACAACAAACAAACAGAAAGCTGCTTTATCAGCCCATCAAAGAAATGACAATTCCAAGAATTTTTTATCTTTCTAGTGGGAGAAATTATGAGTATTCTGTGTGTGAACTTTAAGAGCATCTAAGGGAGGCAATAACGTAGCTGAGGATATACCAGAGATTGCACAATTGTCTATGGGTCCCAGAGGGGTAGGAAGCTTGTGAAGCTGAAAAGAATAGAGAGGGAGGGCATGCCAATGATGCCCAGATAGCCCACCTTCCACTTCTTTGATCATCAGGAATAAACCAAAAGACAATTAGATGTGTGGATAATAGTCATTTGGGGAAAGATAATTTTCATTCCATATGCTAGCCACTGATAATATTTGCTTTCTGTTAAATAAGTTTCTTACTGCAGATCTGTGAGAAGGAATGGCACACTAAAGTAGCAATGCTTTCACTCTGACTATTATTATATAATGTGGACTTGACTTATATAATAAGTAATAGTTACATTTTGTTTTATTTTCTTATTTATAACTACACATTTATACATATGCAAATATGGTAATAAATGTCTAAATGGTACAAGATCATACAAAAACAAAAATGAAAGTCTTTGCTTTCTAATTTCAATAAGATGTTTCAATCTCATCCTGGGTTCTACTACTTTTGATATGGCACACTCTCCAAGAGATTCTAGTTCCTTTTGTTAAAAAATAGCAATAAATATCAAATCTATGGGCTAAAAGTAGAGAGTTTACTATTTTTATATAGAATTGGGGATGTGGCATGCCAATAAAGCCACTCGAGTTACAGAACAGAAAACAGAATTTCATTTTGTGTTAAAAAAAAGATCATTTTATGATGTTATTTTCAACTTAACTAAGTTTCTATTTTAACCCTCATATGAGATTTTTAAATCTAATTTCTTTTTTCCCCAGTAGTTTTGACGTAACTTATTGCCATATCAAGTAACGTTTTGTCTCCTATATTTAGAAGTCTTTTCCTAGTCTATTTTTATCTCCTGCCTCAAGTATCCTAGAATTGGCTACCCAAACAACTCCCCTTATCAGCATTTTAGAGGACAAACTGAGAAGTAAAAGACATTCTACCCTCTTTCCCAAGAAATTATAAAGAATATACAGTCAGAAGACATCTCATATTTCAAGTGGAATTCTATACAATGAGAAAACAAGCAGCTATAACATGATGTCTTTGTGATTTTGCCTAAAAATAACCTCTAATTTTTTATTTCCAAGGGATCTTAAGTCAGTATATATCTTTTATTTCAGATAGGTTTTGGCATTGAAATACAATGGATATATACAAATATTTATTAGCTCATTGTTATTCTATCAGTCTAATTATTCAGTTAGAGAATGTCAGATGGTACATTTAAATAAATGCTAAGAATCATCAAAATGTTTTCAAACCTCAAAAGTTCAGGTGGAACAATTTCTATAGTTACATTGTTTGGTTCCACAAGACTCAACTCAAAATAGACAACAACACATTGAATTATAACATATTTCATGTTCAATATTATTTTTTAAAAAATCTGTAATTGCTTTACTAATAATTCCAGACCTTTTCATTCATTTCTAACACTTTTCATTCTCATATAAGATAAAAACAGAATTTATCAAGTTTTATCAACAGGAGTTTCAATTCATATATATGAAATATGAATATATGGAAAATATATATATATATAGTATAGATCATATATTTATATGGAAACTACATATATATAGGATAGATCAATGTATAGTGTGCCTTCACTCCCAAATTGGTAATTTGTATTAATCTAGTGATCCTCCCCAAATAAATAACCAATTACCATATTCTTGCAATTTGATAAATTTAGCCCTATCTACAAATGTTGAAAATGGTTTTGCTAAAAATCTTGACTGGCCAATCAGGCACTGAGATTCTTGCTTTTGGCTATGATCAAAAATCTGTTCTTAAAATTTTGTAGTTTATTTTAAATGCTTTGCCCCCGAAGAGATTCCCAGGTAAATTAAGTGCTTACGGTTGACTATCTACTGGACACTGTATAAAACTTTCTTCTTTTGTATGTCCAATTAGCATAAGAACTCATTTAGGGAGATGCTACCATTTGAGGGCCTTGTGAGGTCCTAAACACAGTTCATTCAGATATCACTTCCACAAAAGACTGCTGGCCTTACTTTCAGTCTTATGGGGCAACTCGCTCTGTTCTTTTGTACCAGTTCTCAGCATGCAGCTGTTCCCTCTGCTCATTTCTTTCCCACATGTCTGATGCTAGAATTTCTGATATTTCATTAACTTACATCTATTTTTTAATTTCCTTGTCTAATGTATTTTTTCTGTTCAATGTTATCCATTAGATAATCTCTCCTTTTTAGTCTAAGTACACAAATGTTTAGATAGATGTGTCTGAGAAATTGACATCTGTAAGTTCATTTCCAGGATGATTCATGGTTCCTAACAATTCTATATTGTGACATTAACATTATTCATCTAAAGAGGATAAATAATTTATTTTTACAGACATAATTTTGTTTAAAAGAGATGACTCT
This sequence comes from Pteropus alecto, assembly GCF_000325575.1. Taxonomy (NCBI): domain Eukaryota; kingdom Metazoa; phylum Chordata; class Mammalia; order Chiroptera; family Pteropodidae; genus Pteropus; species Pteropus alecto. Next base: position 19,310,635 of record NW_006441955.1, read on the forward strand.
TTCAGACTGGGCCCAACTGAGATAAAGAGGAGATTGACAATGCACTTGCTTTCAATAAGAATACCAATTTTGGGGAAATAATTTTTCTTTACCTTTTAATATATTTTAAATTAGGTGTTTTAGAATTACAATGTAAGGTTGCCATTTCTTAATATAAAAGGTGTGGATGTTCATCCCTAAAATAGAAAGTGAAAGAAAGTTTTAAAATAAAGGTTAGCAAATTACAGGTAGTCGGTCAAATTTGACCTGTAACCTGGTGTTGTGTGGCCTGTGACCTAAGCATGGTTTTTCATTTTTAAAGAGTTGTAAACACACATACACACAAACACACACACACACACACACACACACACGGGAGAATATTCAAAAGGGTCATATTTGGCTTAAAATATGTACTATTTTGCCTTTTACAGAAAAAAGTATATAAGCCCCTGTTTTATTTATTTATTTTAATTTTTAATTTTAATTTATTTATTTTTGCTAAAATTTATTGAGGTGACATTGGTTAATAAGATTCTATAGGTTTTAAGAGTACGGTTCTATAATACGTCATTTGTATATTACATTGTATATTCATCACCCAAAGTCAAATCTCCTTCCATCATTATATATTTGACTCCCTTTACCTTTTCATCTTCCTCTCTCCCCGCTTTCCCTCTGGTAACTACTAAACTGTTCTACAGACCTCTGTTTTAAAGTAGGTGTAATAAAACGATAATTCAAAATATTTTTATGTGACAGGTACATGAGATTTTGTATGTGTTAACTCGTTGAAATCTCATGGGAACCTTAAGTGTATTGAGTTAAAGTATCGGAGATGAGAAAACTGAAATATGAAAGATTAATATCACATACCTTGTAAGTGTTAAAGACAAGATTTATGCTAAGGCAGTTGAATACTAAAGCTTGTACTTATAACTGCTATACTATACTGCCTCTGAATGTAATCTGACATTTTTTGTTTGTTTTGAGGTGTGTGTGTGTGTGTGTGTGTGTGTGTGTGTGTGTGTGTATGTGTGTTAGAGAGAGAGAGAGAGAGAGAGAGAGGAAGAATCCTACTCCTGATACCAAATTGCAATTAGTTAAACTAGGATGGTGAACTCTGTTACTATTTCCTGGGAGATGCCAGGAACTGGGGCTATTTCTGTCATTATCCAGTCTCCATTACAAAGAATGGTATATACTGCCGGAATTGAGAAGCTGTTAGGAGGTCTTTTTGTTCATTGATGAGGATAACCAATTAAGAGCAATCATCAGTGTGCTTGTTTATCTTCCAGAAAAGTTGAAGCCTTTAAATTATCCAGTGTAAATAGCTTCTTTTTCATGGCATAGGATATTTTTTAGCCAAAATAAAGTAAAGAGTGTGACTCCATATACCTAGTGAAGAAATGGTGGAAATGTGTCTAGGGGCCTTGCAGGAAATAGTTGATACACTTAACTTTGTAATTTTAGAAGAGTTTAATTACATTTATAAAAGTTTTGACAGGTTTAGAAGCTTCAATAAAGGTAGTACAATACCTTGTGGCTGGACTAGGCACAGCTGGGCTTTACCTTCCTAAGACCTCAAAGGTCAAGAGGAGACAGTGTCTCCCAGAACCTAGAGAGCATTTCTGAATGAAGAGGGATTATGAAAACAACAACAACAACAACAACAACAACAAATCCAAAAAATAAAACAAACAAACCCGCAAACCAAAAAAACTTAAAAAGAAATCCAGCCCTTCTCAAGCTTATATGACTAATTCTTTTTTTCATGCAATATTTATTACTATCTTGTGGAACTTTGGGAAATGCTGGTATAGATGTATTTCTGCCTAATGAGGTAAACTAAATGATTCCTCCTGACAGTATTCCTAATTTTACGGTTCTATGAAATTTTCAGAATTGGACCTGTCATCCAATAAGGCCAATTTAAAAAACAACCTTAGCTAAATTTTCAGTTTCAGAGTTGTTATTCTATGCTTTGTAGCTGCTCTTTGTTGGAGAGTAAGGAACTTTGTCAAAGATTCATTCTTAATGAAGCAATTTTCTAATTTTATATTATCTTTTGCTTTTCAAATTTACCTATAGTTTGAAGGAAACTTGTGATTTAAAGGAAAACTTAGAATATATTACTAAATACTTGGCTGTTGCAGTATTTTGTGTTCTGTCAAGTTTTGACAATTTATAATAATTTCATAAATATCTTTGAACAACAGTACTATGTAGCATTAATAGAAGAGGATAATTCATTTTTATTTCACTGGGCACAAATTAACATGTGACTTTATGCACAATAAATTGTGTTAAGTTCAAATGGGAATTGAGAATAAAGATTTTGGCTCTTATGACTTTTGTAATTAGATTCAAAAAAAGATACATAACCAACGGGCGGGGAGAGTGGGTCGGGAATCTGAGACTCTTTTGGCTCAGAATCTACTAGTTACTTCTTACTTATACAAATTTTCTGCAGGCAGAGAATTGATTTAAAATCCTTCAATATGTCTCTTTTTCTGTCTGTAATCTAAACAAGAAGTTCTATCTTTTATATTTTCCATTTCCTTTTCCCAAATATTAAACTTCTCACTTGCTCAGGAAGGTCATTTAAGAGGGACAGCAATCTATCATTTCATTGATACTTGTTAAATAAGTAATACATTTAATGTATTGGGTATCTGGAAGTCTCAGAAGATTGGATTTTATTATTTTTCTATTACTGTAGGATGTAGAACATCTACTTACCTGCCCTGGCCCACAATATGTGAAATATCTAAGGATATGTGAAATCTTTAGATTAAAGGGGAACAAGATTACATAGCAGTGATAAGACCAATTCTCTGACACATAGACTGTGGTATAACATTGTCTTAGAGAGAAATAATTATTGTTTAAAGGTAAAATAGTGTGACAGTTAAGATAAATAGTGTAATGATAAATATTTAACAATCAGCCCTGGTAGGAATGGGGGTGGAGAGAAGCCTTGATTTGAATGCTGCTGATTTCCATAGTGTGATTACTTCCATCGTGGCCATTTTCAACTCACAATGCGACATCACTGAACGTGGAGTTGGGGAAAGATGTGCAGTATCCCAGTATTGTATAGTGTTTCTCCCTTGCAGATATAAAAAGACATCTACGTAAACTCAAGAGCATTGACAATAAAATAGTAAATAATGAAGAAGTAATGTATTTTGACTATTACCTTTGTTTTTAAATAGTTTATTTAAGTGTAAGTTTATATAATTTGATTTTTACCAATCGCTATGTTTAATACCTCAGTCAAAAAAATCCTAAAAATGTAACAATTGGCTTTTATGATCTAGTACAAAGTGTCTGCCATACATCATTGGATAAAAGTATGAAGTTTACAGTTAGATAGTTCTGAATTTGATTACTTGCTCTCTCATAAGCTGTGTGTCCATGTATAGTTTATATTTCTTTAAGCTTTAGTTTTCTCAAATGAAAGGTATGCATAAAATTTATATCTACTTTGAATAGTTGTGATGATTAAATAAAATAATAGTCCCCCCTCCTCTGGAGAGCAAGGGCCTGGTGGCTAAAAATTTCACAAGGTTCCTGTTAGAACTGTGGTCACAAAGCATTTTGTTTTTTAAACTGAAAGCCAATAAGAAGAATATGCTCAGCACCACACAATGATGTAATTTGCATAATTCAGGGGAAGGTAGGCAGGCTTCTTTAAGGATTCAGACTGTACTGTCACTGAGAATGTTTTTCCTTGGGATATGTGTACTTTGGTTCATTCCTCCTGCCTTTAGTGGTAAGATTGCAAAGAAGATTCTACTTCTTAGAGAGTTTGCCTATGCCCTGGAGTGTTTTGTGAGACCTCTAGGCCAAAGCTGCCTCCTTGGTTTCTCTCTTACAGAGTGAGTGAGTAGAAGGTAAAAATGGGTGGAGACTTGTATGCTTATGTTAGAAAATAAAAGGAGTGATTAGGAGACCAGTATAAATCTGAGCATAGGAAACACAATTAAGGACTGAGAGTTTTATGATTACAAAGGCCAGTAGTAGCTTCATATTGATGAAGTCATTGAGTATAAATATTGTGATCTTTTGTTATAGTTGACTTCACTGAAAAATAATTTCATTCAACACTTTAATTTAAAAAATTGTTTTCTGAAATTGTTTATAATAATTTTACAAAGAATTAAACAGAACATAAAATAGAAAATGTGACTCGAGCAGATATTCTGAAAATACAATTAAGTGATCAAATTATTGTAGATCTTGGCTTGTCTATTTTAAGACTAAAAGGTTGTATCTGCTGTTTTGTTTAAGCTGTTTTTAACAAGACAGTCATTACTTATAACAGATAAGTTTCCAGACCAGATATGGATAATGAAAACCTTTGAAAGTCATGAAGACTCTACAGAGCACAAGAAATCTATATTTACTTGGATTACAAGTAAATCAATTACAAATGCCTCTACATTAATATCCTGAATAACAGATAAGAAAAATAACATTCCATATTATTTTGAAGAGCTTAACAAAAGTAATTAGGATTATTAAATTTTTAAGTGAAAGACATTTGCCCTCCAGAGGTCATAGTATAGACTGGCTTTTGTCAAATTACTAAAATTGATCCATTTTTACATGAACAGCTGGGAAAATGCCAAAATGGAAAAAAGTAAATGTGATATATCTGAAACAGTTTAAGAAATATTAACGGTAATAGTGGGACAATATGTACAAAATTAAATGGTCAACAATATTGAAAAAAAAAAGACACCAAATATTAATTCACTTTTCTAGCTTCTACCGTGGAAAAACACTGATTAATTCGTTATTATTGTTTCTTACTCTTTCAATAACAGCAACAAATTAAAAAGAAACTTATGAGTAATTCTTAGCTTTTTGCCCACTGAAAACTGTCCAGATATTGTGATTTTAAATTTTAAAAATGAAACAAGTTTGGAAAATGGCAACTAACCGCTGAAAAACATTAGCAGTAAATTATATGACAATGCAGCTGTTATGAAAGGTGAAGACAAAGGTCTGCAAACACTTTTTAAAAACTTTAATAAGTAAGCAGAATATGTGCCATGCCAGCTCATTTTCTTAATCTAGTCAGAGAAAAAGCTGCTGTGACAGTAACTGAAGTTGTTGGCTACTTTAGTATTTGCAACAGTTATATTTTCCTTCCACATTCATCTCATAGAGTATTTTAAACAATGGGGTATTACACAATTTAGGTTTTCACTTAAAAATCTCAATCCTACTTAGGCCACTGATTCAGGTATTCTTTGTCATGATTTGCAGCAACCTTCTGTGCTTGGCTTCTGGAATCAGACTCTCTGAATTTGTGTCTCTGCCACTTCATGGCTATGCAAACTTGAGCAACTCTTAGGCTTTCTCTTTTTCTTCTGCAAATAAATATGGTAATATCTTTACCTCTTTTAGTTGATGTGAGTATCAAATATGTTGAAGAGCTCAATAGATATTTAATAAATGAGAGACAATAAATACAAACACCAAAGTGCAGGATACAGTGAAAATTCAGGAAGGCAGAACTATAGGAGGAACATGAACCAAAGAGAATGTCATAAGAGGGCAGTGAGAAAGGACTTGGAGGAATAATTCTCCTTAAACTGAAGCCCCATAGTTATGGAATTCCTCATTTCAAACTCAGCCTGAGACATTGACCTCTCTTCACCTGACAAAGCCTCTAAGATTTCGGTGGTGGTAAGTACTGTAACATAAATTTCTAAGTCTGTTGTTCCTTGAGTTCTTCACAACGTAGTTGTCTTTTCCATGAGAATTCTCTCCTTTGGGTGCCAGGAAGACTATACAGTGATAAACTTTCCTCATTCTCAGAAAAAAAGACAGTCCTTCCTCTACATTCCTTCAGTCATGGGACAGAGCACTGGCAATCAGCCAACTGTCCAGAGATTACCCAAGGACCTTTTGGAAATAAGAACTGTTACCTCCAAAACACACTGCACTGGGAACATTTTGAAGAGAGCATATGACTATCCCTGTTACGGACTAAAAGAATGTGTTTCCCCCCAAATTCATGTGTTGAAACCTTAATCTTCAGTGTGATAGTATTTGGGGATGAGGCTATTGGGAGGTAATTGCTGCTCTTATGAGCAGAGATCAGAAAGAGTTTGCTTCTTCTTTCTGCTCTTTGCCATGAGAGGATACAATGAAAAGGCAACCATCTGCAAAGCAGGGAGTAGCCTTTATCAGACCCTTGATCTGCTAGTACCCTTGTCTTGGGCTTTTCAGCCTCCAGAATTGTGAGAAATAAATTTCTGTTTAAATCATCCAGTATATGATGTTGTAGCAGCTCAAATGGTCTAAGACAGGCCCCTTTCTTGGCGAGGGCCTACATCAGGCTTTTTCTAGCCCTTTGACTAAGAGAACAGTTCCTCACTAGGAATGACCTGCCCTCAAGCCACTCCCACCAATAATCATAATATAAATGACAACCAATATGATCGAGCCATGATTATGTGCCAATCCCAGGGTTAACTGTTTTAGATGAATCATCGGTATCCACACATACCATGTCTTTCTTTCCTTGGGGCAGCCTCCTCTGGCACAGGGTGAGAGCATGAAAGATTTTGATCCCTTCCTGAGTTTTTCATTCGGAAGATTCTCCTCAGCAATGTGCTCTCCCCTCTAAAACTCCCAATTCTCATGATCTACTGGCACCCTTTTTGTTGTTAAACTTATGTTCCTGACACAGTTCTAGGTGATCAAGGCATAACAGTGAACAAAACAAAATATTGTAAATGCAGTTATGATTTGGTGTACATTTGGTAGCTGCATTCTAAGTATTTTTTTTTTTTTTTTAATCTTTGCCAAATTTGTAACTCCCCACATTCACGTCCTTATGGCCTGGGTATTAAATTATGCATTCATGTTAATTCTCATCTTGACTTTTAACTGAAACATTTCTAATGTGAATAAATATAGTTATAATCAGCAGTAACTTCTGGGAATGAGGTCAGTTTTCAGATATGGATATGCTTTAAATTTTTCTTAGATTTCAAAGCCATGGAAATCTGTATTACTTAAGTGTCAACTAACGGTACTTAGAAACCTGTAGTGATTCTGAATGTTATATTCTGTATAATTCTCTGTTCCTTATTAGTGACCATTACTTTCAGTTTAGTGGACTATCGGCCTCCAGGCAAAACTTTTAAAAAAATTGTTGGTTCATACATTGCTCCAGGGTTATATCAGAGAAGTCTAGAAAATTGCAATTTTCCTAATCAGGTTGAAAAAGTATATATATGGAGAAATAACATGGCTGTGGTGAACTATAAAACTTATATTGCTGTTAAAAAATAGTTTCCCTCCAATATTTAGAAACCGGGGCATGTATCTGAGAGAAGGAAAAAAAAGGGCCTACTATGAAATTAACAAAATAGAAATAATTTTTCAATTAAGATTATTCTGCTAAATTCCTTGTGTTATGGGTATACTCAGGCATGAGAAGTAGTTAGAATTTCATATGTCAAAACTTCTGCAGACTCTTGGAATTCGCATGGGAGACTGTCTGCAGAGCTATGGATCAGGGGAAACATGTACACATATCTTGTCTTGAATTCAACAAGGATTTGATAAAATACCTCCATGTTGTTGTCACTAAGCTGGAAAAATGTGAGTGGAAAGAGGTGTACTTAAGTGAATCTGCACAACTGTACTCTGATAGTCTATTTGACTTATAGATATTCAGTAAATGTTTGTGGAGCAAAACTGAAATCAATTGATCTATGTTAATCTGTATGGAGTGCCACATAGTGTATTTTGCATCATTCTAAACCCTGCCCTGTTCAGTATGCTGATCAAAGATCTGTGAAGATTTCCAGGACCAATCTGTCGACTCGCATGCCTTCAGTCAAATTGTTTTACCAATTGCTTCCTAATTGTTGAATCTAACAAGATTTTTTCATCTCTATCCTATTTGCTGCCTCTGTGACATGTAATGCTGACTTCTGTTTTTAGAAAATCCATCTTCCTTCGACTTCCAAGGTACCCTTATTCTAGTTTTCCTCTTAACTGAATATTCCTCTTCCTTCCTTGATTTTACTCCTGTTGACCCCTTAAATATTCATCCTACATCTTCTTCACAATTTCACCACTCAGTGATTTCATTCAAGCTCTGGGCTTAACATACCATTTATAATAGAGACTCCCAAATCTGCATCTTCAGTCTAGACCACTTTCCTGGGGACCACAACCAAATGTCCCATCTCACTCTTGGCATATTGTTTCTTTTTTTAATATAATTAGTTCCTTGAAGCTATTCAACATGAGCTATCTTAACCTCCCTTCTCCCAAACTTAAAGTTTCTGGTAATTGAAAAAGCATTGGCATGGGACACAAAACTATTTGATTTTTTACATCCATCACTTATTACTTATACAAATCAGGGCAAATTACTTAACCTATCTATATTAGTGATCTATTGCTGCATAACAAATTACCACAAACTTAGTGGCTTCAAACAATGTTCATTTATTATTGTTTGGCTTCTGAGGGTTGAGGTAATAGGCATGGCATAATTGGATCTTCTGGGTGTCTCATAAGGCTATAATCCAGATTTCAGTCAGGGCTGAGTTATCAGATGCTTCACTGGGGGAAAGATTTACTTCTTGGCTCCCTCAGGTTGTAATAAAACTATCTACAACTTATTTATATTTATTAGTAAAATGAGTTTAGGTATAAAATTCAGATAATTATAAGTAGATGCCTTTCCTACATGGATATTTGATGTAACATTCAGAAGTCCTATGAGATGTGGAGAAATTCTATGTTATACAAGATGGTCCTATGCAGTTTTGGTTTCTACACATTAAATACCATTAGTGTCTCCAATTTTTATCATAACCAGAAACACCTCCTCAATTAAAAAACCCTTGTGGGTGATTCTGCCCTCTTGAAAGTAATTGAGTGAAGGGTTTAAAATATCATTTCTAACAAATGAATATAAACTTTGTGGCAGAAATCCGTAGGACACTGTACTATTCATTCAACAAATTCTTATTGAGTACATCCATATGGAAGATACTGTTATTAGTGCTGTATTATTCACCTAGTGAATAAGACATTAGCTCCCGTTCTCTTATGGAGTTAATATAAAACAACAGAAAGATCTTGAGAATGAATATCAAATACTTATTACTCTTCTTTGCTTCAAAGACAAACCTCTTAAAAATGTAGAACTTATTAGATATCCAAACTCTCTTATTCTTTAACTCCTTGTTCAAGGTTCAATTGAAGTTTTTCAGGCAATGTTCTATTGAGAACAAGCATGCTTTCTACACAATATATTATTTCAAAATATAGCCACTAACTTTTCCCAAGATATTTTTCCCTCATGAATTTTCTTTTTCAATCAGATTGAACTATTTTGTGAACCACTCTTAAATTCTTCCACTTCTGTGTCTGCCTATACTGTTGTCATTGTTAGACTGTTCCTTCTCACTGTCAAAATTCTGAAAGTACCTGGATCATGAGGGAGATGGGGAACAGAGGGCTACTTTAGATCAGTTGGTCAGTAAAGGCTCACAGTTTTTTAAAAAAAGAACTCAAAATTTTCATCTGTCAATATTCAAGTCTTCTTTTAAGGCCCTTCCAAAAAGCCTTTTTGACTCACCAAAACAGGTGTGATGTGATATCCTACTTTTAATTTCATATTTTTAACCCTATTATCTTAAGCGTGGCATAGGGATAGAGACATCAGGAGGCCAGTAAATATTTGCAAGAAAGAAAGAAAGAAAGAAAGAAAGAAAGAAAGAAAGAAAGAAAGAAAGAAAGAAAGAAAGAAAGAAAGAAAGGAAGGAAGGAAGGAAGGAAGGAAGGAAGGAAGGAAGGAAGGAAGGAAGGAAGGAAGGAAGGAAGGAAGACAGAAAGAAAGAATTCTGTTTTGTGTTGTGATTATCTGTACATTTGACTAATCTATAATCTTTACTTTATCTTGCCTTTTAAACACTTTGTGAGTATGATGTCTGTCTTAATCAATTACCCTCATAGCCAAGTACAGCATCATATACTTATTGGTTTATTCATTGCTCAGGATATACTTGTTGAATGTCTTCCATCTTCTAGAAGCTATATAGGTCCTGGGTCAAGCACCTTGGCTCTGGAATTAGAGAACCTCAGTTCAAATGCTACCCCTCCTACTTACTGGTTGTGACATTGGGCAAGTACCTTAGAATTTAAAAGTCTTGTCTTCCTCATCTGTAAAATATTGATGATAATGGTGATTATCATGGTGGGGATGATAGTGGTGATGATGGATAATGTACCCTGCACTGGGCACTCTATTAGGAATTAGGATCAGGAATTAATGTCTTTGGAATCAGACTGACCAGGGTTTGCTCAGCTCCATTACTCATTAGTTGAGTGACTCTGAACAAGTTAATTAGCATTACTAAACCTCAGTTTCTTCAACTGTTAATTGATTAAGTGTAGATAAACATGCTAGTGCTTTCTAATGCTCATAGAATAAAATTCAAATTACTTACAGTGGCCAAAATCGAGACCTACATTATCTGACTCCTCCCTATCCATCCAAACTCATTTCAATCTCTCAGTTGCTTACTTCAGAGTGTCTGTTTTCTGTTTTTCAAACAAGTCAAGCATCTTTCCACTTTAGTCCTTCACACAGTCACATGATAAGCTCATTTCCATGTTTACTCAAATGTCTCTTTACAGAAGTTTTTAATGACCACCTTATCTAAAGTAGTCCTCTGTCCTCATCTCTCTCATGATCTAGATATTCTCTCTGGCTTTATTTATCATGACAAATACATTATTTGTTATAATTACCTTATTTACTTATTTTGGGGGAGAGGGGCTTCAATTGCTTGTTTTTAGCCTATTTTCTCAACTAGAAGGCAAGCTTCATCGAGATAGGTCCAGAGTGTGTTGTTTGCTAGTCTAGCTCCAGTGTCTGGCATAAAGCTCAACCCAATTAAGTGCTCAAAAATAGAATTGTATGCATAAGTGAAAGAATAATTGTTTCATAGTTGTTGAAAAGATTAAATGTATAGTGCATGGCAGAAAATAAGTGATGAATTAATGTGAATTGTTATTATTATTATTATTATTATTATTACTACTAATGCTACTAAGAAACCATCTACACTTTTGTAAAGTTTGCAGTCCAGACAGGAAGATACAGATATGTAACAGCCCAATTATAATTATACTAAGTGCTGCATGAATGGAACTTTTATGGTATAAGAACATGTAGATGTGTTCAGGAAATATTTGCTGAACTGCTATTTTTACTTGAATGTTCTTAAAGAGCACTGCCTAGAATAAGCACAGCTTGAGAATGGAGGGTGGAGCCCATGCCAATCCTTCTAAATAGGTTTAACATTTTGTTACTGTTTGAGGTAACGATCTGCTATCTAGTGGAGGCAATGGCTGTATTATATATTTGTTGAATTTATCATCTGCTCCATCATAGCTACTGAATGTGTAGCATATCCTGGTTTATGCTTTTGTGACCTTTTCTCCTCCTCCCTAATGCTGACATCAAAAAGGAATTTATGAGGTTTAGTTCTTCCATAATCTCTCCAAAGCCTCTCCAATACTGCCCCAAATTAAATTCATTCTAAGTGAAGGCACGTCTCTACTATACAGTTGTAGCTTCAATATCGATTTTTTAGTCTCCCCTTTCACAATCATTTTGCTGCTCCAAATTTTCTTCTATGTAGACATTTTGGGGCTGCCATCACCCTCTTT
>NW_006441955.1:19322401-19335257 GCF_000325575.1 Pteropus alecto
TCACAGAATGTGCTATATCTGCATCCCCTCTCCCCTCACCAATTTTCAATAATTATAGTTTTATTCTTAGGAAATACATTTCCTCCTATTAGAAAATTTTCAAAGCACAGTTGTAAAGATAAGACTGTCCTCTCAAATTTTATGATTAGAACCATAATGTTTCCATGTTGATAAATTATAGATACAGCAAGGCAGTTACTTTTCCCACCAGGATTTCTGCTTGGGCATATTGAAGCTGACAAATAGTAAGAAAAAAACAACATGATCATTTTTACTTGTTCGTTGATTTCCCACATCAGGGATATGCACTAGCAGCAGTTGAAATAAGAACATTAATTTTATTTTAAAATAAGGAAATACATAAAGCGAGATCTTAATGTTATGTAGAAAATATATTATTGCTAAGAATGGTTCTGGTGAGTCATCTCTAAGTACTTTCAGTTTATTTATTTTGTAGACAAACAAGTTCAAAGATCAAATAATGCACATGGAGTTTGATGAGACACTAATGACAGTTAGCCTTCTGGCAATACTATCACTGACCTTGTTAAGAAAAGCAAAAACTCTGCCACTGAACTTCTCTGAGGACATAACAGGCCCCTGGAAGGAAGACAGAGAGAGGAGGGACTATATCTGGATGAAAAGATAATAATTACAATTGACTAACTTTTAGAAGGAACAAGATCAACACTTTGCCTCTTTAGATTATTAGGCAGTGGATTTTCTTTGAGTAACATTTTTGGAGACTCTCTGCTGTAGAATTTTAAAAAGAAGCTTAAAAGAAAATTCTACAGAAATGAATGTATGCTGCTAGAAGAAGAGATTTTAGGGTAGAATTGATAGCCATTAAATAATAAACAGTAATAAGAATAATAATGTCAACAATGTATAGGACAGACAACATACAGATGTGGCAATATAAAAACAGACAATGTAAGAGAAAATGAAGAGCTAATGTTGGTAGCTTAGAATAATTTATAACCTAGTGAATGTTTTCATGCTCGTTATTTTATTTATTCACACAACCAATTGAAAAGATAAGGCAATAAAGTTGAGGTTTAAACAAAAACAGTCTGGCTCCACGGCTCAGGTTCTCTTTACTCTACTCTATCATTTTATACTATATAATATAATATTGCCTCTCCTGCACATTATATTGTAGTTTCGTGTACCTGTTCTTATGTGAGTGTATCCTTCACCAGTTTATAAGCTACATGAGAATAGGGACTGGATCTGCCTAGTTTACCGCTGAGTTCTCAGAATCTAGCCCAGTGCTAAGCATAATAAGTATTTATTGAATGACTAATGTCACCCAGTAAAACTGAAACAAATTAGGCACTTTGGGGCTTAAATACTGAAGGAGGAAAGGGGTATAATATCATTGTGCATTTTTCCTTTGAAAAACTTAAGTCCTGTTGATTTTTTACTATTGTGTGCCATAATCTAATAAAGTAGATCAACAAGGACATTGACAATAGCAAGCAGAAGGCAGTGGAATCAAATGAGAAAATAGAGAGAAAATTTTCTCAAGGTCTTTTACTATATGCCTGTCAATTTTTTATTAGTCTCAGAAGATAGCTATGCATGGCAGAAGTTAAATTTGAGGAAAAGTTCCCTGAATACTGAATATGTGTTTCATTTTAATTATAATTTTATTTATGAATATAGTTGACTAGACTAAGACTAAGTTCTCTTGGATAGTTTCCCATACTCTTATCTTAAAGAGTAGTTTCCCATACTCTTATCTTAAAGAAAATGCTGTTACTATCTGGATTGAGTAGAACAACAAACCTATGTTATTTACAGACTTTGTGTTTAGGGCACCATTTTGAGAGGTCTAGGAGTAGCAAATATCACCCAAACATTCCAAATTCTCACCAATCTATGGGCATGAACGAGGTCAATTATATCAATATTGAAGTTTTCATTTCTAAGCTAATGCAAGAGTGTTCACCACCCACAAGCATTTTTGGAAATCTCTAAGAGTTTCTCACATAAGTTCATAAATTCATATGTTTCTATCATGTTATTTCATTTGCATTTCTGCTACTGTCACCCAGGTCCCAGGTGATTCACCCCAGTTCTGATGCTCATAATCTTTATGGTGCTATAAAATTTGGCAGTCTTCAATAAGGAGGGAAAAAAATGTATATAATGCTCTGTTGGATGGTATGGTGGTTGTTTGGGCCCTGAAATATTAAGCTACTTAGGGAGAGATTACTTTCTGTTCAAAGCCACCATTCTTTGTCTTACTGGAATGTATACTGCCACCAAGGAAGCCAAACTAGGATGAGATCTCAGAATCTGCCATCTCACTTTATCTTTGCTGTCATCTAACCCTTAAACCCTGTTGTGAAATTGTCATTCCAGATTCTTTCTTCCCTTGGTGTGAATGCTTTCTCAGGAACTTTGCCATCTTTCTGTGCCATCTGGCAACCTTACTTCCTCTTCCAATCCAGTCCAAAAAAACATATCTATGTATATAAATCTGAATTCTTCTCACAATGTTGTGAATCAACCCCCATATGAATCAGTGAATACAAATAATGAGTAAGATGCCATCTAACTCCATATGACAGTCATGTCTGCCTCTGAGCCTTGGCTGAACTGTGACCTTATCATGTAATATATAGTAATTGATTTGGTGCCTAAATCCCAAGGTATGCTTATCAATAGTCAGGACTCCACTGAAGGTTATAAATACTCATTTATTCATTAGAATTTTTCTTCTCTCTGGAAGTGGGAACAATAGTTGTGAATTGTATTAGTCAGCATTCTCCAGAAAAACAGAACCAATAAGAGATATACATATATTCTACATATAATATAAATGTAAATATAAGTATAAATATAAATATAAAATTTATTATAAGAAATTGACTCATGTCATTATGGAGGCTGAGATGTCCCAAGATCTACAGTCAGCAAGATGAAGACCCAGGAGAGCTGATGGTGCAATTCCAGCCCAAATACCAGCAGACTCGAGACCCAGGAAGGACCAATGTTTCAGTTCAAATCTGAAGGCAGGAAAAAAACTTATATCCTAGCTTATAGGCACTCTTTTAAGAGGAGTTCCCTCCTACTTAAAGGAGGGTCAGCCTTTCTGGTCTTTTCAGGCTTACAACTGATTGTGTGAGGCCCACCCACATTAGGGAGGGCAGGAGATCTGCTTTACTCAGTCTACTGATTTACGTGTTAATCTTATCCAAAAATACCCTCACAGGCACACCCGGAATAATGTTTGGCTAAAGATCTGCGTACCCCACGACCCAGTCAAATTGATACGTAAAGTAGACCATCACAAAGATCATATCCCCTGATTCCCAGCCTCAAAAGATGTGCTTACCTATTAAATAGCTCTAAGCCTAGATAGAAGTAAACAAGTCCCCCAAAACCTACAAAAATGGAAACTCGGGCTTTGGATTAAAAATGTAGAATAAACCTATATTGTAGAACCTCTAATAAAATAAAATAGGAGGGAAAAAATCCTGTAAGCAAAGACTCAGCTGGAAAATATAGTCACCAACAACAACCAACAAGAAAAGGTGAACAGAACAATATCAAACACTGTATAAAGGCAGCAGCTATGGAAAGAAACAGAAGATTTTAGAGTGGAGCTGTACTGTTCTCATCACTGAGAAGCCATGTGGAAATGCTAACGAAATCCTGAGAATTCTCATTAATTCTTCCACATCTAGAAAGAATAAAATTAAGAGCGTATACTTATTTTTTTCTTTCTCAAACTGGTTGGTTCACAATCATAGAAATGAACAAGTGCAGATTTTCTCTGAAAGAGGTTGTATTATTTAGGTCAAAATTAGGCTACAGATGAGAGAAAACTGAAAATAGTAGTTCATTAAGATATGCATGTATTTCTTTCTCACATAAATCTCCCAGGAGGTGGCCTTGGGCTAGATTATGTTGCTGTGTATTATGGTGACCTGAGGCATCTTCTCCCTAAGTGCTTCAACTATTTGTTATTTAGACCTCATGTGAAAGAGGATGACATTCACACTCCAAGCAGTGGGATGAGGAAAGGACAAGCATGCTGTCTCTTAAGAAAGGTTCCTGAAAGCTTTCACATACTTTCCTTCCAAGTCATCAGCCAGAAACTGATGCAACAGAGGTGTGGAAATGCGATTTTTACTCTGTTCAGCAGTGAGCACTGCTTATCAGGAGTTCTATTACTGTAAAAAAGAGAAAGGATATTGAAGAGAGGCAATCCTAAAACTGATTTTAAGGACCAACCTAAAGTCTGAGACTGTTACCTAGAGGAATAGTGTATTTCTACAATCAGAGGAATTTAGCTTTGGTTTAGGGCATTTAACAAATTCTAGAAGAGGATAACTCTGGGATTATAGAAGAGACTGCAGATTGGTTCATTATGCCAACTTTGATCTCTTCACCTCACTCTTTCTGCCATGTCCTCAAGTTATAGAAAATGTATCTGGGAACATGAAACACTATAACGTCTGGAATCATAGGTAGTTTGAAAGAGAAGACAAACGTTTTTGATATTAAAGGAAGAAATCAGAAAGTCACTTACACTATTGAAAAGGAAATAGATAAAATAAGACAATTGGGATACAATTGCTAAAGGATGAGCAAATCAAAGAAATGGCTTGGCACAGCTATCTAAGCAACCTAATTTTTTTTTTTTAATTTACAATGCAAAAGACAAAACACAACTTTGAAGAGACAAAAACCCAAGGAACAGAAACTCTTCACAAGAAATTCATGCTGTGAAACAACTTAATAAGAAGATAATTAAATAAAACAAAAAAAATCAAAGAGAATACAGCAATACAGCAGAATGAGATTAGAATAAAGGTTGCATGCTAAAGGAAATGAAATAAGATCAAAATAATATCATTTGGAATTACCAAAGATGCTGGGCTAAGACTTAGAAAATATCAGTTATTAATAATATATTTGCATTACAATAAATGTACACAAATAATTCAGGGTTAGATCTCTGATTGTATTTCTATTTCAAACATGACAAAAAGTTTTTGGAGCTTGTGCATTTATATATCATATGACTGAGGAGATTGTTATAGTTATTCAAATTAAAACATTTACATTTGCAATAGGTTAAATTCCTTTTTTTTTTTTTTAATCACCCAAGGCTGAAGAAACAAGTGTAGATTGTGAAAATAGTATGCAACATTTCATATTTTGAAATTTGTTTTCTAATAGTTCCATACAAATAGTAGCCTGGTTTGCAATTTTTACCACAAACAAAAGTTCAGCGTGGTGAGGTTGATGCCCTGTACAGGCCAGACAGCAATTTACTCAATCTTCTTGGTAGCATTTGTTCCACCCACTCCTTTCCCTGTTGGTTTCCTTGAGATTGCAACAAATGTCAGAGAATACACACATGTATAACTTTGAGAAATGGTTGGTTTAAATATCTCTACTTACATGAACTATATTTATCTAAACCAAAAGTTGGCTTGAAAAGGTATTTGTATTATGGCTAGGTCTGTTTGTCTACATTTTTTAAATTTATTCAGTATATGTTAATTACTTTTTTAATGTGAAAATATTTCGACATTGCTTTTTCTCATTTCTTTGACTTCTTGAATAATTTTGTTGTGAGACTGGATCTGAATCACATCTGCTCTCTGGGCTTCTAGCCTTTTATTTAGTGTATACATGCTTCAGTATTGGTGCTCATGTTTCTTGTTCCTGGAATCTTAAGACGTTTTTAGCAAGTTGGAATTTTTTTATGTAGGTGACTTTAATCGGTCTCATTTTTTTATACTTAATTCTGGATAATCACCCCATCTGGATATACAAAAAAAGTAAAGCTACACATTTAGACTAATCAAATTTAGACTTTTTCATGTTCCAAAAACAAAACAAGATACATAATTTCGAGCTGAGGCAAGTTATTCAATAAAATTGGATCTACTTGACCTTCTCGAGAGCTATATGATGTGTTTTATCTGTTGCCAAAGGATGATCAGAAAAATTGTTTTTCTTTATTTGAGGAGAAGCATCATGTGAATTCATAGATAACATTTCTTACTTGCTAATCACTCTCGGAAGCTACCTAAGAAATGCACATGAGGAAGAAGATATGTATTTGTGAATTCAGGATTTTGGAAGGTTTCATCTCCTTAATCTAATACACTTACGAGCTTTGTAAAAATCAAATGTCACATTCCAGATAGTGCCCACCCCTGGAGATGAGTTCATTTCTTTGTTATTGCCCAGTATACACATCATGTTCCCTATCACCACCCTTTTCTGATAAGGCTTTATTGTAATGGGCCATTTATAGGATTGACAGAGAAGGTGAACACATAGTGCAGAAAGGCTCTTGACTAATCATTTTTCCACACAGTTGATAAATATGGTTTTTTTGAAATGGTATTCTTGATATATCTTATTAACAGTTACTATTAGGAAATGTTCACAGGCACAGTGGGAATATGTATTATGCTTCCTGTTGTTATTAGCTCAATATCTGGTATATTAGAAATTTAGAAAAAAAATTTAGAAGAAAAGTGAAACTGCAGTGCAGATTTTTCTCAAGGTATATTGAAGCAGCCTTTGCTATAGCTGTGGGATTTTAAAAAGTATTTTCCAAGACATCTATCTTACACAGACAACACCATTTTAAATTGGACTCATTAAATCATTTGTTGTCACAGCCAACAGCCGTGTGGAGGCTAGTTAACAAATGAAAAATGAGCCTTTCTAACTTGTTTACTCTATATAGATGCTTCTTTTATTTCAGTTTCCTCCCTTCCCTTCCATGGTAGCACATTGACTTAGGAAATCTTGTCACAGTGCTGTCTGACAAAAATTAAAAACGTGAAAGCTGAAAATACTATAGATGTAATACCCAAGTTTACAAAGAGTACTGGTGAAGAGGTTCCCACTGAGTGATACCTGGGCCTGTCTTCTAGTTTGAGGACGGGAACCAATTAAAATCTCATTTATATCGTTGAAAAGGTAACACAGAACCACTTGAGAAACACAAAATTCTTGGCATAGGGAGAAAAATAAATGATCCTAAATTCATCTCTGAGTTTTTCCTTCCAACCCCTAGTCTGCCAGCTCAAGATTATTCCCAGCAATATAGGCTAACATATCTTTGTTCATTTATTCATTTGTTCACTCATTTATTCATTCATTCAATGATGCATTAGTCTGCTTCTAAATGTCACAATGGATAGAAGCCATCTTTTACATTTTATTGGCAGGTGGTGTTTTTCTTTACTATTCGTTATAAATTAATCTTTACTTAATTTCAGTTTATAAATATTCTCTTCTTTTCATTTAGAAGTTTTTTTTTTTTAAGTTTTATTACTTTTGTTCACTTCCTAATAGCTTTCACTGAATGTGTTGCCAAGTCTTAAGTGATGTGGAATGGTATTTTCTGATTAGCCTTGTGTGATATTGTGTATCTCAGAACTTGCAACAAGAAAATGTTAATGATGAAAAAGAACTTGAGAAATAGGTAGATCAAGGTTTGAATTTTACTTCCAGCAATTTTTATGTGTAAAAAGGTGATGATAAACTCTTTAGGAGTTAGACTGAAGATTAAATGAAACGGACATAAAATTCCTTGCACATAGTAGACAATAAACAGCCCATCTATTCAGAAAACTTAAAAAAATAAACAAATATATAAACAAATATCATTCTTTTGAATTCTCTAGTGATATTTAATTTTCTGCCTGGTTCTACCACTGGTCCATTTAGCTCCTCAGCTTTCTCATATTTCATAAATGATTGGGATCAAATTCAGAAGAATTTTATGCAAATATTTGTATTTAAAAAGTGTTCAAATCAGTTCTCAAGTTTTATTCAACTTAGGTTTTTAAGGTAATTGATATTACTTGAGAATTGGGTCTTTACTGACATTTGCGAAAAAAAACCTCAATTTAAGTTTATCTACAGCTCTATTAATACAACACATATTTTCTTTTCAAGCTCGTTAATAGCAATATTAAATAAGCACAAACATCACAACAACTCTATTATTATTAGATAATAATAATACCCTATATATTATTAGAACATTCCTATAATTTAATTTATTCCTATTTATCATTGCTCTACTCTGTGGTCTGATGGTAGGTTTGTTTTCTTGAATAATATAGTAGAAAGCCCATTCGAACTAATTTCTGAAGTTGTTGTACTTGCTTTAAATTTCCCTTTAACTCATGTATTCTATATTCTATTCATTAGTAGATCCCCTATTTATCTGAAATTTTATCTTCCCTAACTTTCTTCCCTGTATTCTGATTTCCAAGTTTGAGTTAAATGTATCTCATCTGCAGTCTTATATTCACTCAACAAATAGATTTATATTGAATACCTACCATGTGCCAGGCATTCTTGGCACTGAGGAGAAAGCAATGAATAAAACATAGTCCCCTAACTTCTTGGAAGTTACATTTTAGTGGAGGGTAAAGAAAGACCAATGATTATTGTGTGAGCAAATAAATAAAGAATATGATTTGAAATAGTGGTGTGTGCTATAAAGAAAATAAAATATGGCAATGGGATAAAAACTTGATGGAGAGGTGGTATAGGGGCAATTATTTCAGCCACGATGGTCAGGGAAGGCTTGCCAGAAGAGGTGAGACCTAAATGATGAGAAAGAAAAAAATATCATAGGCAAAAGAACAGAAAATTGAAAGGCCCTGAGAAGCGATATGGTTTGGCATCTCTGAGGCATGGAATGAAAGTTATTGTGGCTGGGGTAAGATGGACAAGATTGGAACATGGTAGGACCTGATGTTGAAGAGGTAGGTAAGAGTCAGGTCATGTAGGGCCTGGTTGGGTGTGGAAAGATGTTTATATATATATATTTTTTTTCCTAAAGGCAATAAACAGACAAGAGTTTTAGGCAACAACATGGATTGATCTGATTTATGCTTTCAGAAGATTATTTTGGCTATTGTATGCTGAATGGGCAGGGGATTGTAAAGTTGTAAGAGTTGAAGCAAGGAGATTAGTTAGGAGACTATTGCATTAGTAGAAGCAAGAAATGATGATTTACATTACGGTTTTAAATAATAGAGCTTTGAAAAGTCAGATCTGGGAAATATTTTGGGGCTGTACCAATAGGACTTGCTGATAGGTTGGATGTGAGAAATGATGGAAAGAATGGCACCTTGTTAGATTTAGTGCTCGAGAGATTCAAACTTACATAGCAATTGTCATACAGTGTTTAGTCATCCTTTTCTATGACTTTATGCTCTCCTAAAGAGCCTGGAAACTCCTTGAAAATAGTAACCCTTCTTATTTATCTTTGGATCACCAATACCATTCATAGATATTGTTCAGTAAGTATTTGTAGAATGAATGGAAGACATGGAGATAAACCTAAAATTACTCAGCTTGATAGAATAACAGCTGCTATGTTAAAAACCTTTTACAGGGCTTGTAGTATGATATAAGAATAAAGGATACAACTTCTTGAAACACACTTTGTAGAAAGATGTGAGTCATCAGATATATACAGCAAATTTATAGTCTAGAAAGAAACCAGAATGTTTACATGTGAAAAGCAAGTATAAAATACACTTAAGGGTAGGTCATAGATATTCTCCTATCTGAATGTTTAAAAGTTCAAAAATGGATAAGATGCAAGTCCTTCTTTAATTGCTTAAAAGAAAATATGAGTACCTTAAATCTTAAGCTGTTATTGGCAATATTAGAGAGACATCTCTATCAATTATAACGCTTTTGGATACAACTGACTTTCCAAACCCAAATGGTATAGGTAGAGAGAATGCTGGCTCATATAACAGAAAAATCTAGAATAAGTCTTACTTTGGAAAATGGCTTAAACAGGGGTTAAATAATGTTATCATGGTTCCTT
Source organism: Pteropus alecto (assembly GCF_000325575.1). NCBI lineage: Eukaryota > Metazoa > Chordata > Mammalia > Chiroptera > Pteropodidae > Pteropus > Pteropus alecto. The sequence continues at coordinate 19,332,252 of NW_006441955.1, forward strand.
TCCCTTGTTTTGTAGCTTTTTTCTTTACTCTTGCTTTAACTATTCTCAAATGACTACAAGATGGCAGCATCTTACAATCAAGACCTCACATCCTCTGATTTTAAGTGAGAAAGGGAGAACCTCAACAGCCTGGTTCTCATTGGCTCAATTTGGATCATGTACCCACCCCTAAACAATCTCTGTGGCATAAGAGAAGTGACTTCTTAAGGGAACTTGGGGTACTATTAGGAAGAAGGAAGAAGAAATGGCAAGCTAAAATATAACATACCCAATACATAAAGAAATGTTTTCTGTCAATTTTTAAGAATGTGTGTGTGGCTTCAATACATTAAAAAATAGATTACATTTTGAAGTACATTCAACTTTCGGCTTCGAAAATGCAAGGACCATGAAGTACAGCATAGGGAATATAGTCAATAATATTGTAATAATTATGTATTGTTCCAGGTGGATACTAGACTAATTAGGTGGATCACTTTGTAAGTTATGTGAACGTCTAACCATTATGCTATATACCTGAAACTAATATAACATAATATTGAATGTCAACTTAAATTGAAAAATTAAAATTAAACAAAACAAAACAAAAAAGAATGCAAGGACCTTCCCTTATTTGTGTGTCCCTGGGGCTTAACAAGTGCCTGATATAAATAAAGTAGGAATTCAATAATTCTCCTTGTATGAATGAGTAAACACAAGACATCACTTATCCTTATAGAAATTTTTGTTGAATTTCTCTATTGACTTGTGTGATAAAGCAAAATAATAATTTTTATGCATATGTATAAAGTTTTAAAAAATTATTCATAGACTAACAAAATAATGTAAAGAAGAAATTTTTAGATTCAATTAATTACAGCATCCTGGAAAGGTTTCACAAATTGAGATTTTGGCCTGCATTTTAAAATTTGGTTTCTTTTTTATATCTTTCACCTTTGGGGTATAAAATAAACACCATATTTTCTATGGCATTTTAGAGAACTGAACTTGATAATTCTGGCAGTGCTATTTTGCTCTTCCAAGACATTCAACAGCAAGCACATATGTGTCTGACTAAATGTCACTGTGCTTAAGGTTTCTGTAATTTGTGTTTGGAAGCTGGAAAAGGGAGAAGTTGGAACTTTTTAATTTCTTATTACCCTGTCCCATGATGTTTCTTTGTTCATTTGATTCTAATGATTCCAACAGGAGTTGAAACAAAGCTGGAGGATTGGCCTACCATGGGTTAATTACTTAGTGGAAGGGCTATTTCTTGAGTCTGATGGTGGGGAATGGGTCAGAAAAGACTAATTAGACAAGCTTCAAGTTCTAGGAAAATGCTAGTGGAACAGGTGAAAATAAACTGGTGATAATTGAGGAGCTAATTATCCTCCACCTAGCAATTGGCCACCAGGTGTTCTGCAGCACATAAAAGAAGGGACTGGCAGAGCAACAGAGGCTGTTTTGTTCAGAGAAAGAAGGAGAGCTGGGGGGAAGAAAAAAGACGAAAAAAAACCAAACAAAAAAAAAACCCCTCAGAGGATTTAAAATCCATAAAATGGTGTTTCTTATATTTTTCACTTGTTTTTTCCTGCTGCATTGGGCAGAAAGTGGGCCAAGGATATGTACTAGTGCTTTGTCTTATTTTTTTTGTTTTTTAAGAACATATGTCCCTTTTAGTATGTTTAATCATGATTTTTTTTTTTTTTTTTAGTGTTTGGTATACATATGCATGTATCCTCATAATTGAGTTTATCAATTACAATCTTGTCATTTAACAATCTACACAGTGCATTTATTAGATACAAAGTTTATTGGCATTTAGAAAGGCCAGGATTAGTAACAGAGTGGAAATCAACCAGTCTGAATTGTTATGAGCAGTGGTTTCATAATGACCAAACTTTCTCTCATTTGTGCCATACTAGAATGTAACGAGTTTTTAAAATAGCTTTAGTGGTATCAAGATATCTCATAAATCATCCTTTTACTTTCTTTTACCATCCTAATTTGTTGTTTTCTTAAAAATCAGCATTCAGAATTCAGTAGCTTTATAGGACTATCTTTGATGCAACATTTTGTAGGTAACATAAGTCAACTGAAAGAGTGAATACCTGGGGTTAATGATGTCTACATGTCAGAGAAAGCAGAACAAAGGTAAAAATCTTTCAAAATGGCAGAATTGAAAAGTAGGCTGTCAGAAGGGTTAAGCTTAGACGTATATGACTCTTACCTTGTGTCCACCAGCTCTGATTCTGCTGTTCTTGCAATGAATAGGTTCTTTTGGTCTAGGGTAGAGACAACATTGCTCTTTTGGATCAGGGCACTTTGCTCTAGAGCTAAGACGCCTGTCCTACCAGACTCTCAGTGCTCAGTGGGGACAAGCTCCCAATAGTGGCACTGTGCTGGCCCAGGACAGCTGGGCTATGGGTTAAATGGCTGCTTCCAGTCCTAAGTTTTGTTTGTTTGTTTGTTTTTCTTCTACCCCTGTTTGTTTTTTATGTTGAGCAGAGCAGTTTAGGGGGAATAGGATTCGGATCATAGCTCTACCACTTACTAGTGCTGTGACTTTGAGAAGAGACCTGAAATTTGCTTTTTTTCCCCTTTTTCTCATCTGTAAAATAGAAGTAATGATTATTTTCTGCAGGACACTTGTAAGAATTAAATAAGATGTACAATGTCTTTTGTATCATTAAGGTCTAACCGGAAGAATAAGACTACAGAACAAAGGGATGTTTAGACAACTTAGTGGTTATTAGCAGTAGGAAGCAAGTTCTACTCCTATGCTGAGAGGACAGGGAGAGGAGGACAGTGTTACTAGAATTCAAGGATTACATTGATTTTAGCAAGCCAGATTGTAGTTGATTTGTCTCCATGGCGGACACACTGACAATAATGCTCCCAGATACAGAGAGAGAGGAGAAATATTCTCTTTCTCCCTTGTCCCATTCTCCAATTTCTATTCCTTACCTCCTATCAATTCAACTCAGCCAGAAGCCACCAGATTTGGGAGCCAGCCTGGGAAAAGCA
>NW_006441955.1:19335285-19356792 GCF_000325575.1 Pteropus alecto
GAGAAAGGCAAAGGATGGCTCAGACAATAATAGTCCAAGACTGGTATCATGGCATGTTGCCTAATACATAGTTAGTACTTAACTGAGGTGTCAGTAGAGTCATGTCTTACCTTTCGCTTTGGTCTGGGAGTCTTGCAGCTCTCTATTCCCATCCTTACTTCTCTACCCTGACCATTAAATGTTCCTGGAGCCTGGGAGAGGTCAGAGAAAAAACTTCAGCTTCTGCCTAGGGGCAGTGTTCTCTCTCATGCTTCTCTCCCTTCCTATACTACTAAACTCTTTGAAATCTATCTTATTCCCTCCATTTTTTTCTGAGAGAAAATAATTTATCTTTTAGATGAATATAAGGAGTAAGGATTTTCTTAAGACCTCTTACCTCTTTCCCCTCAGGGAATCTTCCAGATTCCTTACTTGTCATCCTAAATCCAGAGAATTTGATTTACTTTAAAAGCACACATACAAATCATTTAATTATATTAGGTGCCAGAAAACCCTATCATAACTGACTTTGATGAATGTTACTCTTCAGAACAATGTCCATGCCTGATTAAAGGAAGACCAATTCTTAAACAGCTGCTAAAAAAATCAAGAAACTTTATTTTTGACCCCTTGCTACATTTATTATACAGTTCTTTACAGGCTGGTGTATCTGCCTTCCCTCAGATCATCAAAACTGAGAGTATGGTAGGGGGATGAGAAGAATGAGAACAATACAAAAATACACATTTCTTTACAGATAAGCCTGGGTTTGATGGAGAGACATCAAGAAAGGAAGATGGAGAGCCCAAATTGTATTCCCTTGCAGGTCTGGAGGTTGTGAATGAGTATCTTGAATATAGGAATGTTGAATTGTTTTGAGCATCTTCCGGCTAAGATTTTGAACCAGAAAAATGGTTAAAAACGTGATTTAGTAAAAACTAAGCCTCGGTTAAATGAATAATTATCTACTCGGGGTCACTTTGGACTTCCTTTATTCCATTCCAATGAGGTATTACTATATAGCAAAGCCTGCTTTTTCTTTCTTTCTTTCTTTCTTTTTTTTTAATAAGTTGCCCCACATAGAATCATCAAAGGTTTATCACTTTCTAAAAGCTGAGTGAAGGACCAGATAACATTTGTATTGTAAAATAGATTACTTTTTCATTTTTCTGTGTTTAATATGTATATAGAAATTAGATGTTAAAGATCAGAGAAAGACTACAATTTCCTTTTTTCTGTTATTGTTATGCAAGCACCCACCAAAGAAGTCCCCACGGTGAGAAGCAGGCATTAGGAGAGGCATCCGTTGAGTAGGGAAACATGGGGATTAAAGGTTAAAGATAAGAGAACTCTGAGTGTGGATTTTAATCCACTGGGGAAGCTGTCAGCAGCATAATTAGAAGAATAAGCTGCATAGGGACCATGCAGAATGCAGCTGCTAAACTATAGCCTATGAAAATTTAGAAAATCCATCTTTTTAGCCGTAAAATAAAAGCTTTTCCCACATCAAGGACTGTCTGGAGAATATGTCTTCCATAAACTCTGCAGGAAGACTGACCTAAGATTACGGAAAGAATACAACATATTTCATTGAGGATAGATTTCCAAATTAGAATAGCTTTTCTTTTACGGCGTTTTATCTTGTTAACTCTTCAGTGTCTTGAAGTTGAGTTCGCATGGCTCATGTGTTCTATTTTTTGAAAGATACTTAGCCAAAGTCTAAACTATTTGGGAAGTAGAGTCAGCAGTGGTTTGATTTTGTCAGCTCCACTCCAAAAACCTCCAATTAGTTCCCAAACTGTTATGCTCCTTTCTACCTGAGGATCTTTGTCCTTAAACTTCCTTTAGTTTGAAAAATGTCTCTCTAGATATTGACATGACAGATCTTATCTTAAATGTCATTTCCTAGGAGACATTATCCCTGATCACCCTAATAAAAGGAGCCTTCTCTCACACCCACTCTTATGGCAAAGCACTTATTCTTGATTATTTGCCTTATATTGCTTCTTAGGAGTCAGCTTAACCAGATAGATAGATAATATATTAGTTTTCTAGGATTGCCCTACCAAATACCACAGACTGAGTGGTTTAAACAACAGAAATTTATTTTTTCACAGTTCTGGAAGCTAGAATTCCAAGATCAATGTGTTGGCAGGTTTAGTTTCTTCTGAGGCTTCTCTTTTTGGCTTGCAGATGGCTCCCTTCTCACTATATCCTCACATGATATACAGAGCATAAAGGAATGAGGATGTTTTGGACTTTACAAAATGGATTCCATGGGAGCCATGACAGTAATGTCAACTCGCACATATTGGGAATGCCCTTAATGTGTAACCGGACCACCAAAAACTACAGAAATATCAGCCCGCCTCTGCAGGGGCCGATAATCATGAGTTCCCACTTTGAAAGGTCCATATAAGCTGAACACCTTAGCCAGACAGTGCTCAGGCTTAACCCAGTAGCATCTTGGATGGTGCACAAAGAGCTGAAGACTTTAACCTTCTGACCCCTTGTAGCCACTGGCTTGGGACCTAAGTGCAGCCTTTTGTGCCAATAGTCAACAGAGCTCACTTTGGAGATGCTCAGGCTTTTCATCTCTTTGCTTTGTCACGTAAGACACTGTACTTTCCATCTCTGTGTGTTGGATATTTACCTGCATGGATACCTGATTGGTTTATCTGAGAAAGTCCCATTCAAACCTGGCACTGTGGAAAAATACAAATGCATTCGAGAGTATTACTTCAGTAGCCACTTTTCTTGTTTACAATACATGGTCTTTACTTTGTGTGTGACACATGAGTTATACTGGGTTAGTCCTATTGGCCCCATATTGGCCCACCCATAGAATCTCATTTTACCTTAATTACATCTTTAAAGACCTTCAAATACAGACACATTTTGAGGTACTGGTGGTTAGGACTTCAATATATGAATTTTGAGGGGATACAATTCAGCCCATGATGGATAGATGATAGATGATGATGATGATGATGATGATGAATGATGATGATGACGATGATGATGATAGATAGATAGATCGATAGATCGATCGATCGATCGATAGATAGATGATAGATGATAAATAGATGATAGATGAGAGAGAGACAGAGACAGAGACAGAGAGACAAAGAGAGACAGAGAGAGAGAAGAAAGAAGATGGGTGTATGGAATCTCACTATTTTATTCTGCTGGGGAGAAACACTAGCCTGACTGTGGGCCTAAGGGAAGAAGTCTGGGGTTCTCCTACTTGCCCTAACCTTTTCTCTCCCACCTTCAAAGCATCTCTAATTCCTGAGTCTTATGATGTTAGTGGCATGGATCAGCTTGCTTCTTTTGATTTCCCATATCTACCTTTACTTCTTTCCTCTACCAGTCCCTTAACAAACCATAGAAAACTCAAATCATATGCAGTCACTAGCCATCTAGCTGTGTCTAAACTTCTGAAATATTGTTGGCATTTCTTACTGGCTATTGCTTTTCTCTTATTCATTTTATCATTTTGATTTTATACTTTTTTCCCTTCTACTATCATTTTAGTAGGGTTTAATGATGGTGTGGAGATAAATGTGCAGATTCAATGTTTCATGTTTAATTTAAAGTCTGTTATGCAACTTTAAGCTTTGTTTAATATGATTATAAGGTCTTAAACTCTGGATAATTCTTTATTCTTTTTTGTGCAGAAGTTTTATTCTTAGTGCATTAATAAATATATTTTTAGAATTAATTACATAAAAGGAGTATTATCCAGGAAATTATAAATACTATATCTAACATTGGCTCTAGTCACTGTGGAGCTGGTGAAATTTTTATGTATATATCTCGATTAATATATAACAAAATAATATCATATCATATAATAATATTTAGATCATTAAAAAAGATATTTGGCCCAAAGTAACTTTCAGTTTTTGTCCTCGTTACTTGCCTAGATAAACACTGTGTAGTCCAACCAAATTATCAGCTTGCTGTTCTCCAAACATGCCCCTCACATTTCAGCCTTTGTGCTTTTGTTTTGTGTGTTTCTTCCTCTTAGAGTGATTCCTTCTCACTTGTGATAGTCCTTTTCATATTTTCAAAGCCCATCTCAAAAGCCATCCTTCCTAAGGCTCTTAACTAGATGTTCTGTCTACTAGTTGTACTCTTCGAATTTAGTATTTGTACTTCTCTTCTGATCCTTTCTTGACTCTAGTCAAGTGGCGAGTGAACTTGGTTTATCTTTCTTACTAGCCTATAAGTGTTGAAAACAGAAAGCTCTAGACAATTATTCTTAAATGTCTTTACATTTATCCAGAGCTAGTAAAATCTGTTGATTTGAGTTCAAATCCCAAGTCACAATAACTTTTAGCTGATAAATATTGTGAAATATAAACTTATTTAAATACTAATATCTACAAAATAGAAAGTTACATGTTGTTTATACTATTATGCATCCCCCTGCCAAATTAAAACCCAAACCAAAACATTATAAAACCAAAATCATACTTAATTTTTATATTACATAAGCAATTTGGGTATTTGTTTTTGGTTTTTGCATTTTTTAAAGTTAGGAGAGTATCTTAAAACTGATTACATAGACTCATAAGGAAAGGTTTTAGAACATATTTAACATAGGCTTAAAGACTTGTGAGTCTGTTCAGTGCAAAAGACCCAAGGAGTGTCCTTGGTTATTATTAGAATAACAGCAAATGAAGAAGACATCTGTTTAAGAGATATTCCCGCTGAAACAAATTTGGGAGCAGAAATCAGTAATTTAAGAAGGGAAGAGAGCAGAACTAAGCAGATGATACATCTAGCAGTTTTTCCCTGAGAGGTTTTGACTATAAAGAAGAGGCACTACTGATGTACTAAAAACCCTTCAGGGAAAGATGACGCTTCAGTGCATTGATCTGTGCCACAGAATTGGATATTCAGAGGAGTGAAGATAGGTCAGCTTCAATAATTTCAAAAGAATTTGACTTCCTTGAAAGCCACACACATTTCAATATAACAAATAGTATAATTTTTCAACATTGTACAGCATTACTGAGTGATAACCAATGATTTTTTCATCTTATTTTTTCCATGGCTATGTCATCAGATACAAAAAACAAAGCACATTTTATTTTCTGCCCTCTGTATATATGACCAAGGAGTGGCATGTCACAAGAAAATGAAAATATAAGAAGACACAAGACCAAGTATTTTAAAAAATTAAGCAAAAGGAGTAGCTAACAGGCCATACTTTGTCACATTATAGGTAATAATTATCTACTAAATAAATGAGTAATAGATTAATGCTTCAAATCTGATCACTGATGACAAAGCATTAAGTGATCATTAGAAACTGATATAAAAGAAGTAACAAGAACTAATCAAAATATCTTTTTTCCATATTGTAACAGTTAGCAAATCGTACTTCCTACACAGACCCACAGCATGGTAGAACAGGTTATAACATCAAATAACTCACAGTTCCTCATTATGCATAGAAGAGCCTATAGGAGTATATGGATTGCTGAAGTCTTTTGTCCAGTGCCAAAAGCTAATTAATGAAAAAGCTAAGACTAGAATTTCAGCCTCCTCCTTTTTTGTTCATGTATCATGCCAAGATTATTGAACAATAGATGCAACAGCTATTCTGATAACTTACCCAAAAAGCACTTAGAAGCCTTATTATTATTATTATTTTTAATCAGGACAACTTATATAATTCTTCATTTTGTGTGTAGTGGTGTGTATTTATCTCTGGCTAGAAGGAATAAGTCATAACTATATGACTTCATTCATTTACCTGACCAACAGTGTGTTCCCACTATATGTTAGTCTTGGCAAAATTTATTGTTTCAATTCATTAATGATATCCTTAATAATGATGGGTTTTTGATACAAATAGGTGCATCCACATGGTTTAAGGAGAAATAAATAGGCTTCATACAGCACATGGCCCTGTTTTACTTAAGATCCTTTCATTTGACACTCAACCTGTTTTCTTCTATGGCTATAAACAATTCCTTTAACTTCAGGCAGTCATTTGTAAAGCAATGCCCTTAATTCCAGAACTATCAAGAATATGGATGAATCATTGCACATTCAGTCTTTTATATGGTAAGTATATAACAGAGTCATATTATTAAGGACAGGGCTACAGGAAAACAGAACTAGTCTATTATTACAGATGAGATTTTCTAGTTTTTAAGAAATATTGTACCAAACATAATGTTATATAAAAGTAAAGAAATCTTAATAGATATTTAACTCTCTTCCTGGAACTTGGTTGTTGGGTGGTAGGAAAGAGCTTTTTCGGGGCATTTGTAATGGATTTCTTTTTGTAGCTTTCATGATTATTAGGCAAAGCATGTCATGAAAATAGTAAAGCTATGTCTTTTGCTTTCTGAGCAGGTCTCTGTAAGCAATTTAATATGGTTCACTGAGAGAGGGTATGGTAGCTAGTCCATATTAAGCCTAAACAAACTGCACTAGAAATTGAAATGGTTGTTCCTGGCTCAATTCATGCCACTGGATTAAACTGAAATATTACCCATGTCATGAAGGGATATTGAAGAGAGTTGTAATTCTGTTGGTTTCAACTAGGTACTGCCAGAAGTAACTGCCATATGAAAAACAGTGAAAATACATTTTCCGAAGAGTTATTAGTTAAAGGTAAAACTTCAACAAGGAATGCAATTCAAAATAGTAATAAAATAAATAATAAAAAAATTATTTGCTATCTACAAGAGTAAAATTATGGAAAGCTGTCATCGGTGAAATTACCCTGCTCATAGAATTACAGAATTGTTTAGATTTCTTTTATTGCTTCTGTTGAATAAGCCGAGTTTACATTGTTTTCAGAGATACACACATTATATTATTTATTTCCATAAGTGGTAAAGTTTCAACATCATAAATAACTTTCCTACAGCTTGTTGGTTTTATTTAGTATGTACATATTAATGTCTTAAATTACTCTTCTATAGCACATTCAATGAGCATACTAATAAAATCACAGCCACTTCAATGACCTTGAGACTGAACCCTAGTCCTTCATCTACAGAATTTTAAAAATGCAGACACAGAGGAGGCACAGGGAAGATGCATAAGTAATTGTGGACTCAAAGCATGTTTACCTCTGGAAGTATTCGCTCCCCAAACGTTGTTAATATTTAAATGTACATTTTCTGTAAGCAGAAATTCTCTAATAATGAGAACTTTGCAACCAACCTAAAATTTTGCAGGTGCCAGTCTTTCAATTAGACCCTATAACTGTGCTAATCTCTATAACAGTAATTGTCAATGTGACAATCTCTTTAATCACCAAAGCACTTTGCACGTATTAATCGGAAATCTCACATAACTCCTCTGAGATGTGGTTATCTTCTTTTTTAGAGAAAGAACAACTAAGGATAAGTGACTCATTCTATAACTGCAAAGAAGAGTCAGGTGCAGAACTAGGATTAAAATCCTGGGACCAGCAACTACTAAAATCAACAATCTTATATCAGCAAAGCCATTTTTGGATTTTGATTCCCTAATAAGGAGTGGAATATAGAGACATGAAGATATTAAAGACTATCTAGTTAAGTGTGTTCATACTTTGCTTCTGCCATGTAGGTTTATGTTTCCCTAATTCCTAAGGGTGAGATTACAATAAAAAGTAATGAATCTAAAAAAACTCTAAAGTAATGATAAGTTTATTGTATATTATTATAATTTGAAGTAATCCCCAGAAGCTCACTACATTCAACACTCAGAAAATACTTGAAGAGAATCTTTTCTCTGAGAATATTACTATTGAGGACATTTCAGGGAAGGGCAATATAGATTTTGTGGTTATCAAAAGAACTAAATATTATCTCTGTTATCACATACTTTTTTTAGTTTTAACATTACCACAGTATTTTAATTAGTAAGCAGACAAAAAAGTACTTTTTGGATGGTTGTTTTCATACCATCTGCTGTTTTGAGGAAAAATTTAAATGAGAAAAGTGTACTTTTTCAAATTATTTGCATTCTACAGAATATATTTACATTCTACATTAAACATTTTTAAAATTAAAAATTAGATTATATTTTTATTATGAATGTAGTATATACTTATAAAACAGTTAAAATTAATATCATTGAACATTATAAAAACCTGAATATCAAGGTTTGGTTGCAATTTACTTAAAGTCGATCAATTACATTAATTTAACTCTTGAATAGTATTACAACCCACGAACATCCCATAATTTACTAAATCCTATAGTGAGGAGCTTGTCCAATGTTTATTATTAACAATGCTGCAGTAAGCATCTGTATTAGTTAAGGAACATTAGCAACTCTACAAATCTCCAAATATATCATGACTCAAACATGATAGAACTTTTTTCTCATGTCACATAAAGAACAAAATCCATGTTCTTGATCTGTGGAGGCTTTGCTCCAAGTAGGAGGGCCTAGGTATTTCTATGTTAAGACTACTATTTTTATCATGTGGCTCTCAAAGTCTCTGCTTGTTTGCCTCAAGCTGGTGGAAGAAGAAAGAGCATGGGGATTATGTTTGTTTGGCCTGTTTTTTAGGAGGCAAACCTGGAAGTGCTGCACCTTAATTCCAGTCATCTATTATTTACTAGAGTTTAATTGCAGGGCCACATCTAACGGTAAGGAGATGAGGAAATTTAGTCTAACTCTATGCCCAGGAAAAGGAGAAAATAAGTTTACCAAAGAACTAGTCAGTCAATGCCACAATACCCTTATCTGTCTCCTCATATATCTCCACTTATAAGAGTCTACCTAGGGCATATATCTATATATGGAACTCTTTAATCTTAGTAAGACTCAGTAGATCTACAACTTGATTTGACATCAAGTGTTTTGCTATTCTCACATCCTTGCTAGCTCTTGAGATGATCAGCTTTTTAAATTTTTGCCCATTTGATAACTGTGAGATAATAACAAACTATGGCTTTAATTTACATTCTCTTGATTAATAAAAATGTCAGGATCCTTTCATGATTATTGGTCACTCAAGTGGTTTCTTCTATAAACTTCCTGTTTTTATCTTTTCCTCAGTTTTCTTTTTTCTTTTTTTGTATTATTTGTTCTTTATATATTCTAGATGATAATCCTTTGATGGTAATTTGCATTACAAACATATTCTCCTGGTTGTGGCTTATATTTTTATTTTATTTATGTCTCTTGGTATACAGAAGTTAATTTTAATGTTTTTTAAATATATCTTTTCCTCTATCTTTTGTGCTTTTCTGCATTTTGTTTAAAAAATTCCTTCTCCACTGATATCATGAACATATTTGCCTACATGTTCTTTTAAGTGTTTAAAGCCTTGCTTCTTTATATTTAGCTTTTAAATCAACACGAAATTTATTTTCAGATAAGTATAGATAGTAATCTAATTTTCTTCCATATGTATAGCCAGTTGTCTCAGCACCACTTATTGAATTATCCTTTCTTTCTCAAGTCATTAGTAATTGTATTTCTATAACATATGATTTTCCATATACACCAGAGTCTGTTTCTAAGTCCTGTTCCATTAAACCTACCATGTACTCTTTAACACTTTTCACAGAATCATGAACTGTTGTATATGCATCTTTAAAATGGAGTTTTTGTTATTTTTTAATAAAATGAGTTAATTATATAGATACTTTTCTTTTGTCTTCTTTTCACTCCACAATCTTTTTGTGGACATTTTGCCAAGTCACATGAATTAATTCTCTTTGACGGGTACATAATAGTTCTTGGTATTTATGTAGTATTGACATGTTCATGAGAATTCACTTTATTTCAAACTTTTGATCTCTGAAAATAACGCTGAATTAATTAAACATTCTTATATAAATGAACTAAGATCTGTTCTCCCTACCACTCAACTGAAGTAGCATTTCTGGGTTATATGGTAGCTGAATGGAAAATTTTAGAAGATTTTTTATGTACTGTTCTCCAGAAAAACTGTTGCAGTTCCTCTTTCTACCAACTACATATGACAGTACCTTTCCCTCTCCTCATTATGCCCAGCAATAGGTATCATTGCTGATTTCAATGTTTAGCAGTCAGGTGCATGTAAATTGTTATTATGTTTTGCATTTCCTTGAATCATAATAAATTGGAGAATCTTGTCATATCTTTGACTATTTATAATTGTATATTCATATTAATTGTCAAATTGCCTTTTTGATTTTTGTCATTTCTTATTATTTTGAAGCAGTTCCTTTTATAGGACAGATATTAGCCTTTTCTCTCATCATCCACATTATGAATTTTTCTAAATATAACATAATTCTTTTGACTTTGTAGTATATTTTTAACAATAATATAGTGAAATAATTTTTGTCACAATAATTTAAATTTGAATATAGTCAAATATTTTTTCTGGTTAAGACAGTCACCTCATTCAAAATTATATGTGTTACTTCACACCTTCTAGGATGGCTATACTTTTTAAAAAAAATAACAAGTGTTGATGAGGATGTGGAGAAATTAAAACACTTATACATGGCTGGTGAAAATATAAAATGCTGCAGCCACTGTTGAAAACAGTTCGATGGTTCCTCTAAATGTTGAACATAAAATTACCATATGATCCAGCAATTTCAGTCCTAAATATATACTCGATAGCATTAAAACCAGTGGCTCAAACAGATCCTTATATGCCCATGTCCACTGAAGCATTATTCACAATAACCAAAAGGTGGAAGCAACCCAAGTGTACACCAGCAGATGTATGGGTAAACAAAATGTGACATAATCACAGTAGGTATAATGGAATATTATTCAGCCTTAAAAAAGAGCGAAGTTCTGATATGTGCTACATCATGGATGAACCTTGAAAACATGATACTAAATGAATCAAACCAGAAACAAATAGGACAAACATGATATGATTTAACTTATATGAAATATCAAGAATAGAGAAATAAATTAAGTCAGCATTTGATCAATTGAATTTTCAGAATTGCTAATTGGAACAACAGCTACTGTGTGATTAGTCTGTCGCTTTTCCTCCATTTGTATATTGGGTGTATTGGATGGGGCGTGGCAGAGGAGAAGGGATGACTTCTGTTTTTAATTCATAGGATTCTGGATTAAGAGAAACTACATTTGGACCTGATATAAATCATAAGATTCTCAACTTGGAGCCTGATGCCATGGTTGGATTAGACATTTTGGAATCCTAGGTTGAGAGCTTGTAGCAGTTTGAATGATTAGCCTTGATCTTTCATTTCTGTAGCATTGACAACCTTGTCATTACTCATCATGGGTAGAGTATATTTCCTTACTCTGATTTTGGGCTTGGCTGTGTGACATTTCCACTTGATCTCTTTCATCTCTGCTTTTGCCTTGAGGAGAACTTTCCAAAGATGATTTCTCCCCTTTTCCTTGGGTCTTTAGAATGAATATATGTACATCAAAGCAATTCTAGCCAACCGACAGGACTTCATAAAGGAAGCAGAACTGCCCGGCTGAGCCATCCCGGATCAGCAGAGTTGCCTTAGTCAGTCTGCAGATCCGTAAAAAACAAGCAGTTTTGTTTTAAGGTGATGGTTGGTAAACTTTCTCTTTAAAGGGCCAGATGATAAATATTTTAAGTTTTGTAGGCCATGCAATCTAGTTCTCTACAGTGCAAAAGCAGCCATAGATGATTCAAAAATCATCTGTGTTCCAATAAAACTATTTATGGATATCGAAATTTGAATTTATATAATTTTCACAGTCACGGGATATTATTTCAACTTTTTCCACTTGTTTAAAAATATAAAAACTATTCTTAACTCATTGGCAGTTAAAAAAAGAGTGGCAAGTTGGATTTGGCTCCTGGGCCAAAAACAGTTTGTGGACCACTGCTTTCAGACTGAATTTTGTGATCTTGCCTGAAATTTTCTTCACTACCCTAAGGTGGATAATCTATAGCTCATCACGGCAAATATTTCTAAAAATTCTTTATAGAGATCTCCCTCTTGCAAAATTCCTACTTCTTATGGTAGCTGTTCAAACTTCATCTTTTCTTTTTATACTTGTCTCTCTCTCTCTGCCACATCTTAGACCATTTTCTTCTTATCAGTGCATCTCCAAATTATTTGTTATGTAAAACTATTTACTCTTGTATTATTTTTTCTTTCATTTTTATTTTATCTTTTATCTCTGATAAGCAAAAACCAAATGCTTTCCTTGGGACCTGCCCTCTTAGAAGGTCAGGTACATGGACATATACATATTTATCATTTACCCAGGCACACGTAATTTACTCATACCAATAACATTACCACTTGATGCCATAAGAAAATTTTTAAAAGCAATTTTGTGTATTAATACTAAACTCTTTTTAAAACTAGTATTTCATATAGATAGGAATAAACAGTAGTCCCTCCTATCATGAAGGCAAAAAGAAACAATCCATTAACTGATATATCACAATTAAATGAAACCAGAAACCCAGGAATTTTAAAGTGATTCAGCACTGCAAGTATTTTCAACTCTACTTCTAGATACTGACATTCAAACTGGGAGTTCACTGTGACAATTTCAGCAAAGCACTATTAGGTTACATACATCTGCACTTGTTCAGATAAACATACTCACCAAACCTTGTAATTCCCTTTAGAAGGATAAGGAAGCCCATTAACCGAATCTCATCACCGACCAGGATGAAATCGGTTATCTTTTGTCAAGGACAGTTTATAACATATCCCTTGGTACCTAGATCTACTTGATGTGCTTGTGGTATTTCAGACTGTGGAATATATTTTCTAGTCTAAAATTCAAATAAATGAAGAAGGATGAAATCAGGCTTTCCCTTCACCATTTTATTTTCCTACCAACTTCCCTCATAATATTTTAATCCGAAATTATTTTTTAGGAATATTTTCTAGGACAAGGATGTGGATTTGAATATCAACTGCACGGTGATCAAACTTGATTAATTTTGATCAAAACTGGAAAGAAGGAGAAATAAGGAGAGGAAGAGAAGATAAGGCGTGAGAGAGGGCATGATAGATGAGTGAGGGGAGAGGAAAAAGAGAAAGAGTGAGGAGGGAGAGATGGGGAGCAAAAAAAGAAAGAATAGAACTTACATTAGAGAATAAGGTTAATTTCTTCTGAAATCTCCTGGATCCAGAGGAAAGAAATAACTGTCTCAGATCTTGCCTTGTAGAAAAGACTTAATTAAAAAATTTAAAACTCCTGAAAGAGCTGTTTTATTGGCATAGTAGCTGTTTCAATGTTAACAGCACTTTTGAATTTTAAATACAGCTGCTTTGTCCCACTTCAAAAACTTTAGAAAAGGGATACATTTTTAAAAGTTCAAACAGGAAAATACCTCAGAGATTGGGGTCTAAAATTTTGAGGGCGGGATAGCATAATGACTTCACCTCACCTGCAAACTTTCATCCTTGATTTATTCAGACTGCTGTGCAGAGAAAATGCCCAATGCCGCTTCTGAGTGTGGTAATGGCAAGATGTGACATCCAGATCACGCTTCAAAGAAGGATTTTTTGCCCCAGCTTCTGGGAGAGCAATCAGCAGACAGCCTCCAGCTACTTCAAGATCTGCCTCAGCTGCAGAGTCATTTTAGCCAAGGGCATGCCCTTCCTAAGGCAGCCTATATCCAGTGATTACTTGTGGTGAGAATATGAAGGTCCAGCTATTTCTGGCCTATAGCAGAACAACTCCTATGGATGTATGCTTCACAGCTTGTGGGGGTGTTGTCTGAGGCTTCGTCGGGCCTGCATTGCATTCCATTTCTCCCTCTGCCTGATCCTGTTTCCTTCCCCTACCTTCCACAGTGTTGATCTCTAATCAATATCCTGTACCCACACTCCATCTGTCTCAGTGTCTGTTTCCAAAGAACCCATCCTGCAGCATTTGGTTCAGGAAATGAATGTTGTCATTGATTTGTGATGTCTGCTGTGAGCCAGGATAAGAACACTTTTTGCCAGGCTTTTACCATTCTTGTTCTTCTAGACTTAAACTATCAGGACAGAGTAATCAGTAATTTTCTGGGCCTGAGAATTAACATCAAAGGGAATATTGGGAAATACTAGAAAGATTCAGTCATTTATTCATAAAGCACTTATGGGTATTAGCTCTAAACCAGGTAGAATCTAGTAGTATATACAAACAACTAAAACTCAGTTTAATAGCTCCTACCTGGAACTCCTTAAAGAGGCTGTAGAAGCCTAGAAAACAGAAAACGGCCGAGGGAAGTTGGGAAGAAGAAACGACACCTGTTTTCCTATCATAGAAAGAATGTGGCAGGGCTCCTCAAGTATCATAGGTGGAATGCACACAAGAGGCGAGTTAGGAAGCATGGCACGCTCGGTGGTTTAGCATGACGAAGTATAGGGCGGTAGCGTGGGGAAGCTTGGAGACAGATCAGGTTGGGAGGTGAGTATGAGACTAGAACATCTGGTTATTGCCAATTGCAGGAGGGTTTTTTTCATTTGTTTTTTGTTTTTGTTTTTGTTTTTGCCTTGCTCAGAAATTTGGACTTTATCCAGCAGCCAGTGGGCACTTCTGGAGGGAAACTGATTATGTTATGTGGGTGTTAATGTCTTCAACAGATATTAAGCTTTTCATGTGTTTTTCTGGATCTACTATTGTTGTCCTTTGGATTAGTTTACACCTCTGTGGGCCCTTTATCCTCTAAAGAGGGTGAGTATTTCAGGGACCACCAACTAAAGATGAGTAAAATATGACCTGTGAATCAGATTTCTGAATTAACTTCCTTTTTGTTATCCTGGAGCTTTGGGGAAATCGTGTGTAATAGTGTGTGTCTGGGCTGTACTGGAGGTATCTCCCTGGTGTGCCAGCAAGTGGAATTAGGAAACACCCGGCTGGAAGTCCTCCAACTGCTCTGTGCATGCTGTCTCCTTAACTGGGATAGGATGCTTAGGGACACAAACAGATGTCCAGCTACATTCCCTGATTTGTCTGGGTCTCAGGAGCCCCATGAGAAAGTCCATAAACTCATTTACAATAAACTCATTAGAGTTTATTACAGATACAGCTGATAGACCCAGTGAGGGGGTGGGAGTTCAGGACAGTGAGAGGGAGAGGGGATGGCTCATGACTGAGGGAGGGGTATCTCTCGAGAAGTATGAATGCAGGAGCATCGCCAGGATCCTTGGCAGAAATAACTCATAAGTGTAAGCTTAGGGGTAGGCTCAGTGGCAGGCCTAAAAGTAGCAAAGAGCAGTCATTCTGGTATAATAAGAAGTTGTATTTGAAACTGTTTTCACAATTGCCTCCCACAGGAACGTGCTCCCTGGGAAGGAGGAAGCTAGGTAGTAAGATCGATAGCATATTGCACAAGTAATTCTGCCATAAAAGCTTCACGAAGAGCTGGACTAGGGAAAGGGTAGATAACACCTCCATCTAGAGAGGAAATTGAAATCCAGAGACTGGGAGGCAGGGGGTAGAGGAACTCACTGGTGTCATTAGAAAAACAATACGATTCTAATCTCTGAAAGGAACTTGACAGTGAAGAGTGAGGGAAATGTAGTTAGTAACATTAATAGGACACTGTGGCATTAAATGTGAGAAGTGGATCTGACAATATGTCTGTGACTATTTAGGTAGATGATGATATGACAGTTTAGTGAGGGATTGCAGGGGTAAAAGGACCAGAGTGAAGAAAAATGAGAAAAAAAAATGAATTTGACTTAGGGAAAGTTTTTATATGTTGGAGCATGTTGTTTGATTGTCTGGCATAGTATTTGGGTTTCTAATATACCAGGCAATTGGGTAACTTGGATTAGAAATTTTTTAAGAGAGCTGGCAGATGAAGAACTAATATTGGAGGTGGCGAAGAATAGAAGCTTAGAAAATACCATAGTTAAGGAACAATCAGAGTCAATAGGATGAAAAAGATGCAGAGAATGCATGGCAAAAATATAGAGAAAAAAGGGGAGATCCAGGCATGAGTATTTTGTGCAAGTTTTGGGGATTATTGCTATTCTGGAGATACACATTGGAAAGAGGAAATAGTAAGGGTGAGGTCATCACTGTGAGATAAAGTTGTCTATTTAATAAGACCAAAAGAAAATGTGGCCAATGAAACTTGATTTGTGGTCATATAGCTAGGAAAAGTCCCTCAAACCACCAAGATGATACTGATTCTGTAGCCATGTGACTGAACGTATTGTAACGCAGAGAAAGGATGCTAAGGGTCTGCTTTCAGAGACATGGGCAAAAGAGAAAATCCAGTCCTAAGAAGCAAATGCAATTATTAACAAAGGGAAGGACCACAATTAGTGCCCTCAGTTACCTACCCCATTCTTTTCCATTGTCTGTTCCTGTACGTGGCTCACAACCACACCCAAAGGAGCTGCCTCAGAATCTCGAGGGAATTGACATGACACTGGACAAGTAGTGTAGTTTGACAAAACATTTCTCAGGAGGTTTTATTAAATGATACCATGGTTGAGAAACTCCTGCTGTAGACCTGCAATTCGACCATTTCTAAAGTACCTGGTTTAAGAAATGTTCTAACAATTGGACAACCCAAGTTGCCACCTAGTGTAGATTGCAATGCTTAGGCAAGAATTATCTCAAAATTGTCCTCAGTGCTCCATCTACCCAGTACTATTTAGGAATGGCTTTACAACTATTGGACATGCTGCTTTTCCGAGATTATCCTTTGATTCAAGTACATTTCAAGTTGAAGAGAAGAATCAGCTACCTCTCCTTGGTCATCCTTTCTATACTCTGTCTTGGATGTGCCATGCTTCCAGGGGGTATAGTTAGAAGTCTCACCTCCTGCTTGTGCTCTTTCTATACCCCTTACCCTCCTTTTCTGGGTGTGCTCCAGGAACTCTAGTCAGTCACTCCATGAAAAATGCCACAACTGGATATAGCACTGAAGAATTTGCCTCTCTTTAAAGAAGGGTAGATTTTTCATGTTTCCTCAGAACTAAGGAAATAAACTAATGCCATATTTTTCTTGTTTTATCACGCACATGATAAGGGAAAAAACAAGATTTATTGAAGAACACGCAAATATTTGTTGTTTATAATGTGAAAAATAAGTTAAACCAGCAGAAGAAATTTTGGCTTCTGTAGCCTTTAAGTAATATTCACTTTTCTTGAAAATAATGTTGAACTGAGATCTGTTTTTCAAATTGCACAAGAATTAATTAATATTTTCCTCTTTTAAAAAATTATAGCTTTGTTTTCAAACATGAATGAGACATTTGAATCTATTAATAACTAAAAACGTAAAAATATTATTAGCAGAAGCTAAGCAAAACTGAAACTCTTTTATAAAAAATGTTCCTTAAAGATGCAAGAGAGCTGCCTGCTAAAAATCAACCAAAATAAGTCCAGAAGTGTTTCTTCTTGAGAAAATATAATGTAATTGGTAATTACAAAGCCAGAATAGAATAGCTACTCTAAATAGTTGATTAAGGCTCAATGAGTTTTGAAAAAATGGACTATTCTGTAGGTAAGGGAGATCTCGTGAAATAAATGAAATGAGGTAAAGACATTTTTTTATTTATATGGGGGAGAGGCTGCAATCTCATCCTCTCAGCCACTCACATTACAAATTAGTTTTGTTAAAAAACTGAACTAAATTCACTACTTATGAAGATTTCATTTTTCAGATAAGTGTTTTCTTTTCAAAAGATTATATGTATATATTTAGCTCATTAATTGAAGGCACAATGAAATGAATACTTAGAAATTCTCTGACATAATTTCTTATGCTATTTTAAGGCACAACCATCAATTTGCTTTCCTGATGTTTCTTTTAATTCATTTATTTGTTCCACAAATATTTACTGAGCACTCACCATGTTCTAGGCACTATGTTTAGAATTCTTAGAGAAAAAAAACAAAACAAACAAAAAAACACTATTTAATTTTGATTTATGCAGAGTTAAGAGAGCAGTGGGAATAATGTAAAGGGCAGTGAGAAGAAAGGAAGCTCTCCTTCTTAGAACCTTTGCTAAGAACTCTTATCTGGCTACATACAAGCAAATAACCTTACTAACAAACACAGACAGGGTCTGGTTAAATATGTTGATTTCTCTAATCTATGTTTTTAAGAAACTGACAGCAGTTATGGCAGAGGTCATCTTAACCATGGCCTTCTTGGGCCCCTGGAGGCCACCAAATGCCTATTTCACTTTTATTTAACAGAGAAAAACTAAATTAAACCAATTACATTTAGAAGGCAAATCAACCAACTGAACCAATAAGCCACACAAACAACTTAAGGGAGTCCAGAGACCCAACTGGAAATGGCCATCATAACTGATGAGAGGGAAAGGGCCTGCAGAGGGAGTGGGTTGGAGAAGATAGCAAGTCCCTTCTAATAATCAGATTCTGAAGATCAGTAGTGAGAAAGTATTAATAATTCCTTAATATATTGACAACTGAGAGGCTGAAATGTCATTTGAATGGAGGTGTGTAGGGATGTGCACGTCCAGTGGTCTTTGTGGTGAACTGCTGACCTCTGCTTCCTTATATCCATTTCCTCCCTCTTTTTCTTCTTTCTTTTCTTTTCATTACTGACAAAACAATATTATTCCTACTTCATGAAGATGAAAATCTTCTCTGTAGTGCTTCCTCCAGGTCTTAGATGTTAATAAACTTACTCTCAAAAAAGTCAGAGTAAGCTTAGTGGTTAAAAGCATGAGTTTTGAAGTCAGATAGACCTAGGTTTAAGACTTTTCTATCAGTCTTAAGTGATAGATTCTTTAAAACTCTTTACTATCTGCGTGACCTTTAACGATGTATTTATCCTGTCTCAATCTCAGTTCCCTCTTTTGTAAGGTACAGATAATGAATAGTATTTACCTTACAGATGTTCTAATAATTAAATGGTAAAAAGCAGCACTGAACATGTTTTAAGACTCAGATAAATGTGTTTTAAACATCTTTGAATGAAGAGCTATGACACATGGCACCTGAGTGCCCTAGCAATAGAGGCCAGGCATATATAGAAAGGGTTCTTCTGCCATTAACTGTTTGCAGGGTACATGACTTAGTCATCATTGTATTCTCAGTATCAAACCCTGTTGTCAAAACAGCAGTGGACATTCAGGGTTTGTTCAGTAAATGAGTAAATGAATCAATGAATGTTCTAGAAGACCAAATAAGTTTCATCTCATTGGTAGGGAAATATTGTTAGGGTACATATGTGCTTGGCTGCGCCAATCAATCTGCCATGTCTGTCTAGCCAGGAAACAGGCACAAGGAGCAGCAGCGTGAGTGCTACTTATTTATGCATTGACCCAGGCCTCCACCCTTAATCTAGTCAAAGTAAGAAATCAGAAGTTGGAAGTAAGGTGATAGTATTTCCTTCTGTGTCCACTAGCTCTTAATTAGAAGAGATAACTAATCTTACCACATTCACCTTAGAAGGACTGGAGTCAGAGAAGTTGTGTTGGTCACAATCTAAAGCCCAATTATGCAAACCACGAGCACTGTTTCTCTCATTATTTCTTTTAGACTCAGAGAAACAGATGTTTTTTCCACTTTAACTTTTTCCATTATTTTTTAGCTTCCATTTCGATTCAGATACTGGAGCATCTTGTATTTAATTTGCTGTTTGACAGATTTTACTCGATTAAGCTAGATCAGATTTACCAGTAGAGATTTTAAAAAATAACAATGGAGACTCTATCACAGAAACTCTGATTCACAGTTCTCAGCATGACACTAAGTATCTATTTTTGGAAATTTCACATGTGATTCTGAGGCAGAGCTTGAGTTGAGAATTATTAATATACAAAATACTTCTTATTAACTTTATTTGAATGATGTTTTCAGATATTTTTACTTATGGATCCTTAGTTTCCTTATCTTTAAAAAGAGAATAACATTCCAAAGTTACTGCAATAATCAGAGATAATATTAAATATCAATTATTAATATTTTTGCCCCTAAAGAGATGTTGTAAGGAAGATATTCTAAAAGGATTTGAAGGATTTAGAGAAGTGTATTATTATCAATATTAATAGTCTTTTAAATTTATAAAATGCTACTGGTTTACCCTGAATGATCATGGAATTAGATATACCATTCTAATTAACTTACTTCCCTGGACTAGCCGGAAAATAAATTTTGATATAATTCTCACTGCTGAAAATATTCCTAAAATCGGATAGTTTTTTTCTGCCTTAAAAAATCTACTATTGTGCACATTATTAAATCAATTTTGACAATTCCAGTCCAATAGAGTTATCATTCAGAATCAAACATTTTTTATTATATAGCAATATAAGCATTGCTTATTGAAGAAGACCAAGATGAAGTATTTAGACACTCAGGATCTATCTAAGAGATTGATTTGGTTCTTGTTTTTAATGTAAACCACTGTTAAATCCATTCCTGGTTTCCTCAATCATCGTGAAGATATAGTGTTGTGGAATAGTCCTGTGCAATAACATCTGATATCAGCTCTCAAGAACTCCCTCCTCAACTGAGTGCTTTTAAATTCTATCCTCAGCCAAAAAGTGAAAACAAATAGGACTGGCCTTTGATATATGTTAGCACTTTAGGCTACATTCCAGGGAGGGCAGGAGTAGGGAGACTGAATTTCCTGCTATTCTAAGTCATGGGCCTTCAACACCACTGGGAGGCCATTATTTATACTTCAAACAGTAGAACAGTCACCCTCTTAGAATAATATTTGCCTTTTCAAGTTCTCATGAAGACGAAGTGTGTTAACATTTGTAAGAACACAGACGGGCTCTTGGTCCATGTCTATCTTGTTTACTAATCTATCCCTAGTGCCTAGAAGAGGACTTGAAAATATTTGAGTGAATGAATAAATGTTGTTCTTCCTTTTCTCATCATCTTTCCAGTACTTTTACTATATTTTTCCAATAGTATTTATCATATTCTATATTATAGTCTTGTTAGTCATATAATCTCTTACATTATACAATAAGCTCCTTTAGCACAGGGCTTATGTCTCTCACAACTTGGTTCTTCCACAGTGCATAACATAGTATCTGACATAGAAGCTCAATGAATGCATGTTGTAAGTAAACCCAACTACATAAATAGTATATATAACAAATGCTAATCACATTATTTTCATAAACAGTTTTGACTAGTAATAGAAACACTCCACCCCAAATATTCTAAGTGAATTTAGGAGAAAAAGCATTACTGACAATACCTTATATTTTTGTTTCAACATTTTTGGATAACACGGCTTGGTTTTTAAACTCAATACATGTGATGACTATTTCAATGATATTTAAAGTCACACAAATATGTAAGACCTATTATGATAGAATTTTTTTGCAAACCGAAAGGTATTCTAAGTGGTGCAGCTCTATTTTTGTGAAGAATGCCGCCAGCATTAGACTCACTGGAAAAGAAGGGGAAATTGGGTTGATTCCTTAATTTTAGCCTCCGTTAGGTGATTGTAGTTCATTATTTGCTAGGTTACCTGAGGGTACACTTCATCAGCCTTGACACATTTAGCATGCAGTTGCTTTGTGTCTCCCGAGATGCAGGCTTTCTCAGCCTGCCACTCCTCCTGAAATCTCCCCACGTCCTCCCAAAGAAGTACTAGGTCAATATTATGCTTTTATT
>NW_006441955.1:19356893-19361878 GCF_000325575.1 Pteropus alecto
TTTCCCTAAACTATTTTCATTATGTGATTGTATCTGCTGGCTTAGCCCTTCCATGCTAGTCATTTGTTTTGCCTCCAAGCATCTGACCTTTAAAACTATAATGCATCTAAGTGGCTTATTGAATAAGATATGTATGTCTGTTTGTAGTCAGGCATGACTGTGATTATATACTAAGTCTTACTGAAGTGTTTCAGCCTTTTCAACACTGTGTTAATACTCATAATAGCCTGCCAAATTTCCTAATTGTTATGTGATTATTAAGCTTATACTGCATTAAAAAAATGGTAGGTTTGTTATTGGTTCTAAGACTAAAGACTTTGATGTCCCCCCAAATACTATAACTTTTCAGACCATCAAATGCATATGCAAAGTTAGTTTGTATAGTATTGAAATGATAATCCTTACGAACAAAGAAACAATAAATGTAAAATATCTAGTTTTCAGGAAGGTTTGTTTCTACTTCTTATTATATTTTCATCCACAAACTAAAGATTAATGGCTTAGAAAGCATTCTTCTAAACTGTGAGTTCACTATTTACAAGATAATTGTAGATAAATAGAAGGCAATTATTTTTAGCTAACCTAGAGGATTGCTTTAAATGTGGTCAATGAGTAGAAAATGGATAATGTTTGATAATTATCAATGTATATTTTTAAATGCTATTTTACCTGGGTATTAGAGACAAATTTTCAGGTGATTAAAAATCTAGAAAAAAGTTCTACTTCAAAGATAGGAAAATAATTTATAACTCTGATATTTTAAAAACATTAACTGTAAATTGCCCATCAAAAATGGTAGCATATGTAGAGATCAGTACCAGGCTATATATAGATATAATATAAGGAGAAATAGAGAGGCACAACTTTAAGAAAAATTTTAAAAGTGCTGGAAGTCAGAGTGAGAGCATTAAAAGTTAATCAGCTATTATTATGATGTGGTCCTCCAATTAGTACTTTAGTACCTTAATAACAGTATTTGATAGCACTTGTCACAAATGTATGGTAAAGGTTTATGTGCCCATCTTGCCCTATTAAACTGTGATCTCATCTTGTGGATTGGACTATAATAGTCATTGTTGCATCTGCAGTACCTAACCCAGTGCCTAGTGCAGGACAAGTTTGCATTAATTTTTAATTTGATTAATTAATTATGTATTAATAATTTAGTGAATTAAATAAATATCATAGGTAAAATATAAAAACAAAAATAATTTGTAGCTATATTCAAGTAAAATTCAAGTAAAATTTGTAGCTGTATTCAAGTAAAATTCAGAACTAAAATATAATTTGTGCACCATAGTTAACATTTGACAAGCTCTTTTAAATTATGAATTCAGTTTTAGAGTAGAATTTATAAGAATAATATTGAGAAACTTGATAGATTAGAAAAAAGACAACATATCTGTTTGGGGAGATAGGAAGCTGGTATTTTGATCAATTCATCCAAAAGATTAGGCAAATTCCCATGGAATTTTGCTATAGGGATTTATAGTAGGGCAAGACTCTTAACCCAAGATTTCAAATATTTGTCTATTCAGTTGTCCTTAAGGTTAAATTTTAAGTCGATTTTAAAATAATGATACTACATTCTATATTAGCTAAGACCAGGTTAGGCTTACAGTAACAAAAACTTGACCTCCCACTGCTTACTCTGGCCCCATTAATGACTTAAATAAGGTAGACATTTATTTTTCTCTCATGCAAACATGTCTAAAGTTAATCCAAAGCTTAGTTGCACTTTCTAAAGAAACATAAGTTCGTTCTCTATTTGTTTTACCATCTTTAGCATATTGATTATGATTTATAGTGGCTGATCAAATCAGTCATTATATTTCCATTCCAGCAAACAGGAAAAAAAGAAAATCAAGAAAGGATGTTCTTTTCCTTTAAGGAGATGTCTTGGAATTTGCACACAAAAGTTCTGCAACTGGCTGGGTTCTCTTTCTGTTAAAAAGGAAGCTCAGCTATATATTGAAAAGCAACCAGCATTTTCTGCGACAGGATAAAAAGACAAAACCCCAAGCAAACAAATAAACAAAAATATCCCCATGGTATAAAAACAAAAACAAGGAACAAAAACCACACAAACCAGTAGTTAGAAAGATATAGGTGCGAAGTTGAGATTTCCCTGCCTCTCACTTTAATGGCATCTGTCACTGTAATTTGCTTAAACTTTTCGAACACCCTCGCTATTATCCTCATTTTTCAAGAAAAGAGAACAAACCTATATTTTGTAGTTTTTCTTTCAGCCAGGGTACACATAAGTGATTTAGGCTTCACCAATTGCAACCCACTGCGTGAAGCTTTGATTTAGAACTGAGTTATGTGGGGGAAAGAGGTGGGGTTCAGAGCACTCATTTGCTGAAGCAGATTGTGGCAGAGCCTTAATGGTTCTGGAGTTAAGTGGTTGTGGTGGCCAACTCCCTGATTCAGTGTTCCCTGACTGTGACACTGCAAAATACACAGTAGAGTACTCTATGTGTGTTTCTAGCAGTGTGGTTCTGGAGCTGACAGCCAATCGGGCAGTTTTTTGATTCAGCAGCCCCTTGACTGTGGCAGAGGCAGAAGCTCCATTAGTTGGCCAGTCCTGTGGTGTGTGTCTGGGAGTCTTTTATGGATCCATAGCCTAAAGGCTCTATCTTCAGCTTCTGCAGAGATTTTTTTCAGCTTAAAAAATTAAACATTCCTATAAAGTTGAAGTCCCTGTGCAGCCCTTCCTGATCAGAATCTCTTCTATCTTCTTTATGACTTAATTCCTCCTCCAACCAAGATAATCACTATGCTGAATTTGGTATTTATCATACCATGCTTTTACATTTTTTAATCTCTATATATCTTCTTAATATGTAGTATGTATACAATATTGGTTAATATAAATTTACTTATATGTGAATGACATCATTCTGCAAGTATTCTGTAGCTTTATCCACCTAACATTATGTTCACGAGATTCATTTATATTGATTCATGCAACTTTGGTTCATTCATTTGCACTATTGTATAGCATTATATAAATTCAACACAATATATTATCTATCTCCTGTTAATGGTAAATTAATTTTTGCTATGGTAAACAAACCTGCTGAGAACTCACTTTTTAAAAATATGTCTATTTGTGTATACAAGCAAGAGTTTATTTAGGGTGTATACCTAAATTATTATTCTTATAATAAAAATAAATTATGATAAATATATTTATGTTACATATTACATATAGTATATAAATGTAAATAAAAATAAATTTTCTTATCTTTTTACATGTCCTCGTCCTCCAGTATAATGTTAAATAGAAGTTTTGTTTACATCAAACCTTGACAAGAACTGGCTTTGTATATGCACCAAATTCACCTGTAGTCATGACTGAAAAATCCTACTTGTACTTTATTTACATAATTACTTAATGTATTTTAAAGTGTGATGTTTTAAACCAATACAGTCATAATTTTTTAGTAAAAGGTAATTTTTTTAAATTACAGATATTTATACTTTGCATAGTTGCCATTTTTGTAATTATCTAGCTTTATGTTTACAAAATATATTTCCTCTAATAATAAATGTAATTTTAATGTATTTTATATCATATTTGTCTCTGAGGTAAGAAATATTTTACGGTTTACAATAGAGTCCACCTGTACTATGCCTACTGAGAGTATTACATAGATGGGATAATTAGTAATATTTTGCTAGTTTGCAAATATTACAATATTTGCTTCTAAAAATACTATATGTTTTGTAATAAACTATACGTTGCTTAAAGTTTGGGCTTGTTAAATTGTCCATGGTTCAAATAGTACTTCCTTTTAAGCTTTAAACATTGCTTTGAAAATATGGCATGCTGACCCTCTTTTTATCTAGAGATGCAATTAAAAATAATGGCCTAAATATTCAAGTAGTAGAGAATGCTGGCAATATGACACTGAGGCTATATTCATTTGACCTCCTTTTGTGGCTTGCAGGCATACAGTTTGTTTTTAAATGGATGGCACATTAAAGATCTGCAGTCATGTCATTTTTTTCTGACAATTAATAAGATATAG
This sequence comes from Pteropus alecto, assembly GCF_000325575.1. Lineage (NCBI taxonomy): Eukaryota > Metazoa > Chordata > Mammalia > Chiroptera > Pteropodidae > Pteropus > Pteropus alecto. The sequence continues at coordinate 19,360,931 of NW_006441955.1, forward strand.
AAGGAGAAAACTTTTAAAAAGAGAGATTCCAACTAGGCTACTACCTACAGAACAATAACATCAAGTGTTTTTATAATGTAAATATACTCTGAACCCATCTCTAGGGATTAGAGAGAGATCAGCTTTGTATAAACAGTGTTTGTTTTTGATGAGTAGACAATAGATGAAGAAAACAATGTGCTGTGGTTTTTCATGGAGTATTCCTGGGATTTGGAAATGATATACAAATATAATCAATTAAAAGACAGTTACTTTAGTTAAGTATCCCATAATCTTTTCTGTAACCCTAGAAAAGATTCTGATTTTAAACATCCTCTGGTCTTAACTTAAAAGTCAGAGAAGTCTTCTCTGACCATCAATATTAAGTGCCTTGTTTTTTTATTTTCATTTTTCTTTTGTAGAGTTAAACATGTTTTTAATTGAAAAGAAGTATATTTTTGTTTAACTTCTGATCATCTGGATAACTTTTAGCTTTATGAGAGCAGAAACATGTCCATCTTTTCTACTAATATAATCCCAGAAACTAGTACAGTAGTTACTTAATAAATAAAATAAATTAATGAATATATGATAAAGAAATAACCAGTTATTTCTTGAGAAATAAGTATTATCTAACTGCCTTTAATTGCTACAACCAATTTTTGGGGCTAACATAGGCAAAAAAAAGAATTTCTTGGATAGATATTGGGCAGCTCATAAAATCAAAGGAAATTCTGAGGCAATAACTAGAGGAATTTTAAAAATCTAGGATGCAAAAACCTACGGATAGTCTCCAAAAGGTACCACTGTCAAAATGAATTGAACAAGATAAAAATTCCAGAATAGGAAAAAAAAAGCTTTCATAAATTCAGAGAATTAAAGTGAAATTCAGTTTCTGTTTCTCACTCTCTTTCTCCCTCTCTCATTCTCTCTCTCTCTTTCTCTTCCTTTCTGTCTTTCATATTTACT
>NW_006441955.1:19361936-19416958 GCF_000325575.1 Pteropus alecto
AGTTACTGTCTGCTGAAATTTCCTTTCAGCCTGAAGGATTTCCTTGGTTTTTCTTTTAGATCAGGTTTGTCAGTAACAAATTCTCTCAGTTTTGTTTATACAGGAATGATCATTATTTTAGTTTCATTTTATAACAACAGTTTTGCCAGAGTTAGAGTCTTGATTGACTGTTTTTTTCCCCCCAGTATTTAAAATATTCCATTCTACTGCCTTCTAGTCTCCATTATTTCTGAGGGAGAATTAGTCTTTAATTTTGTTATTGTTCCCCTGTACACAGCTGTTTTTCCTTTGCCTTTGTTTTTGAGTAGTTTGACTATGATATATCTAGGTGAATATTTTTTTGTGTTTATTAAACTTGGGGTTCACTTGGGACTCACAGTGCTCTTGGAACTAATAAGTAATAAGAGCAAGATTGAAGAAATACAAAATTAATACACTAAAGTCAATCACTTCCCTATAGATCAGCAATGAGCAAGTGGAATTTGAAATTAAAAACTCAATAACATCTACATTAGCATCCCCAAAATAAAACGGGTATAAATCTAACAAAATATCTACAAGATCTATATGCAGAAAACTATAAAACTCTGATAAAATAAATAGAACTAAATAAATGGAGAGATAATCCATCTTTATGGGTAGCAAGACTTAGTATTATCAAGATGCCAGTTCTTCCTGATCTAGACCTTCAACACAATCTCAATTAAAATGCAGCAGATTATTTTGTGGATATACATAAACTGATTTTAAAGGTTATATGGAGAAGCAAAAGACTCAGTGTGGCCAGCATAATATTGAATGAGAAGAACAAAATTGGAGAATTGATACTACCCAATTCTAAGACTAGGGAAATAAGCTCTATTTCTTCCTATTCACGACTCATCAACATTTCTGACACCACATGTGTGTGATCTGACCCACCAAGAAGTTCTTCAGTTTTTTGAAACACCAACTGGTTTTCCTACAATTATATGCAATTCTGACACCATCTATCTGGAATAGCATCATATTCCACAGCTGAAGAGCTCAGTCCCAATAATACTGTATTTCCCTTCCAACTTCAGATGCCAATTTTAAGCACAAGGTATCCCCTGTGCTTCCAACTGACCAACTATAAATCAGCGGTTCCCATGGTTCCCTCTTCAGGTCGGATAATTTGTTAGAATGACTCATAGAACTCAGAGAAAGTTGATTTACTAGATTACAAAAGGATACAACTCAGAATAGCCGTATGGAAGAGATGTACAGGACAAGGCATGTGGGAAGGGGTTTGGAGTTTCCATGCCCTCTTTAGGCATACCTACCTTATTTCACAACCTGAAAGCTCTTTGAGCCCTGTACTTTAAGGATTTTTATGGAGGCTTCATTACATAGGCATGATTGATTAAATTTTTGACTGTTAGAGATTAGTTTAACCTCCAGCCTCTCTCTTCCCTGGAGCTGAAAGTTGCAACTCCCTAATAACAAGTTTTGTCCCCCTGAAAACTAGCTCCCTCTTTCATCCTCACCTGCTGTCTAGAAGTTATCTTGTTAACATAAACTCAGATATGGTTGAAAGAGACTTCTTCTAAATAAGTAAACACTTTTTTCACTTTTATTGCTCTTATCACTTAGGAAATTCCAAGGATTTTAGGAGCTCTGGTCCAGGAATGTAGATGAAGACCAAATATGTATTTTTTATTATAAATCATAATATCACAAAGATTTACTATAAAACTACAGTTATCATGACAGTGTGGAATTGGTGAAAGAATAGACACATCAATGGAACATAATGAAAAACCAAGAAATAGATCCATATAAATATAGTGGGTCTATTTTTGACAAAGGAAAAAAGACAGCACATTTGAGAAAAGATATTCTTTTCAACAAATGATGCTGGAGCAACTGGATGTTGCATACAAAAAAAAATCTAGACACATTTTACGTAAATTAATTCAAAATTGGTTATAGACCCAAATGTAAAACAGAACACTATAAAACTCCTAAGAGATAATATAGGAGGAAATCTAGATGACCTTGGCATGGTGATGACTTTTTAGACACAACACCAAAGGCATAATCCATGAAAGAAGTAATTGATAATCTGAACTTCATTAAAATTAAAAACTTGTGCTTTGCAAAAACATTTTCAATAGAATGAGAAAATAGACCACAGACCAGGAGAAAATATTTGCAAAAATGTATCTGATAAAGGACCCTTAGCCAAAACATACAAAGAACTCTTAAAACTCAACAGTAGTAAAATGAACAACTTAACTAAAAATGGGCAGAAGACCTAAAGAGATACCTCATCAAAGAAGATAAACAAAAGACAAGCATATGATCATATGTCATTAGGGACATGAAAATTAAAGCAACAATGAGGTACCACTACATGCCCATTAGCATGGCCCAAATCCAGAACACTGATAACATCAAATGCTGGTGAGGATCTAGTATTTATCCAAGGAGCTAAAAACTTATGCCCACATAAAACCTTGCACACAAATGTTTAAAGCAGCTTTATTCGCAATTACCAAAACAGTAGCACCCTCTGCTTATTCTTTAAATTGTTCTTTCCTGAGAGTGCCCAGGATTTAATCTTTGTTCAGAAGGCATTCTCTTAATTTTAGTACTGTTTTATCTGAAGACACTGTAAAATTTCAAAATTACTAAGTCCTGGATATTTTTTGTTTAATAATTCTTATCTTTTTTCTTTCACATTTTACTACAGGAACTTGAAGCAACCAGGTAGCACCTTTAGCATTCTACCCTAAAATCTTTTTTAGCTAGATCACCTGGCAAATTAGATACTTTTTCTATTTTCTACATTAGCATAGGCAACAGCACTGCTAAACTTTCTACCCCTATTGCAGGAGCCCCTATTCTCTGATTTCCAGTCAAAGTTTTTTACTCTCCTCTAAGCTCTCCCTGCAACCTCCTCAAAGCCATCATACTTCCACAATGTCTTCAAGGCCCTTGCATTTTTACTAAGTCTCCTCAAAGTCCCCGAGCTTCCACTCCCTGCCCAAGTACCAAAGACAGTGTTTATTATCTACTGCCACATAACAAGTTGCTTTATAATTTAGCAGCTTAAAAACAACAGAAAATATACTGACATTGTTGCATTTTTCAGTCATCATTTACATAGAGATTCACATTGGGTTACTGAGATAGTGTTGTCCTATCAAATAATATTTAAATAACCTCTGAGGCAACTGGGTTAAGTTTAATCTCAGGAATATACGTACAGTGGGTTATTTTTAGATCAATATTGTCCAACTGTATTTGTAGGAAGCAAGTTGGAGAAATGTGCAAAGTATAATGTGTGAGTTTTTTTTAAAACACAGAAGCTATAGATAAATGAGAGATTATTTGTCATTGCAATTCATAACTGTAAATGGACTATTTTGTTAACATGGATTAAGTGATTTGTTGATTAAGGCTTATTTGCATTTGCTGAACAGCTGAAAGGAAAGTAAAACTATTATAGAAGAACTATTCTGCTATTTACTAAAAAATAACAAGTTCAGCATAGCTTTTGTAATTTTGAGTTTGGGTATGATGGATGAGGGTCAGGATGGGACAGGAGGAGGAGCGGATCTCTTAGAAATTGTTTGAGATTTTTAGTAATATAAATGAGGTTCAACTAATCTAATTTAATTAAATTTAGAATCATAACAGACCCCTTTGAAGAGCTAGTGAAGTGCTTTTCTTTTGTGTATCTCCTTACTGCTGAAATGTAGTACATTAAAATGAATAAGAACAATAGGTAGTTTCAACTAATCTCATCTGCAACTCCATCTGATTGAATGAGAAGATTTTAATTAAAGCTGGACTTTATTCAAAAAGAGGAACTATTGTGACAAACCGTAATTAAGTTGATTTTTTTTCATAGTGCACAGGTCATGCATTCATTTTTTTTATTATATTTGGTTCTCTTAGTGCCTTTAATATTTCTGTTTGTATATTCATAACAAATTATGAATTTTCTATTTTTCTATAACAGGCATTATTCATTTATCTCATTGATGATCTGTCTAGTGATATTCTATCTTTAGAAACTTTTGGAGAACTTTCCTTCCCTAATCATATTCATTTTTAGTCATACCAATAAATAAGAAACCACTTCTTGCAAAAATCCTGTTATACAATTTCACACAAAGATGTAAAACAAATATCAGTGCATTTTTTTCTGTTTTCTTCTGTCAAAATTAAAAACTAATTAACTATTAATATAACTTATTAGTCTAATTTACTTGAGAATGTGCAGTCTGCACACACACACACAAAACATAATATATACTGTAATTAGAGCTGTTTGAAGGTCTGACATACAAATACAGAGAAAAATATCTGATATAAATGCATTCGTTGTTATGTATTTAAGCCTAAGATGTCCTAGAAATTCTTATAGAATAACAATGCAGTTAGTTCAAACGATGAAACTGTTACTTAAAACAGTCTTGTCCAAAGACTCATATATATGATGTAACAATAGCTCTTAGTGATGAAAAGGACAGTGTTCTCCATAATTACTTGGCTAAATAGGGGTCAGTACCCTATGGTCTTCAAAAGGAAATTGCCAGTTTGCCCTTTTCTTTCTTCTGTTCCCATGCTCTTTTTAAAAGGCTCAAACTCAAAATCTATTTATGATAAAAACTCTGAATTTTTAGTTATTCAAATATTTAGCCTCTAAAATAATATTCATAAATAATATGTATAAAAGACAATATATATGTACTCATTGCATAGTTTTCAGGGGAAAAATGCCATTTATTTGGCAATTTCCTGTATGTCCTCTCAAAACTTAATCTTTATCCTCCACCATCATTCTGAATTTTGCATTTGCAATTCCTTCTTTTCTTTAATTTTACTATATGTTTGTATCTCTATACAATATACAATAATGTTTCCTTTTGCACAGTTTTTTGTATTATAATTTAATCATACTTTGTAAATTTGTTTACAACTAGCTTTCGCTGCTCAATCTTCTATTTCTAAGATTTATCCATGCTTTGGCATGCAGCAATATTTTTATTTTCTATTTATTATTTTTCATGCATGTATAATCTAGCATACGAATATACCAAAATTTATTCATTTTATTTCAATGATTATTTTGTTTGTTTACAATTTTCTGCTACTACAAACAATGTTGCTATGTATATTCTTAAGCAGTTGCCCAGGTGCATATGTACATAAGTTTGTTTAGGATATAAATCTAAGTGAAATTGCTATATCACAGAGCATAGAAATATCAACTCTATAAAATAATACTAAATTATTTTCCAAAGTGGTGGTACTTTTAAACATTTGCTAATTTTTCAGGAATGAAATGTTAATTATTTGGATATTTAACTTCGATTTCCCTGATAATTATTAAAGTTAAATATGTTTTATATTTGTTGACTTCTCAGGTTTCTTCTTCATCATGATTCTTTAAGTGCTTTTTCTGTTTGCTTGTCTTTTGCTTTTTTCGATGATTTAAAAATGATACATTCTGTATACAAGTGTTTTGTCAGTTATATTTTTCTATTGTCAACTTTTATTTATAGTTTGAAATGTTATTCTCTTTATAATAAAGTAACTTTCTTTAAAAAAGTTTTTTATTTAGTTAAATTGATCAATTCTTTGCCTTATGAACAGAGTTTTTGTCTTGCTTAAGGAGTCCATTAATACTGAAAAGTCAAAGAATTTTACTTATATTGTTTTTCCAAAATTTTACTTTTAATTTTTATATTTGAGACTTTATTTGATTTGATTTTTGTTTATAATGTGGAACAGGAGAGCAACTTAATTTTTTCCATGTTAGCCTATTTGCCACAGCACTATGAAATGAAAAACCCATTCTTTCCCACTAATCTGCAGGGTAAACCATCACAAATTTATATAATTATGGGTTGATCTCTTCATTATTTTATTCAATTGTTAATTTTCTATTCCTGAGCAACACTACAATGTTTTAATTATTATAAATTCATAATAAATCTTAACACATAAAAAGAATTATGTTTTTTTGCCTTTAAGAGTGTTTGAACTATTCTTGGCTATCTATTCTTTGTATAAATTATAAAATAACTAACTGAGTTTCATAAAAGAAGAATATTATGGTTCTGATTAGAATAGAATTACTCCTTGGGTCAATATGAAGAAAATTAACATCTGCATGATATTGAGTCTCTTTATTTATGAACATGGCATATTTACCATGTAGGGGTCTTAGTTTATATTTTTTAAGTATAGGCATAACAATCTTAAATGTTTATGCCCATAACAGAACTTCAAAATACATGAAACAAAAATTGATAAAAATGAATGGAGAAATAGACAAGTTTATAGTTAAAGTGGAAGATATCGATATCCATTTATCAGTAATTCCTATAGGAAATCAACAGAAAATCAGTAAAGATAGAGAAGATTTAAACAAAACTATCAACTAACTTGACCTAATTTTCATCTTTATTACAAACAGCACGAGCAGACCACAGACTCTTTTCAATTGCACAAAGAACATTTGTCAGGTTAAATCATATTCTGGGCCACAAAACAAGTGTCAATAAATTTTTGAAATATTCAAGTCATTCAAAGTATGTTTTCTGACTACAGTGAAATTAAATTTAAAATAAATAAGAGAAAGATATCTGGATAATTCCTAAATATTTGAAAATTGAACAACAGATATCTAAATAACCAATGGGTCAAAGAAGAAATCAAAATAGAAATTAGAAATTATTCTGAACTGAGTAAAAATGAAAGTAATATATTTTTGATGAGATGTCAATAAACCATACTTAAGGGCAAATTTATAGCATTATACCTAAAGTTGTAAAACTTCTAGAAGAAAAGATCAGAGAAAACATTTGTATCCTCGGCTTAGGTAAAGATTTCTTAGATATGACACAAATAGTGTGAGGTATAATCTATAAAAGAACAAATTAACAAGTTGTTTTTTTATTCAATTAAAATGTGATCTTTGAAAGACACTGTTAAGAATGAAAAGAAAGACCATAGACTGAGAGAAAGTATTTGGAATTCATATAATTTATAAAGGACTATATCTAGAATATATAAGAATCTCCTGGAACTCCTTAACAAGACAACAAACAACCCCAAAAATATGGGCAGATTTGAAGAGACACTTCCCCAAAGATTATATACAGATGAGAGATGCAAGGAAATACCACAATGACATGTCATATCACTATGTACGTATTTTTAGAGTAGCTAAAGCAAAAAAAGGCGACCATGACAATTCTTGTCAAGATTCTAGAGCATCTGGGACATGCACCTGGTTGTGTGATCACTTACTGCAAAGCTATGTTAATATCTCCCATTGTAATTGAGGGGTTTTTTTTCTTGTAGTTTTTTACTTTATATATTATATTATGTTATTGGGTACATACACATTCAAACTTATTGTTCTCTTTTTTTTCCCTAATGATTTTTGTCTTGAGGTCTATTTTATCTGATATTAATTGATACATCAGATTTTTAAAAATTGATGTTTGTTTTGTATTTTTTATTCTTGTACTTTAAGTGCAGAATCTCAAAATATAGCTTGAAAATGTTTCTTTTTATGGGAACATTTAGTCAATTTGTATTTTGGTAATTAATCATATTTTTAATTTTTAACATCTTATTGTATACTTTTCATTGTTCCTTCTCTCTATATTTTTTTCTCCATTCTTGCTTTATGGTGAATAAATTTTTTTCTTCTATAAATTTATTTTTTATACTAGATTTTAATTACACATTTATATTCTCCAATTATTAGTTTAGAAATTTTTAATATGTAGAAATAATTTATCAAAATTGTAGTATACACAATATTTTTATTCTTTTTTCAAATACTATAAGGACCAGAGAACACTTTTATTTTTAATAAAAAACATTTTTTCATTAATTTTTATTTAACTTCTAAAAAATTAGATGATGCAGTTACTACTTAGAGATGGGACAGATGCTCACACTCATAATTTGTTTTGAAAATGTCAACACTGATAACACTGCACACACACCAAGAGATTGTGAAAAAGTTTATTATTCATTTAACGAGGCTTGTGGAGAGAGTAGACAGACTATCAAGCTGGTTCCAAAATATTTTAAAAGAGTGGGGAAGGGAAACTGGGTTTTGAGCTGCGGTAAAGGTTTCTGTGTGCTGGCCAGGGTTTTTGTGATTTGATCTTTCTGCTAGTGCTGAAGGGCGGAACAAGTGAGCTTTCATATCAGTTTGTTGTGGGAAAGAAGGGGAAAAGAGAGTGTGAGGCTTGAAAGCTGTCATCGGTTAACATAAAAAATGGAGTAAGATTCTTTGTTACAATTTATCCCTAACATTTGACTGATGATTAAAATGTGCCATGTTTTATTTAATCGAATTTGATCTTATTTAATTAAGACATCATGGTGCTTGATGAGGCCTATAGCCTGAAACTGGAAAGAGTAAAAAAACAAGAGCCCAGCATCATATAATGTGAGAACTAAAATAGTGCTTTGGTCACTACCTGGAACTCTGAAGGGGATAGAAGTGTCTTAGTGAGGCCTTGTGCTGTGGTTGTAGCATGTTCAGAGGCATGTGTGACCTTCATCTACATTCTGAGGCAAGAGATAACTAGATTTCTTTATTCCAAATGAAAAATTTTGGATAAAGAATTGTTGCTACCATTAGACTGGACCAAACCCAAGAGTCAGTAAAAATGTACAAATGAGGCTGACCTTTGGCCAGGGTTTTCTATATTAAAATGACTGATTGATGTTCAACCAATTTTGTTGACTCTTGGGATCCATTCTTGATGTGGAAGACATATTTTAAAAATGAAAAACAGCAACTCTCCAGCGAACTCTATCTTGTGTAATGGTGACTTTGCCGTTTTTCATATATGAACTCCCTTTATATTCACTAAGTTGATATCAAGGGGCTCCTCAGGAAGCTAAGGGATACACAAAAGGATCATCTCCTTCATCGCTGTGGGATTTGGCAAATGACTGAAGACAGGACAATACCCCTCTCCTTCTGGCCTCCTCCCTGCTCTTGCAAGGTAGAAGGCCCAAGTTTGGCTTTAACTTATAGCAAAGAGACTTTAGTGACCATGCTGAGCTCATGGGTCCTGCTTTCATAATGGGCAACTGAATATGGAGGGTCATACGCTTAGGACCTGTAAAGCCTCTGTTTTAAGGAAAGTTCAGTGTGCAGCCAGCAATTGCCACTTTAAGGAATAATATAGTGCGGGGGCAAGGAGAGCAATTTCTTGCACTGGAAGCTCAAGGGAAACTTATGGCCATTATGTTGAGAGGGCGAATAGCTGTTTGTTGACAATGTCAGGAATGAGTGGCTCTCAGCTTATCAATGATTGATTGTCCTGTATTTAACTGAAATGATAGGGCCTTGTACTATGTGTAGGACAATAGCCCATATCCTTTTCATGAATGCTTTTGGGAGTACTGGTATGTCCTAAATAAGTATATCAAATAAATCTCATTGAGGAAGGATGTCATCAGTGTGATGGCATACTTGTGCTCCTGGAGAAAGGGAAATACAGGTTAAGATTGTGCTTGCAAAGATGGCGAATGCTCACAGAGATGTGGAGGTAGCCTATGGGTAGCCAGGTAAGCAGGTATTATTGTGTTCCTTAGAAGATGAAGGCAAATTGTATCTGAAAAGCTATTGAAATAGGCACTGAACATATTAGCCAAATCTATGACTGCAGAGTATTTATCAGCTGCTGGTTGGATGGGATCAATAATTTTTATAATATTGGGTATGGGGACCTTAACTCGTGTGACTATAGCATTAACACAACTGTAATCCAAATGGGGCCCATTTCATTCTTTTTAGGTTTAAAGTGAGGTCAAATTGGGATGTTAATTAGAGAAGCAGTGGAGATGATCTCTAATTCTTTAAACAAGTCTTATATAATGGCTTTCAATCCTTGAAGGCCCTGTTTTAATTTACGGGCATACATCATTTTATTGCTTTTTGTTTTATTGTGCTTTATAGATATTGCCGTTTTTACAAATTGAAGGTTAGACCCTCTACCAGCAAAAAGATTATGACTTACTGAAGGCTCAGATTATGGTTATCATTTTTAGAAATAAAGTATCTTTTTAACTAAGGTATGTACATTGTTTTTTTTAGACACATTGCTATTGCACACTTAATAGACTACATTATAGTATAAACACAAATTTTATGTGTACTGGGAAACCAAAAAAATTTGTGTGACTCACTTTATTACAATATTTGCTTTATTTTAGAGATCTGGAACCCAATATACGATATCTCTGAGGTATACGTGCGCATTAGGCTATATGAACTATTTTATTTGGGGAAAGATCCATAGGACCTCATTTTATCAAGCCAATTATAAGTGCCAGAGACTAATTTAATTTCAATTTATTGCTCATTGGGTCAGAGCAACCATGACCACTATGGGATATTTTAGAACACTGGACACTACGACTAGGGAATTTAGGCAAGGCAGTAATAGTTACAAAGGCTAAGGTAAGGCATACTTGTTTATTCTCTATTATGTTCAGTTACTCCCCCAGTGTTGGAAGAATTCCTTGTTGAAATTTAGGGGAATCTCCAGCAATAACTATAATTGCAGCTCCCTGAATGATTAAGGCCATGAAGTTTTGCCAATTGGTACATTTCAGTAGATGTTAAAGTTAATTCAGAACCTCTTGTGTAGAAGCAAAATTCCAATAGCACCTTTTGCCTTTTTGTTGTATTTTAATAAATTTTAGGTTTTCAGTTTGGTCGAACTTTGCAACTCTGTATTTTTTTGTTGTCGTTTTCTCCTCTTATATTTAAATTTTTGTTTTTTGTCTTTTTTAGTAGTTACTAGATATATTTCAATAGGGAAGGGTGTCCTCTCTACTCTGCTCATATTTATAAGTCTCTCCTTCCAGAGAGCCTCAAATCAGTATTGTTAGGGTTAGGGGTCTTCTCCAGTGTTAGGTCAATGACTATTTCACTGGGCTGGCATAGGTGTGTTCCCTATTCCCTGAGAATCAGGATCTTTGTGTTGACGGAAGCGTAGCTAAGCAGCAACAATGACATTTTGTAGGGTCCTAGTGAACCACTTGCTTTTAGTATTATGACCTCAGCATACCGCACTGAAATTTCTCTTCCTTCACATGAACCGTCACCCAGTGCACCCACATAATGCACAGGGTATTAGTCTTTCCCCTGAACACTGTATAGAATGGGACCAATGCTTTGTGGAGACGTACCCTCAATGGTCACTGGGAAGTATTGTTCCCCTGATGCTAGTCTCAGTCATGGCTTGTGCTAGAATCAAGACACAAATTTTGAAGTTAAAAAGACAAAGAGACAGTTATTTTACCAGAAAAAATAGTTTATTTGGGAATAGCAGAGGAATTACAATTCAGGACAAATAAGCTATGGCAAACCATAGATAAGTCCAAACAACAGAGGAGAAGAACTTGCTTTTATAGGAAAAAAAGGATTAAGTTGGAAGGGGTTGTTTCACAGAGGTTTGGGTGATAATTGCTTCTTATTGGCTGAGTGTGGCAGTTTCTCATTTACTGATCTGTAACTAGGAGTCTAAACCTGAAGGAAACCAGCTAAAGAGGTTCACGTGACAATTGACAAAAGTGGAGGTGTTTTGCTAGGCAAGAAGAAACTTTTCCCTTCTCCTGCTGTGTTATGTTCTCCTGTTTGGGGTCTGGGGGGCAGTATGTGAGAATTCCCCATTTAAGGCATCCCAACTCTATTTTAAGTGAAGTTTCCTTTATTTATTTTAACACATACTTGAATCTGAGACACACAGCCCCAGGCTGAGCTATAGTGCCCAGGCCATATTTAAGAGGGCCCCAATCCCCTAGTCCTGTTCCTAAACACTAATTAATTATCAAGAATTTCCAATTTAGACTGATGTTATGAACTAAAAGTTTTTGTTTTCCCAAAATCCGTATGTTGAACTGAAGTGGGGGCTCCTGTGAGGCTAGAGCTTGCATGTTTTGAACTTCTTGCTGATGCCAAAAGAGAGAGCAGCTGGGCTTTCTGATTAGCTTATGCAGATGTGGGACTAGATGGCTAACCACTATCCTGTACACCTGAAAATAATATAATATTTAATACCAACTATAATTGATAGCAAAACAAAACAAGACAAAAAATGGAGTTACACTCTTTAATACTCTTAACAAGTGCTTTAACCATCTAATTATCACTTTAGAATAATCTGTCTTTTTCTCTTTAGCTTTTTTTTTCCTCTCCAGATTTGAGTCCATTTTTATTTCTCTTGCTTAGGATTCAGAGAGCTTCTCAGATCTGTATATTTGATATTTCATCAGTTCAAGAACATTCTCAGTCATTATCTCTTCAAAAATTGCCACTACCTTACTTTCTCTTCCCTCTTATTCTGAAACTAAGATTTGTCATGTATTAGACTCTTCATGTCTTCCAATCTCTCTTTCAAATTTTTCTTTGTGTTACCCATGTACCACCTGTACTATCTTATGATCATTATTCAAGCTCCATAATCTATTATTCAGTTCAGCTTTATCTACTTTTTTGTAAGTACATTGATTGATTTTTTAAATTTTTAATAAATATAGTTTCCATTTATAGAAATTTAATTATTACTTTTAATATAATTAGTCATATTTTAAAGTTTCATTGTCAATCTTTGCATTTCAATTCCTTTCATTTATTCAGAGTTTGATAATTATAGTATCAAAACTCTTCCTGGGTATTCTGTGTGACTTTGCCATCTGTCTCTCACTCATAGTACTTTATTTTCCTTTCACGTTTAACTGTGAAGTTATATATTTTTTTAGTTTATCTATAAAAAACCCTTTGCATTCTAGGAGGAAGATGGGTTCTTCCAGAGTGTATTTGATTTGCTTCTTCCAAGCACCTGGGGCACCAGTCTAGGGTTACTACATTTAAATATTCACATAGAGTTTTTTTTAATACCCATGAAGTATTTGTTTTCATTCGAAAGCCACTTTGAGGAAATGTTTTTCTGTTAGAAATTCTTGAGAGCTTGTTTGGAGGTTCTAGCAGGGGAGCACAGCTACTCGTATACCCTTGACTCGTATACCCTCTATCGGGGAAGGTCGTCCTCCTCGACCCAGCGCGCAGCTTCGGGAGTACGTACGTAGAGCCGTAAGAGAGGAAAGCGACACCCGCCTAGCCAGCCAGATCAGCCGAATCAACCTTGACGATCATTGGGGTGACAGATGTCGCAGCCAGATCGCCCTCACATCCATCGGTTAGAAATTCTTGAGAAAGGTATTTTCTCCTGTCTATTTGGCATCAAAATTCAAGACAAGCAACTCTCCTTATAGTATTCTCGAGGAGCGGTTGGTTTATTTTTAATTTACTCCTACAATTCGGTTATAGACCTACAGGCTTTGCATACTGTCCTCGATGCCCTTTGTCTTAAAAATTAAAGTTTAAGTTCACCTGGTTCATCAAATGACTTCAAGACAAAAGCCAGATAAGGTGCTCAGCAACTTACCTTAGATCCTTCCTTCACTTAATTTTTGGTCTAATTATACTTAGTGTTAGTTTAAGTTTATCGATGTATTTAAGCAGATTTATGATTGATACAGATGTTTGGTGGTTTTCAGGGGGATCATCAGTCACTATGCTTAGTTTATTTTTTATTTTTATATGCATCATCATTATTATTTACAGTTACCATAAACAACAAAAAGACTTTTTGAGTGAATGAGGTTTTTAAGACCCTAGCTATATAGGTTTGGGTCTTCCTTTTATTTAAGAACTATTTCTTAGAAAAGAAAAGATATAACTCTAAGTGTCTGGACAAGTGATTCTTACTTAATGCACAATGGTAATTGCTTTTTTAGAAAATTCATTTTACCAGTTGATTTTAGGCATACTCTCTTGTATTTATTAAAAAGTGACGATAGTTACTTTAAAAATGAACTACTCTTCATTTGCAATATTTCTGACTTATAGAATTATTTTTGTTTGAGATATATATGGGTAACAATTTTTTCTTATCACAAAATAATGCAGAAAAATGGAAATTCAATCTCATAGAGCCTATGTAAATGTAAAAGATAGCTCATGTATGATAAGCTATTATACTGAGAAAGAGCAATGAATATGCCTTCTCCCCTTTATTTATATCTTCTGTGGTGCCCTTACACAATTATGTTGGGGTTGGTCATATCAAAGTTTTAGTCAATGAGAGTAAAAATGATGCAAGTAGAGGCTTGACGTATACTTCCACACTGAGGCTTAGAATTCTCAGAATTCTCCCTCTTGGAACTCAGGAGCCATGTTATGTTAGTTTAACTCTCCTGCTGGAGGGAGGTCATAGGAAGAGGCCCCGGAAGATGCAACATCACATGGACAACTAGCAACAGTGAGGACAACTGAGGCCCCCAAGGATCAGTCAATTCCAAGTCCCAGAAATTTGAGAGAGACCCTCTTGGACCTTCTAACTCAGTCTTTTTTTTTTTTTCAAGTCAAAATTATTATTATTATTATTTTAAATTGATGTATAATTGATCTAACTAGCTCAGACTTTCTTGATGAATGTGGTCCCAGAGCGATCCCAGTGAACACTATGAGGAGCAGAAAAAGAACCCAGTCAACTTCAGAAGCATAGAAAGTAATACATCCCTATTGCTTTAAGGCGCTAAGTTTTGGAATGGTTTATTACACAGCAATATATAAGAAACATCACATAAGATTTGGCAAATTTTGCTTTTTTACATAAAATTACTATACTAAAAGCTAAAATAAATATGCATTTTTGTTTTATAGTATGCTGTTTATTTCCAAAGTACTTTGAAATCTTTATTAAAGTACACATTTGAGACCTTTTTCACACTATCCTTCTTTCACAAGATTTCACAGATAACTTGTTTATAATGAAATCATTTGGCAGAACTCAAATAATTCTTTCTATTATTACTTTGATCTATTTTAAGTAAAGTGTTATGCAAATGTTTGCTTTAACTGCTAAGAGCTGTCACTAAAAGATTTATATTCTATACTGATTAATAATTCCAGGCTGTGTTTCATGCCATTTAATGAAATTTTGACCTTATTTGCTCTTTAAAAAAAATCTCTGCTCTCAAAAACTGTAATTCTGTTGAATGATTTCTCAAATGCTTGAGGAGTCGTACTGTGTAATATTGGCTATTCTCCACAGTGTGCAACATTGTATTGCATGAGTTTTACTACTGAGTGACTTTATTTTGTAGACTTGCTAGTACCATCATATAATTAAATTGTAAACTCATGTGGTGTAAAGGTCGGACACTTTAAATATGCAAAAGCAAATGCTAGAAAAGCTAGGTGTATTTAGGGTTCTACTTTATGCACTGAAATCAGCATAAGGAATGAAAAAAATCGTGTATGTGTTTCAATTAAAATTTCTAATTTTTGGAATAAGATTTTGCATCCTCCTGTTACTATATAGGAATCTTACAGAAATTCTTTCAAAAATATGCCTCCATTTTCTTAGAATACTCATAGAAGAAATATATTCTTGTTAGATATTTTCAACCTGTTCAGGAGCAAGACCGATCACTCTATACGGTGACTGCTTTTTTTCTTCTTAACAATTTCCCTGTAAATGCACCTTGATTTTTGCTTTGAGGTTGCTGTCACAGTAGAAATATACTATGCTTTTCTAATGACCAGAAATTTGGAAGATTGTAGTTGACTTAGTCTTTGTATTTTAGTTTTTAAAATGGACACAATAATTTCTATTTCCAAAAGTGTTTCTTTAAAATTCTAGGAAATATATTTATGTATATCCTAACTATATTTATTTCATCTTACCCTTGTACCATGGAGGTTCCAGAGAAATCAAAACTTAGCCACTCTTGGGCAATTCTGTGATTAGTGAACTATGAAGATATTAATATAGATGACTTTGGTTAAAAATATTCCAGTTATGCTTTGAGAACATTCTGAATTAAATTTACACGGGCCAGGTGTTAATATAAGATAATTTTATTATTCCTAGTACATTAGCTTTTAACACTATTGAAGAGCACTTAGATGTTATTTATCCATTGATTAGAATGTCAAAATTATTTTATAATATTTAAACATATCTTAAAAATCCAATTCTCCCCTTGATAATTGACATCTTCTACCCTAGGTCTTTGTAACTAATGAGTCCATAAAGAGGCTTCCTGATGTTAAATTATATATACTTACATATATACACATGTGGATATTCATCTGGGAAGAATGTTCAAAACTTTCATTAAATTCTCAGAGATTCATAACTGCAAAAATGTTATGAATTTCATTATCCATCTCAGACTTTCTAGCCTGGTTGTACTTTCTCAGCTGAAGAATATGCGATTTCTTTAAATTCTTATAGTGAGTTTAAATATATTTTCAAATTGTTTTCTTTCACTATTCCTAGTTCTATCCCTTAGTGTAAATGAGAAAAAAAATGAATTTCAACATTCCAGTACTTTAAATAATTGAAAATAATTACTTTTATTCTTCTTACATGTACTTAGAAATTTTTGTGTTTCATAATTTATAAATAATGAAAGCAGAGTGACATTAAGTTGTTTATAACATTTCTTTATGTTTTTAATGTCTGTAGTAGGATTTGTAGTGATGTCCTTTTTTGTTGTTCCTAACGTTGGTTACTTATGTCTTCTCTTTCTCTTAATAATTCTCATCAAGGTTTTGTTGATTTTATCAACAAATCAGCATTTGGAATTATTGTGTATTAATTTCTGTTCTATTAATTTTTTATCTGTATTACTTTATTTTTCTATTTTCTTTGTATTTAATTTGCTCTTATTTTTCAAGTTTTTGATTAGAGACTAGGATCATTGATATTCAGTTTTTTTAAAAATACATTTTAAGGCTATATATTTTCCTTTAAGCATAGTTTTAGCTTCATACTATAAGCTTTAATATGTCATATTTTTATTATTATCAATTATCATACTCTATGCTTCAGCACATATGAAGTTCAAAAACAGGCCTGAGTAATATATATCATAGAAGTCAGGATGATTGCTTGCCTTTAGGAAGGATGGCGTGATAATGATGGAGAGTACTTTGTGAGGGGCTCCTGGGTTCTGGTAATGGTCTATTCCTTGACTTGACTTAAAATTTTATAGATACATACTCTGTGTAACAATTTATTGAGCTGTGTGTTTATGACTTGCTTATTTTTTAAAAAAATATCTATATTATTTGAATAAAAATGTTTTAAAAATGTTTAAAATAAAATAATTACCATGAATAAAAATTTGATTTTGATAAGAATTTAAATACATTTTGAAAATATCAGTTTCTTTAAAGAAGAAACTGCTGTGTAAATATACAACCTTAAAAGAGTTAAATTTAACATAAATAAAAAATTAAAGTTTTCCAATTTCAATAAATATGTAATTAAAACAATCAAAATCAATGTAAATTTTACTTTTCTTTATTGCTTATTCAAGTAGTTTATTTTTCTTTTCTTTCTTTATTTTTTAAACACCTACAGCATCTGATATTCCTAGATAGTCTCCCATTCAAGTACTAATTAGGCCCAATCCTGCTTAGCTTCCGAGATCCGACAAGATCCTGCACGTTCAGGGTGGCATGGCTGTAGACAGTAGTTTATTTTTCCACTCAAAAGATATATCAATTTTTTCATTTAGAATGGTTTCATTTGAATACTTTTCAGATTAAGAAATACTAGAAAGCCAAGTAATTAAGCTTAACACGTTTAAATAAAACAAAAACTCGTAAGTAAGCATCCTTGAAATTGTCATAATTATAATTATTCTGGCATTATTCAGAATATTAGTAAAAAAGAGATTGTTAGTTGCAAAAATATATCAATACACATTATCTTGGTTCACTGCTTTTTTTTCCCTTTTAGTTAGAGTTAAGGCTTAGAAATACATGGTTGAAATTGATCCCTCTAGTTGCCATGTTTCAGTGAAAATCTGATTTAAAGGACTACCTTATGCTCAAAGAAGTCTAATGAAAGAAGTTTCGATTATTTGTTTTGTAAATGACAAAAAATCACATTAACTTTAGCTTTGTTTTCTGACAAATACTCTATTTTAATATTAATTATAATCTCCAGATTTTATTTATGCTCTTCACTCCTTCCCCAAGCAAAGTTCTATTTATCCTCTAGTCTTGTCCTTGAAGACTCACTTCTTTAGGTAACTCCCACCTATTGTGTTATAGGGTACACTAATCTCATTGTGTGTGTACATTCTCCTAGCAACCTTCATCTTCACTTTATAATGTGCTTCTCACTATGCTTATTTATTTAGTGTGAACTCTTTCTACACATTAAACTCCTCAAGGACAGAGACGATGGCTGTGTTGCTCACCAGTGCATATTTTAGTACCTAGTAGACTGTGTGGCTAATAGTATATTTGTGGAATGGTTGGATTAAATGTAGATGTAAGTAAAATAGGATTGTCATAGATACTTTGTTTTCTTTTTCATGAAGGCCCATTAAATTTTCATTCTTCTGGACAATATGAGAGAATTTGGGAGGGATTTTTAATTGGTTGTTATTTTATTTTTATATATTTTTTTGATCTAGAGAATTCTTGATGTAACTGCTTTAAGTTCAACCCTTTGGGAGATATGAGAATACACAAGAGTTCTTACCACATTTCTAATTCCTCTAAAATATTCAAAGCTTGGGGAAAACTACCTTAACTGATTTGTAGAGGGTTGGGGATGGGAAAGCAAAAATAGAAAAGAAGACAAAGAATAAAGATCTCTGTTTGTCTGAGTGGAAACTCCTGAAGAGGAGAATCCTAAGCCTTCCATGGAGCCCGATGTGTCTCTTCTGTAAGAGCAAAGTCATCATTTGATTGGAGATATTTGCAACCTGGCTCAACATAATCATTCCCTCTACACAATTTACTTTTGAGCTACAATTATAAATCTGATAACTTGCTTAAGATGTAAAGCAAAAAGGATGCAGACAGATGCTAAACATTCAGAAAATTCAAGGCTATATTATTTTAAAACTGTATTAGGAATATAAAACCAATATTAAGATAGTATGCACATGCACTCGTTATTCTTGTAATTCTAAGGAATGTGAAACTAGAATTATTCTTGTTTTGATGAATCTTCTTGGACAAAATCCACCCCCCCCCATTAGAATTACTAATGGAAATGTATTTATGAACTGTGAAGCAGATGGCTTGGAACTAATACTTTTTTTAGTGTAGCATTGTTTATGTCAAAATCCAAACCAAACCAGTTTCAACATTTAATAAGAATATTTTAACAAACTACTTTATCTAAATGATTATTTAAAATTATATCTCACTTACGAGATTATTTATGGGTGATGGGTAATGCAAGGAAGTATTTTAGAGATTTAATAATTAATAATTTAATATCGGCAAGACCTTGATTTATATTCAATAATCATGGGAATTTTGGCAGAGATGTTACAAAAGAGAAATTATCAAAATTATAACGTTTGTTCTTTGAATAAACATAGTACTTATATTTGAATATCGATGTCTAGTTATGACCTTTAAAAAAAATTAGACTATATCCCAGAAAATATCTGAATAATTACCAATATACACACAAAATTTGAAGGTAATTAAAATTTTTTAAAAATTTATCTAGAAGTCTTGGAATTGTAGAGACATAATCTGCAAAACCCTGATTTATATGTTGTAATATTGTATGTCCTCATTAGATGCCTTTGCTTTTGTTGTTAATTTTTGTTTTCTTTTTATTTGTAATTAAAATCTCTGGACCTTAAAATTTAAAAAATACAAAGTTTAAATTTAAAAAATACAAAGACCTTCTTGTGCTCTATGTATGCTCAGATACAAGAGCACAAGAAGCATACATAGAGCACAAGAAGGTCTTTTATCTCTTGTATCTGAGCATACATAGAGCACAAGAAGGTCTTTTCCTCTCTGGATCGTCATTCAAATTACATGTCAGAAACGGGAAAGAAAAGGTGAATATACCAATTGAAGAGCATATAAGATATGTGCAAAGAGTTCACAGAAAATCTTATCTCATCAAGATTATGGTTCCTACAAAACTGAAATCACGACCATTGCATAGATTTAATTCTTTCAAAAAATTATCTACAACATTTTATAATTTAGCACTTAATTAGGAGAAAGTTGTATCCAATTTACATACTATTGAAATTTATTAAGTATTTCTGAGGAACAGACAAAATCTTTCTCTTTGTGTTATATTCTTATGGAATTTTGTGGAACAAATATTTTCATTCTGTATCTAAGTGTGAAGAGTTTCATTGTATTATAAACACTAATTTTTGTAGAAAGAAAAAGTTACTTTGATAATTTGCCATGAAAATGCAGCATAAGTGGACATGCCCAATTTGACTTCAGAAAGGGTATATTTCAAGATATAAAAATAGTGAGTATGATAAAGTCTGTCTTCTGATAATAATCTTGATTCCAACAATCTAACATCAACAGAATGCTACCCTAGAACTAAAATATTTTCTATAAAAGAAGGAGGTATCATTCACATTTATGAAAGAGTAGCTTTCCATGTCCTTAAGCTTAAAGACTTTCAATATCTTCTTTGATTCTTTCTTCCTGTGAATCTGGAAGGCTGACAAGTTGCTCGAAGATTACCTTTAAATAAATTTCTGAAAAATGCCAGAAAATATGTTGCTTTATGTACTTGCCAATGTTAGACTCTAAATTTTTATTTACATATCAAAGATTGTATCCAAAACTGCTTTAGAAACTATAGTTAAAATTTAAAAAATACTAAAATATTATTTTAATGAGCCATTTAGAAAATTAGCTTTTAAATGGAATTAGCCCCCGCATACTCATCACCCAGCTTCAGCAATTATGCAAGTTTTGTTTTATTTATTTCCCCACTTTCTTTTTTTAAAATAAAACATTTTAAAGAAAATCTCAAATGACATTATGCTATTTTACTTGTAAACAGTTCAGTGTGCATCTTCAATTGCTAAGGCCTTTTATTTTTAACATGGCTACCATTCAATTTTCATACTTTACACTATTCAAAAATAATAATTTTCTCAATGTTTAGATGTTGAAAAATATCAAATCTCCTGAAAAGTTGTAAGAATAGGGCAATGAACACCTGCATATCCTTCCTTCACTTAGATTTAGCAGTTGTTGAAAATTGGCCGTGTTTGTTCTTTCTTTCTTTTTTTTCTTGTTCAGGCATGCTTGAGTACACTCTCTCCCTTGCTCACTTTATCTTTTCAAAGCATTTGAAAATTAGTTACAGACATGATGATACTTCATCCCTGAATACTTCAGCCTGTGTCTCTTAAGAGCCAAGCATTCTCCCACGTAACCACAATAAGGTGACTACACACAGCAAATTTAACATTAATGTAATAAAATTGGCTAATATACGATCCATATTCAATGATACAAAAACTACCCTTTTTAATTGTTTATTTTATTTTCAATCTAGGAGCCAATCAAGGATCATACTTCTCACTTAGCATCCCTTAATCTAGAACGTACCCTGTCTTTTTTTTTGTCTTTCGAAATATTGAAATTTTAAAATAGTCCAGGCCAATTGCAAAATGGTCTTCAAATTGCATTTGTCTAGTTGCCTTATGGTTAGGTTTTAGTTAATATTTTATTTGGGGGTGGGGCAAGAATATTACATGGGTACGATATATCAAGATATACACGATGTAAATTTGTTCCATTATTGATGATATTACGTTTGCTCATTTGGTTAAGGTTGTGCCCACCAGATTTCTCCACTGTAATTTTTCTTATTATAATTAATTAGTACTATGAGTAATGAAACTTAAAGAATACATTATCTTGTTCCCCAACAATTTTCACTCAATAGTTACTATCATTTATTATATTATCTTATACCAAATCTTCATTCAAAATTTTCCATATCTTGAGTTGTTTTGTTTGAACCATGATACAAAGTTTACACATTTGATTTCATTTTGATGTTTCTTAAATTTCTTTTATTCTCTAACAGTCCCCATCCCACTTTCTTCATTCTATCTCTTTTTTTTCATGTTTTTCATTGCTTTGTTAGAGAAATTGGGTCAGTCATCTTGTAGACTGACCTTTCCTTGTGTTGTATTCAGCTTGATCTTTGATTTCCCATATTTCTTGTAGACTGGTATTGAAGTATAGAGAATCGATCAAATTTTATTTCAGATTTTTAAAGGCATATATTTCACAAGTGGTTCTGAGAACTTTCTATATGTCTTTTAAAGGAAAAATCTTAATTGGTTTTATTTTACAATGATCTGACCAAAAAACAACACAATACTATCCAATGACTTTATGTTTACTGATTGTGTAGGAAATACCATCACTTTTAGGCTTAATTCAGCATCTAAGTAATGTGACAGACTTTCAAGTTAATGTTCTCTTGCTCATAAGCGTCTTACTATAACTTTTGACCATAAAATAAAGAGACTAACAGAAAATATGCATGTGTGCAAGTTTAAGATTAAAAGTGGGAAATTCTAAGCAACAAATTACTTTTGTCCTGCAAAAGTCATATTTTGCCTGTCTACATGGCACCTGAAAGATGGAGAGGATTTTAGAGTTGAGCAGCTACATAACAATTAAAATTGTACTATTTTCATATACATAGATATAATGCAATGCTTATTTATAGAATCATTAATTTTCAAAACTAAGGGATCAATAATATTGGCCACCCAGCTCTTGTCTGAATATCTCCAATGAAAGAGTATACAATTCTTCCTACAAAAGACAGCTCTATTGTTAAATAGGTTTATTTCAAAGAATACAACTTTATTATATATTCTGTTAAAAGCTGTCTCCCTATAAACTGACATTTAGGTCCTACTTTCGCTTTCTGTGAAAACTTGGAGTAAATTCATTTTCTCATCTATGTAATAACTTGTAAATAATTGAAAAAACACAGCATAGCTCTTTCTGTCTTTTTAGATCACACAACCAAAACCTTACCCAGGGATCTGTGAGGTCGCAAATTGGCACACCTATAGAGCCCAGGCTGGTGGCATGAATATGTGAAGCTGACTAGGCCATAGAGAATTCATATCTTATCTAAAGAGGGTATGAAGCAGCTCTTCAGCTTCAGTCCATTGTTACCAAGGGAAAACTGTGGGCCTTATGCTGCCTACATTTTTTAATTTTCTAAGGAAACCTAAAACTCTGATTTGTACAAAAAATCTCCTAATTTTTAAATATTAGTATGTATTCTAAACTTCAAAGCACTGTGTATTTTGGCACTGTTCAAGCCAAATAGAACATAAGTGAATGGTCAGATTCTACTTGTCAACTGCCAGTTGTGAATTCTATTTTAATCATTCTAATGTTGACAGTTATCCAGATTCCTGGGCTTCTTCCTTTCGGGGGTACTAGAATATATCCATCAGCTTCTTGGAATGTAGTTCATGGTGTTGAAACTAACTAGTCATCTGTGATGCTAAAATTGTAAAGCTCTCACTTTCATTAATTCAGCCTAGATATTACTTTCTTTTGCCACTTTATCATTATTTTATTTCAGTGTAGTCTACTAGAATATCTAGACTATTTTCACATAACCTATTAAGCCATATAGTGCCTCTGCAATGGATTTTCTTCCCATTAGTCTAACACTGCATCTGTTCTTAAAATTTACCTGTTCTTTGTTATTTTAAAACTTTTGCATGGCAGTCGCATGTTTTCCAAAAGTTTGTAATGAGTAAAATCTAAACTATTTAATTTTTCTGGGTGTAACATAAAGAGAAAAGTTCGAGTGGATCACAGAAATATGACAAAGGTATTTGTTACATAATTGTATCATTGGGAAGAAGCAATGCTTTTCTTTTTCAGCCCTTTAAGGAAGTAAAATAAGCATTTCTGTAAGATAGAAACATATTTAATTTTGTATTTGGCAGGATAGACTGAATCTCAGTCTGATTATCTGGTATAAGCTATTGCAATATCCATTAAAAAGTCATTCTGCTAATGGCAACAAATGTGCAAATGTTGCTTCCTTTACAAAAGGATGAAACATTACTATAATAGTTATTATCTCATTAGCTAAGATAGCAAGCAGTTTTTGTTTTGTGCTTTAAAAAACTTTTTCTAATTTAAGATCACTGTCCCTTGGACACCAGTGGAAATTCCAAAAAATGAGGGGTTTTACTTTTTTATATGGTTACAATCAATCAGTTTGTTTAAGGTTTTCAGTACGAATTTAATTTTTAAGATGAAATTAATAAAAATACCAACATACATTTAAATACCAAAACATGATTGACACCAACACCAATTTTTATATTTTTCAGTAGTGATTACTCTTTAGTAGTTAACTAAAAAGAAAAGAAAAAAAAGCTTGAGTCCTACATTCTTATTCTATGTTATTTTAAATTTATTTCTCATTTTTGTTATTACATTTTTGGTCATATATATTATTGTATAGTAAAATCATAACATTATTTCACGTTCTTTCTTTTGTCTTCTCTTAGAGTTCACTGATATTTGATATTGAGACTTTGGAGGATGAAAATCTAATTATCTGAAATAATGAAATGTGTGATAATGAAATTGAACAATTGAAATTCTATTTAAATTCTGAAATTTAAATTTTACTTCCATTTGTAACAAAACCAGAAACACGACCAACAGAGAAAGCACATTACTCTGAAAGCAGCATAATCATCAGCTCTAAAAATGTTCATTCGAAGAAGAAAAAGTCACATAAATTTTGAATGCTATTTTACTTTTGTTCTGCATTTTTCATGAAAATAATCCTATGATTATGAAGCCATTTTTAAGCAAATGTTAATTTTATGTCAATTAGCAGGCGAGTTTATAAAAGAAGACCGCGAGTTTTAAAATTACGTATATAATGTTATAATTGAAGGGGTATTTATTCCTATTACCTCTTCATTATGTTAGTTTTTTAAAATACTAATAGAAAAATGCTCATAGAATGGACTTTGCTAGTGTAAGACCAGAATGGAGTCTGTGTGTGTGCATTGACGGAAAGCATATGTTAACTTCTTATACAGCATTTACTGTCAGTATTTTTGCCTGAATATGTTAAAGTATTTCGTTGATGATTAAAAGTAAAAACTGTTAAAGGCATAATGAAGCCAAATGCCAACTCCAAGTAACAAGAACATAGGATACATTGAAAAATCCTGATTTCTAAGGGTTAATTTTAAAACAAAGAATCATTCGGTAGTTTTGTTTAAAATAAAAAACATAGGGAATAGATTGTCCACTGCTCCAGTAAGCCAAAGAAATTTTTTCTGAAGAGTTTAATGACTTCTTGGTGGAAGGGGTATAAAAACCAAAGCATGTTGATCATTTTAACACATTGGGCTCTTATCATGAAATGACTACAAAGTTCAGACTGTTTCCATTTACATTCGATCAGCAGCATTTGTACCAATTGGTAAATTTCCATAAGTTTCCAAGAGTAATGACCCAGAACTTAGGAAGCTCTAAAACTCGGGCACTGGCTGAGTGTGCATCCAAACAGAAGAGAAGCAAATGGTAGAGCTTCTACCAAGTTCTCTAGTTAAGTGCTACTCACTGTGAGAGCTATGGACCAGTCCACAGTAAGAGAAGAACAGAAGTTGAATGTGGGCATTTAGAAACTTTTACTGCTGCTATTTCTAAACATGTGATCAGCAGGCTTGTTTGTTAAATCTAATCATAAAGTAATTGAGCTTATTTTCTGTATACCTTGCTTCATATTTTCACTTCATTTTTATGATTCATTTTTATTGCATTTCCCAAAGTAGTGATGTGCCACAGATTGGAAATTAAACAAAACAAAACAAGAATATTCTTCACCACAGTTAAAGAAGGACTGATTCAAATGTTAACTGCCCAGAGCCTTGATTTGTCTGTTACCCTCTATTCCAATCCACCATGGAAGTGTCAAGGGTGACACTGCACTACTGAATGCCTGGCTTCGCAAATCTCAGCACTATGTAAAAATGTTAGTTATTAACTTTTTAATCACCCTTTCTTCCCATATTAATTAAGGTGGAATATTTTAGGAAAGATGATGGAAAGTACCAAGTGCAATCTGGAACAATATTGATCTAGGTTCAATCTTGTCTCCATTCCTCATAGCTGAGGCTCATCTTTTTTACCTCTGCAATGTCAGTAGTCTCCGTTGCAGGGTTGTTGTGAGGATCAACAGAGGTAAGTTATGCAGAGTGCCTGGAACATATAAGTGCTCAACAAGGGGAGGAAGGTTGACCTTTCACTAAACTTCCTTTCCTTTCTGAACACAACGTATAAAACTCAAGGTTTTTTAAATGTACGGCTTAAACTGGCTCAGATAATCCTGCTCAACAGTTTTGACAAATGAGTGTTGATTTCTTAATAACATCTTTTGGGGGGAGTCATAATTTTTTGCTTTTATAAAACTTGTTATGAGTGCGGATTGCTATGAATATCCAACCAAAGGAAAGATATAAATCTGTTAGATTTTTTCTACCTGCTGATCGCTACAGGAAAGCTGTGACAGTGGACAAGGGGATAATATTATAAGCCATTATTATTATCTCTATCAATGAAATGATTTATAATGATCATGGGGCAAGCTGTGTGCTAATAATGAAGTCATTCTGTACAATTTGTAAAAGCCACATATGGTGATATACCACTTCCTACTGTTTTACATCTATTTATAACTCAATTATCTGGTGTTATTGTTAAAGGGGTTGTTTTGAGACTGAACAGTAACTGAGCTGAACTGATAGCAAAAAAAAATTTCTAAAATGTTTTTAGCTTATTCTGTTATGTCTCTCATTTTAATCCAGCGCTCAAATCTCTATGATTTGAACAAGTAGTTTGTGTTTGGTTTATAGATTAAATACAGTATTTACTTTCATTTTCTACTTGCATGTAGAAAAGTTTTTGTATCTGGTGCCATTAGTAACATGATTGTATTGTTAGATCCAGTCAAGGAATAAATTAGGCTCATTTGAGGACATTTCTTGTCTGCTGCTAAGATACTGTTTCTGAAATTATCATTATGGTGGGTAATGACCACAAAAGTGTTAATGCCCTCAGCAATGTACCTCACTTACATCCTCAATGACTCATTGAAAATCTAGGTACTCATATTTTCAGTTTCTTTTCCTTGCATTCCCTTTAATTTGAGCACTATAATAAATACAGTTTTCTTTTAACCTATCGTGTGAATGTGTGTGTGTGAATGTGTGTGGTACAATTAGGTTGCATACTTTTTAACAGTAGTTTAATGATAGTTACTTTGAGAGTTAGGGAATTGATTTTGTTCTTCCTAATTTGTTTTTGTTTATAGCTATTTGATATCTTATCAAATTATTTGGCTTTAAAGAAAAACAATTAACAATACAATGTTTGAGTGACGTGGTAATGCATTGGATAAATATTTCTTCGAAGAACATTTTGGCAGACTGAAAATGAATCAAACTAATCATTGGTGTCCTACATTCATAGTGCTCTTAGGAAATTACTCCTCATAGTATTATATTGCATTGTTTTGGCTTCCGTACAAGTTGACTTGAGGGAATGCAACCAACTTTGTTGTGAAGAGATGCACACTAACGATACCATCTTTTAAGCAGAAGATAAAAATGCCTTAGTGGGGCGTTATGGTATTATATTAATGATACTAGCTAAAGATGACAAAATTACTATTCTTTAAATGGGGATAGATCTAACAATTTTATATTGTGGGAGTGTTTAATATATTAAGTATATGATCTCTAAAACTCTCAAAGTTTATATAGGATCCCCTCAGAAATAAGGGTGTTTAATAAGGGACAATGTCAGTGATATGCACCCATTATTAAAATTAATAATAAGCAAATTCATTAAACTTTGTGAGGCATTTTTTGAAAATATATGTTATTTATTTAAGCTATGTCCTGCCACATGCAAAGGAATGGTCATTATGTAATACAAATCAAGGACATTTAAGGTCCCATACACTTTTCTGGTCTTTGTACAGAGGAATGGTCCAAATCAGTGCTATGGCCTGTGGTGCCTTGGTAGTAGTCTAGGTTCTCTCTAGTCATCTTTATAGCCAGTTGGAAGCTGATTCACACAAGGTTTTTAGAATAGAGTATGGTTATCCTCTTCCTAGGGAAAGGGCTTGGGCCTGATATGGAAATAGGCATAGACAATAAACTTGGGTCTCATGTTCGCCTTCTTATGACTCCAGGAAGGCATTTTGCATGCTCAGTTCCACCAGGGAGAGCTTGACCAAGTAGGCGAGACCCTTCTATCTGCAAGCTAAACTCTCCTCACACTAGATGTCAATCAAGACAGGTTGGCCCAGCTGTGTCCTGGACCAAGCTAGAAGCCCTGAAACCCAGGCCTGCTGCTGCCATTTTCGACCTAGACAGCCACAGTTTTGCTTAAGGCATTTTTTTCCCAATAAAAAATTTTTTTGAGCAGGCTTTAGATACACAACAAAATTGAGCTGAAAGTACAGAGTTCCTATAATCCTCATTCATCCCTCCTTGACCCATCACAACCTCTCCCATTATCAATTCCGTACCACAGTGATACATTTATGACAATCAATAAACCTACATTGCCACATCATGTTCACCCAATGTCCATAGTTTACATTAAGGTGTCGCACATTCTATGGATTTGGACTAAAGTATAATAACATATGTTCACCATTGTAATATCTTGCAGAATAGTTTCACTGCCCTAAAGATCCTTCGTGCTCTGACTATTCACTCCTCCCTCCCCTCAACCCTTGACAACCACTGATTCTTTTACTGACTCCATAGTTTTGACTTTTCCAGAATGTCATGTAGTTGGAATCACATAGTATGCAGCCTTTTCAGATTGGCTTGTTTTATTTAGTAAGATACATTTAGGTTTCTATGTCTTTTTATGGCTCAATAGCTTATTTATTTATTTTTTTAGCATTAAATGATATTTCATTGTTTGGATGTATCACAGTATATTTATCCATTCATCTATTGAAGGACATCTTAGTTGCTTCCAAGATTTAGCAACTAATAAAGTTGATATAAACTTCTGGGTGAAGGTTATGTGTAGACATAAGTTTTCTACTCTTGTGCATAAATACCAAGAAGCGCAACTGCTAGATCATATTAAAAGGATGTTTAATTTTGGAGAAACTGCCAAACTATCTTCCAAAGTGGCTGTGTGATTTTGCATCCCCATATTATTGAATGAGAGTTTCTGTTGCTCCTTATTCTTGGAAGAATTTTGTGTTGTCAATGTTTTGGATTTTGGCCATTTTAATAGGCAGGTGGTATCTCATTGTTTTAATGCATAAGGTGCTTTTAAAGGTTAGTAATCTTCTCATAAGTTAAGACTCTCATAGAAGAATGAGCATCTACTAAAATATTTCTGTCTAGAAAAGAAAGCCTGTTATTACAGTAAGATTTAATTATTTTAAAGGAAATTGCTCTAACTATAGAATGGTTGCAAAAATTACTAGAAGAAAAGGAGACTAAAAATTCTAAAGACTCATTATTATTAACCCAACCTTTCAAATGCTCAGTCCTAGAAAAAGAGGCGTTGGAGTTCATTTATCTGGTTGTAGCCATTGCTTACCTAAATATGTTTGCTAATAAAAACACCATGTACAATGACCATGCCGAGTAAAAACCTACAAAAGATTTAAGACTAAATTTTATGGCAATATTTCTAGTCTATATTGAGCAGTACGTTATATTTTTTTCTTAAGATAATTGTGACCTTATTGAGATGACAATTTAGCAATGGAACTTCACAAATACTAATGAACTAACTATACTATTTATGAATATAACATGCATGAAAGTTACTATAAAATTTCTATGGATCCAATCTCAAAAGTACTGCATGTGAAGATTAAACTAAATTTTACTAACACTATTGTCATTTTATTCCTTATTGAACAAACTTGCTATGAGGGATAAAAATATCATTACTGTATTAAGGTATCCAATATAAATTGAAATTTAATACAGGAATAAAAAAATAAGGGTTTCTTAATCAGGCAACATTTAATTGTTAATTGTCTAGTCCTTTGGCTATAAGCAAAACAAGGAAACTAGCATTCTTATTTTTATTTAAAGAAAAGGTTCATACTGGGTTAATAAAATGCAATTGCATTTTATAGCTATAAAATTATTTCAATAGGACCATTAATTGCCCTTGTGATATATCAGGTAAAGTTTACTGCTAGCAACAGCTTATTTTGTAATTATCACATGGGAACATTTTTCCTAAACTCTAATTTCAATAGATATTGGTTTAATTTATCAAAATTTCCATTACTGTGTTTTTAAGTAAGGCATTAAGTTATTATTAAAACACAATGGTGTCTGAGTTCTTATGTATTACAAACTGAGTGAGCAGATGGAAACAAAATTATATCTCCTTCTAGTGAAAATGACAGCAACATTTTTTTCTCTAATAGCATCCTACAAGAGGCCCAAACTGATTTGCACTCTGCTATTTGTATAGTTAATTAATCCAAAAGAAGCATTTATTAACTTGAATTTAAAATCTGCTTAACTTTAATTTTTTAAAGTCCCCTCTTAAGATTGCACATTATTTAGCAGACAAAAGCAGAAGTTGATGTAGGAACCTAAAATGTACTTAATAAGAACATGTATTCCCAGCTTTGAAAAACCATAGTTTCTCTTGCATGTTCTCTCTCTCTCTCTCTCTCTCTCTCTCTCTTTTTCTCTCTCTCTCTTTCTATCTTTTTCTCTGTCTCTCCCACACACACTTCCACCACCATTTTTTTCTCTATATATAATAAAGGAGAAGGTAGTAGGAAGGGAATAAAATTGGATGTTATCTTAGTTTCCTATTGTGGCTGCATTACCACAGGTGTAATGACTTAAAACAATATAAATTTATTTTCTTACAGTTCTGTAGTTCAGAAGTCCAAAAGAGGTTTCACTGGGCTAAACGCAAGGATATTACCCTTCTTTTTGGCGGCTCTAGAGGAAAAGCCATTTTCTTGACTTTTTAAATAGTATTAAAATGAGACTACAAAAAGGAATAAACTATTTGAATATTTGAATGCAATATCTTGCCTTAAAATTATACTTCCAAACATCATGATTAGATAAGAGTTAATGTGATTCAGAAGTTGGACATTTGTACTATGGTTTCAAATTTAGAACTTTTTTAGATTTGATCCCTTAATAAAGTTTAAAATACAAGTTCTTTCATTTGATATGAGATAGAAACTCAGTGACCCTAATGAACCATATTCTTCCTGCAACCTGAAATCTTGTAAATGAAAGTTCCTTGTTGCTTGTATTCTTTGCAGATGTTGACCTAAAAAGTCATAGATAACGAGAGCATTGCTGAAGCAGTAGCCTTGTCATTTTTATAAAGTTTCAGCCAATAGTTTCCTGACATCAGCAGTAGATTCAACAGATAGAACAAGTGACTCTCCTGAAATCCTATGACCTCAATAGACTGAAAGTAAGGAAAGCATTCCTTAAAGAGATGGTGTGCTTGAAGCAGTGATTATTTACAATTTGTCTGACATCTCTCAATAATAGGAAATTACATGGATTCAATACCTAAATGAAATTAATTATTGTCTGTTTGTCAAATATAGTAAATATAATGAATTATGTATAAGTGACAATTCATACTTAGATTTGACACAGATGGTTTGTGCTCTGGTATATTTTAGTGAATCATATTAGTCACTCTAATGCTCTAGAATTTTTCACATTTGCAAACATGTCATTTTAAAAATAAAATGCAGGAAGGTAGTATAGAGCGATGGTTAAAAGAACTGACTCCGGAAGCAGATCACCTTGTTTTAAACCTGATTCCACCCAGCCCTCACTGATAAGTTATTTCACTTGTCTGTGCCTTGGACTCCCTATCTGCAAAGTGGACAAAATAATAGTCTTCACGTACTAGGATTATTGTGAAGAATATGTGAAAATTAAGTGTGAAATGTATAGCAAATAGCCTGCACTTTTGAATAGCTAGCTATTCAAAACTGTTAACTGCTATTACTCCATGTAAGTTGGTCTTATTGTAGATGTTTAAAATTGGGTTATATGATACTGAAATTTATGCTCAAGAAAAAATTTAAATTTTTATTGCACTTAAAGAAGTCCAAAAAAAATCAGTATATTTTATGTATTTGTTTTAAACCAACATCAATTTTAAAACCTTCAAGAATAAAAGTCATGATTTTGTTAATTGGAAATCTTATGTAAAAATACTCAAAGAAGTCAGCAAAGACTTAACATGTTCTAAAATTATATTAACTGAATATGTACATTATAGACTTTGAAAATTTTGTTTAATTAAACTGACTTTTATGTTGAATTTAGCTTTCATTTTTATGGAGTAAAAAAATTTGAAAGATATTTGCTTATAGAAATTAACTTCAAGTAGTGCCATGAGTATATTCTTTCTGATGCCAGGAATAAATATTTTTAACAACTAACACTGCATCCAAGTAGAAAGTAAGATTCACTGAGACTAGCTTCTAGTACTTTCCCAAGTGTGTGTCTTCTGCCAATTCATCACTTCAGGAAGTCAGTAAAAAGGAGACCTTTATTAATAGGAATTAGACATCAGTATCTGGGTACTTCAGCAGAATGTACTAAAAGATCTGAAGTGAAGAAAATGGTCATTTTAGTGTGACTTATTCTCAGCTATGGAATGAGTTACCTGGATATTATCTTTGTGCCCTACACATCTTTTCCATGTCTTTTTGATTAGTGATTTGTAAATCTCACTCTCTCATCTATTGCTGAAATTGATTTTTTTATTTTTCTGTCAGTTTATGTTTTTATCTGTCTTTTCGTAATATGGTAATCATATAAAGACAAATGTGATTAATTTCATTGTTTTTAAATAATTATCTTCTTTAAACATAGGATAAATTTGTAGTCAGGAAAGGATAAAGTCATAGAACTAATGAGATGCAGTTTGTACAGGGAGCTCTGGTTTTTAGCCTAATTTGTATTTGATGACCTTGAATTATGCTAGGCTCCTCAGACTATGCTCCCCATATGATACGTAGCAACAGAGCCTGATGTTTAGATGAAGAAAAATAAATTAAATAAAGAATTGGGAGAAAGGCTATTACAGAAATTATTTTTCTTTATTACTAGTAAACAACTTTATAGATTTGTACTGATCTAAACACCCTAGAGAAAGAATAAATTACGAAGTTATTGTGATACCTCATGGAGTTGCCTATGAGTTTTTACTATAGGTTGCAAGACCACATAGCATGCTTTTTCTTAAAGCATGGCTATTATTTCTTGTCTTCATGGGGTACAAAGTGTTGCTTTTATCTGCCATGGTACATCTTAACCTTTGAGCTGGAAGAAGAAAATATGTTTTTTGAATTGTGCATCCTCCTGATGAAATTGTAGTTGTAAACCTAAAGTTTATGTTGTTAT
Organism: Pteropus alecto; assembly: GCF_000325575.1. NCBI lineage: Eukaryota > Metazoa > Chordata > Mammalia > Chiroptera > Pteropodidae > Pteropus > Pteropus alecto. The sequence continues at coordinate 19,395,294 of NW_006441955.1, forward strand.
TATTGGTCATTTTTAGTGACAAATGAAACTTTTTTATGGAAAATTCAATAGTGCTCTGGGTCTAACCAGTAAATGTGATTGCAGAATACTGAGACTAGAAGAAGTATCTTGTACATTATATTGATTATTGTAAAATCAGAGTTGGATTAATTATGCAGTCTTGAGATGAAAATACTTTTGATGTGTGAGACTTCCCAAAAGGCTTGCTTTCTATTATTTATCTGCTTTGTATCTAGTTGTCCAGTTTTCAATCCATGAAAAAAAAATTCAGCCCAAATTTCTATTGTGCTTAGCTTACCGTGTCGTTTCATCTTATCTGCAATGATGTTTTCAGATGTTAATCAGGACTGTTTGACCTATGTCAAAACAGGGTATTTCATGAATAATATTATATCAACATAAAAATAGAAGGGTAGCCCAATTTATGTTTCATTTATCCTTATTCTTCTGGAATACCTTCTCAGCTCATCTCAGGCAAACCTAATTATCTGTTGTATGCACTTTTCTCAAACTATGGGTCCTTTCTTTAGCTGCTGAATATTTTTATTTATTTATTTAATTATACCTTCAAATGAACACTATGTAAATCAGAAATAACCAATAGTACCTACATTCAATAATGCGAATTTATTAACATTCATAATAAAATGTTTTTATAATGTATTTTTGATGTAAAGCTGTGTAAAGCTGTGTTGCAGGCTTCATTGTTTTTTTGTTTTGATATATTTTCACCATAGCTAGGGTGACCATATAATTTACTGTCCACAACAGAAGGCTTTGAGATTGAAGAGGGGAGTTATTAATAATTTTGCCAGGTCAGTAGACACAAATTAGTCCTGTCCTGGGAAAACTATGTCCCACAGACAAAATTCAGGCCACCATCTACTTTTTAAATTCAGGCCACCGTCTACTTTTGAACAGTCTATGAACGATTTTTACATTTTTCAATGGCTAAAAAAAATCAGGAGAACAATATCTCAGGATATGTGAAAATTATATAAAATAATTTGAGTGTCCATAAATAAAGTTTTATTGGAACACAATCACATCAAATCATTTATAAATGGTCTATGGTTGCTTTCATACTACGATGGCAGAGTTGAATAGTTGCAATTCACCATATTGCTTAGAATACTGTTTGAATCTTTAGAGAAAAAGTAAACTGACCTCTGATGTAGAATAATCCTAACCATTGGCCAATTTAGAGCATTTGTTTAAATAGGGCAGGATTCTTCTTTTCCAATAGTGCTCATGAAATAGTATAACTACAAATAATATGCATATGTACCATTATATATATTTTAATGCTGGTATTGATGGTATTTCTGGTGATATATTTACCCACTCTATAGTTTTTTATTGATTAAACTCTTCTAGGTCATATTTTTGGCTCTACCATAAAGTTCACTAGAAGATCTTTAGTCTTCAACAATATACTTTTACATGTAATTATTCAAATTGTTAATTTTGATACAAATTACAAATAAGTTTTTCATCAAGAACCAGACTGCTTCCATTTTCTCTGACAAAAAAAAAAAAATTCTTAGGCGACCTTGAAAGCAATTCTGGGTTTTTGTCTGAATGCTTTTAAAAGTGTGGGGTAGAATAATATTTTAAAGTAACCTCATTCTGTCTCTTTCGTATTGAATCAGAAGAGTTTTAAGAATTCAATCTCATTGTTCGGTAGTACAGATAAATTTCTTCTTTAAAGTGAATCATTTATTTGTTGACTAATTAAGAAGCGATGTGCTCTCATAAAAGTTAGCACAATTGGTGCATTTACAACTTGGTTATGTATGAAGTTTATTTGAACTGTGTGGTTATTGAGACTCTTTATCACCTTTCAGATTAGATTGGTTCTGTCAGTAGGCATGTGTGGAAAATTTTAAAGAATTACACAAAATTAAAATATATAGATTTAGAAATTAAATTAGTTAGAAGTCAAATTACTAGTAGAATAACAACAGATATACTGTCTTTGTACCTTTTGTTTACTTTTGTGAAGTATGACACAGTTAGCAGCCAGCAGCCAATGTGAGCTGGAAGTCTGTTAGGAATGAGGTCTGAATTAGTATTCTCCAGGCACCAAAAACGTGCCATTCATATCTTTTTTTTGGTAACACTAATTACATATAATAATTCCAGGTTTTAGTTTTAAAAAGAGCCCTTCATGTATAGGATACTGTAAAACTATTCAGCTCATATGTCAACTCTAATTAAAACCTATCTCAGAATTCATTAAAATCTGGATCAACAGTTTAACATCCCTTAAAGCAGTGCACCTTTAGATGAAAAACACTGCACCGTCCATTTTTTCTCTTTTCAGTTTTTGTTGTCTAATTAATAGAAACCATTAATTTGGAGGGATGAATTAAAAATGGAATGAATAGTATAGGTTTTTTGTAATTCTCTGAAGGTTTTCTATGTCATAATCCAGGTGAAGAAAAAATGCTATTGCAAATGTCCTCAGCTGACAGAACTATATATTTAGAATCATTGTCTGTGGTAACTAGTGAAAATAAAATGTATAATGAGGACAAAATTAAATAGATGATAGAAACCAAGCTTTAATGACTCAAAGAAAAAGAAAAAGAAAAACCGAACTCCAACTCGTAAGTTCATACTAGTCAAAGGGAATAAAACTTCACCTTTACTTTTTTTTTTTTTTTTTTGCATTTTAACAAGGAAAATTACTGAATTAAGATGCTTTAAGATTTTATTTAATTTGTAGTACAGTGATGGAAATTTGTTGAAGAAGTAATTCTAATAAACATTATAAATATATAGGATAAATAATATTGAGTCTTTTGCTATCTAGAGAAAATCAAACAAAATATGATTGACTGAGTAATTGAGAAAGAAAATATATGCTTTCCAGGAGGGCAGAAGTGTGAGAAGTTCTGTGTCTTTACCTCAATACCACAGTGGTTTTCCTTGCATTTGAGAAGAAAACTTTAAGATGTCTATAGACAAAAGCTTGACTCCTATAGATATCTCTTAATCTACTCAGGCTGATTACCATAGACTTGGTGTCTTAAACAAAAAATATCTATTTTTCACAGTTCTGGAGGCTGAGAAATCTAATATCAAAGTGCTGACAGATTCGGTGTCTGGTGAGAGCCGCTTTCTGATTCACAGATGTCAATCTTCTTACTGTGTCTTCATGTGTCGGAAAGGGTGAAAGAGCTCTCTATAGTCTCTTTTATAGGACACTAATCTCATTCATGAGTGGTGTTCTACTGGAATGACCTAAACGCCTCTCAAAAATCTCACCTCCTAATACCATTACATCAGAGATTAGGATTTCAACATATGAATTTGGTAGGGAATACAAACTATAACAGAATGATAACCTTGAAGGTGATTCACAATGAAATCATGTCTTAGCTTTGTACAGGTCATCTTTTAGAGATTAAAACTAATAACAAAGATTAAAATAATAATTAGAGGTTAAAACTAGAGGTAATGATCTAAGTTATTCCTTTAAGAGATATAGACAAATATTACTATTTGTTGATTTGTCTTGACAAATCTCCATCAAAGAATTTTGGAGATATTTAGGCTAATAATATTTTAGTTGCTGCTCCTGATTCTATCTTTTGCCATAAAAAATCTCTCAGTAAGCTCACATTTTTATCCCTGTCTTGAATCCTTCTTTCAGCTGAAATATTACTAGAAACTGAAATCTATAGTGTTTTAACGGGAAAATCTATCTTGGAACTTGATGGGATGGATGCCAACACCCTGCAGCCTCTGTATGCATCCTCAGATTGCTCCTGGGACTTCTGCATGAAGAAATTCTACATACTAGTCATTCATACATAAATTAAACATACACTTTAACTTAATGATTTTTGTACTCTCACCTAAGAAAAACTCATATTGTCTTAGGAAACTTATTTATTCTAATGCTTAAACATCTCATTGAGGGCACTATTGATCTCAGTGATATTATAAATTATTAGTTATTTTTAAAAATTTTATAAGAATGTATTTATATATTTTTCTACTTCCCTGAGTCTTGAACATTTATCAAGATTGGTATGAGTATATGACAGTGAAAACTGCCTTTCATGAGTATAGTGGGTAACACCAAAAAGAAGCATGCTCAAAGGGTGTGATTCTAAACCCATGCCAAAAAAAAAAAAAACCCACAAAAAACAAAAACAAAAACAAAACAAAAACCATAGGCCTGAATGAGTTTTTTTATTTCTTCAAAATTATGCTATTTGTTTCTTATTTTTCACTTTTGGAAATCAAGCTATTAATATTAAAATAAGAGTTCTCAGAGGATGTAATTTTCATAAACATTATATATTTCACAGAAGTTCTGAAACTTTTTAATCATCATCTCTTCTCTATTATGAAACCTAAAAATAAACAAATGAACGAACAAACAAACATTTCCTCTCCAAACAGTAATAATCCTCCAAACTTAATAGTTATGGCAGAGATTGGTTGGCTGCTAAGCAAACTGATTTTCCTTCTTGCTAGTCCATAGGTAGACATCATTTCTAGCTTTCCTTGAATTTGAGTAGGACCACATGACTGAAGTCTGGCACTGGCCTATAGATTATGATTGGAAGTGATGAATCCTACTTCTAGCCTGGCTCAAGAAATCAAAGTGAATGAAGAAAGTAGAGGAATTTGGGAGTTGAATGGGATAGAAATATGGTTGTCACTACTCTTCTAAAAATAGGAAATAAAATTGAAATAGTTTTGGAGAATCCAATAGCCTGAGACAAAGATCGGTTCAAGTGTGACATTCTTACTGAAGCAAGAATCAGACTTCCAAAGCCTCTACATTCTCAAAAGGGGCCGTTTTGACAAGACTTTGGGTGTGGTGATAGTGATCATGGAAGAATTTTCTATAGGGTAGAGGAAGGGGCCAGGGAGAAAAATGGATAAGGGAAATGTTCTCAGAAATTAAACTCAGAGTCTAATCAAGAAATGTTCTCTTCTCATGTATAGGGGAACTTCAAAATGTCTGCTTTGAAGGATTTCATAAATCTTTACCACAGCCACTTTAAAAAGTTTTTCTGAATGGAAGTTTTTACTGTGATTATCTTATTTTTTCACTACCTATGTAGATTGAGTATGTGTATGGTTTGGGAGTAAGAAATGGAAATATGTTGATTTATATTCACAGGAGATATCAATTCATAAGAAGCCACATTTGGATTTAATGGAGAACATTTGCATCACCAGCAGATATAGGAGTTGTAGCTAAATGCAATGGCTGGACAGGACTTTAGGAAAGTTGAAGCATGAGTTCTACATGTGGGAGCAAACATGGATATTTCATGGCTACAAGAGAAGACTGTGGCAGAAACAAGCTATATTTAACAAAATCTATTTCCCCTTTCTCTTTGGTACACATTTGCCACTGGCTTTCCTTGACATGGGTTAGGAGCCGAAAGTCTAGTATTGGGCTGATGGAATGTAAATATGATATATGACACATCTAAGTGTAGCTCATAAAAACTTTCCACACATTCTTCTTTATATAATCCTGAATCTCTATGTTGTACATTATTTATTTAACAAATAAATAGGCTAATATTATATATTTAACAAACATTTGTTGAGTATGTATATGTCAGGCATTGCTTCTAAACATCAGAGTTACAATAGTGATCTCTGCCATCATATAGCATACTCTGCTGGGAAAGAAAATATAAAAGACAAGTGGCTAAAGTACATAATGTTAGTTACAAGTATGAAAGAGAAAACCAAAAAAATAAAGAAGAGGTATAGAAATAATTAAGGTAAAAGTTATAATTTAAAAATAGTCAGATTTCAATCGAAAGATGAAATTTGAAGAAAGGCCTAAAGGAAGATAGAGTCCTATCCACACCAATCTGTGGAGAAATTCATTCCAAACTGAAGGACAAGCATGCCTGGCAGGTGCGAGAAACAGTAAGGAGGCTTGTGAGATTGGAGTCAAATGAATATGGAGTTGTAGGGGGTGATTCATAGCAAATATCTTGGTTTTACTCAGTGGCATGAAGAAATACGGTATGGTATTTAGAAGATCTGACAGGATTGCTATGGCTCCAGTGTTGAAAATAAAGTGAAGAAGAGTCACTTAGAATCTGGGTGATCTATTAGAAGATCATTACACAAATCCAGGTGACAGATGATGTGGCTCAGACCATGACAGTGAAGGTGTATTTTGAAGCTAAGGTTGAAAGGATTTAATGATGGGCCAGATGTGGAGTGTGGGAGAAAGAGAAGAATCAAAGATGACTCCAAACTTGGAGGCCTGAACAACTGAAAGAATGGAATTAATTACTATTTCCTAAGAAGGGGATGACATCAGGAGGAGTTATTTTAGAGGAAAATATGAGGAGATCAGATTTAATATATTTACATGTGGGATGTATTCTAGACATTCCAAATAGAGCTACTGAGTATGTAGTTGGGTATTTCAGTTGAGTTCATGCAGATTTTTAGGCTGGTGATATAGACATGGAGCAGCTGAGAGATTGAATGATACCACTTAGGGATTGAGAGTAGCAGGAAAAGAAGCAGTTTGAAGACTGCACTGTCATATTTAGGTATTTGGAAGAAAAAGAGAAATCATAAAAATAATCTGAAAAGGAGCAGCCAGAAAAATAAAAGTGAGGCAAATATGGTTTTCTGGAAGCCAAATATTGAAAATGTTTCAAGGAGGAGCAAGTGATCCATTAACTTGGTCGAGTAAAATGAGGACTGAGAAATTCTAGTTAGATTTAGCAATGTGGAAATCATTTGATACACAGAATTTTACTAAAGTGTGGGAACAGAGGCCTGATTGGAGAGGATTCAACCGGGATGAGAAGAAAGGAATAGTTGGAGACAGTGAATGTCAACTTTGCATTTGATGGATATAAGTGACAATGTTTTAGCCATAAATTGAGATCAATTTCACTATTTTGAAAAACATTATTCTAAAGGAGCACTCAAGATCATATTTATCAAATGCTTATTGCAATTGTCAATCAGCATGAAACTTACATTGAAAGATCAAGCTTCGATGTCATCTCTTCTACGGTCTTTTCTGCCTTCTTCCTAGGGTTAATTGCTGTGTCTTCGGTGCACTCTGAACACTTCATAAATACACTTGAAATATTTGTGTTGTTATATTGTATTGCAATATTTGCATACTTTGTGTTATAATCATTTATTTATGTTCCGAACTCTCCTATTATGTTCAAGTCCCTCATCCTTACATAATGGCACAGTGCTTGGTAAAAGTATGGACTCAATAAATGTGTGGTGAATGGATGAATGAATAAATGAAGGAAGGGATATCATATTTTAAATGATAAAAGGGAATGGAAAAAAGAGAAATTTATTGAGTATTAAGGATTACAGGTAAATATAGGATCCTCATTCACTTTTCCCAAGATCTAAAGGCTGGTAGGTTAGGGAAATAATGGCAGTTATTTCTCTGAATATAGCCATGAGTTGTCCCATTTATTATGAAGTAAAGGAACTATAAAATAATTAGTCATGAATCTGCCACCCAACTAATTATGCTTTTACATTTTGTAATTTTTTTCAGATTACTAATTTTTAACTCTTTTTCTTATTATTAATATTTTCAAATTATTGATTTAGTACTTTCACAGATAATATAATTTAGGTAAAATTTTCTTCCTGGGACAGAAATTTGAAATTTGGTTCAAAGAATTTTTGAAAATGTCCATGTCATCAGAGCTTATCAATGCTCAAACTAACATTATTGTAACTTCAATTTAAAAGGGAGATAGGTGAGGACTTTTCTGTCAAGATAGTGGGATAGGTAAATGCTGTGCTTTTCTCCTCTCATGACCACATCAAAATTACAACTAAACTACAGAACAATCATCATTGACAGTAGCTGACCATAAGTCCCATGACTAAGGATATAGAAGAAGTTACATCAAGACTAGTAGAAGGAGCAAAGATGTGAAATGAGCTGGTTTCACACCCATGTGACTTGTGGCAGTTAAAAATTGTGAGGAATATTCTGGCTGCAGAACTTCCCTCCTGAGGAGCTAGGGTTCCCAGCCTCACATTAAGCTGCCCAGCCCAGGGTCCCAGTGCTGGGAATAGAAGTATCCATAACTTCTAGCTGTGAAAACCAATGGAGATTGTGGCTAAGTAGGATGAGGGCTGCTGGAGTCCCAGGTGTGTCTTTAAAAGGGTCTGTGAATAGACTTACTGGCTGCTGGGCTCACTCACTTTGAGTTCCAGTACTGGGGCAGCAGCTCAAAAGGTACCAGGGAAATATGGGAAAGAAATGAGTTGTTTGCCTTTAGGGTGAGGGCTGGGGTGGGGGCAGCTTTCTCCCAGACGGAAGTGCTGGCAGAAGCCATTATTGCTTTGTTGAGTGGTCCCCCTTCCCTACATGCAAAAGCAGGAGGCCACCATATCTGACTCTCCATCGACCTGGCTAACACCATTCACCCTCCCCTGGTGTCCCTGAGACCCCACCCCACCCAACTTTGGGGCCTACTTGGGCCATTTCTAGTGGCTTTCCCATACAAATAACCTGTCTTAGCTCATTCTGTGAACTTCCCTAAAATCTGTCGAAAGGTTCATAAACCCCAAACGAATAGCATCTGGCCTGGGCATGCCCCATATCTCTTGCTAAGCAGCCCCAAATGGCCTTAGTGGCAGCCAGCCTCAGTTTTCAGCTTAGCCTTTCTCAGGTACCTTCAAGCTCAAAATGGGTGGAAGACATCTGGGGATTGTTTTGTGGCTCATGGCAGGTAGATCTGGGCAGGGCATAGGCCGTGGCTGAACATGGCCTGCAGCAGAACCTCTCCTAGGGGTTCTGGAGCCAGCATAGCCTATGGCTAGCTTTGGATCACTCTGAACCATCACCAGGTTGCCTCCACAGCTTCTCCACTACAATCATGACTACCCTCACAACTAATCAGCCTGAGGGTTAATCCTTCCCATTGATGTGCAAACAGCGACCAAGGCTCAACTACAACAGAAGGACACACACAACCCACAGGAGGTATATACCTGCAGCACCAAGCTCAGGTGACCGGGAGATTGTGCCACTTGGCCCCACAGAACACCTATTACATAAGGCCGCTCTAATAAGACTGAGAGACATAGCAGCTCTACCTAATACAGAGAAAGAAAAACAGGGTGGCAGCCAAAATGAGGAGACAAAGAAATATATCCCAAACAAACAAACAAAAATCCCAGAACAAATCTCCAGAAAAAGAATGAAACAATTTGGAGACAAGCAATCTATCAGATGCAAAATTCAAAACACTGGTTATAAGAATACTCAATAATCTCAGTAAGAACTTTAATGAAGAGATAGGAAACATAAAAATGGAGCTAGAAAACATCACTGGGGTGCCAGAAGAAGAAGAGAGAAGTCAAAGAATCGAAAATCTGTTTGGAAAATTAATTACAGAAAACTTCTCTAACCTGGTGAAGGAAATAAACATACAAGCCCAGGAAGCACAGAGAGTTTCAAACAAGATGAACCCAAAGAGACCCACACCAAGACACATCGTAATTAAAATGCTACAAATTAAAGACAAAGAGAAGTTCTTAAAAGCAGCAAGGGAAAAGCAGTTAGTTACCTACAAGGGAGATCTCATAAGATTGTCAGCTGATGTCTCAGCAGAAACTTTGCAGGCCAGAAAGGATTGACAGGAAATATTCACAGGGAACAAAAGCAAGGAATTATAACCAAGATTACATTAACAGTGAAACTAACATTTAGAATCAAAGGACAGATAAAGAGCTTCCAAGACAAGAAAAAAATTAAAGTTCATCACCACCAAATCAGTATTACAAGAAATGCTAAAGAGTCTTATTTAAGAAGAAGAAAAAAAAAGATAAAAATATGAATAAAATGGCAATAAATACATATCTATCAATTGCTTTCAATGTAAAGAGATTAAATGTTCCAATAAAAAGTCATTGGGTAGCTGAATGGATAAGAAAGCAAGACCCTTACATGTATTACCTGCAAAAGACACTTTGCATCAAAAGACACACACAGACTGAAAGTAAAGGGCTTGAAAAAGATATTTCAAAAAATAGCTGGGGTAGTAATATTTACACAGACAAAATAGTCTTTAAAACAAAGATTATAACAATAGACAAAGAAGAACCCAGTAGTCCTACCTCTTTGTATTTACCCGAAGAAACGCAACACACTAACTTCAAAGGGACATGTACATTCACATGTTCATTGCAGCGTTATTTATAATAGCCAAGACATGGAGGCAACCTGAGTGTCCATCAAATGGATAAATGAACAGAGAAGAGGTGGTACATATACACAATGGAATATTAACCATAAAAAAGAATGAAATCTTGCCATCTGTAACAACATGGGTAGACCTAGGTATTATTCTGAGTGGAGTAAGTCAGATAGAGAAAGAAAATGCCTATATGATTTCATTTACATGTGGAATCTAAGAAACAAAGTAAACAAACAAAACAGAAACAAACATACAGATATAGAGAACATTTTATGGTTGCCACATGGAAGGGAGGCTGGGGGGATGAGTGAGAAAAGGGAAGAAATTAAGAAGTACAAATTGGTAATTACAAAATAGTCACAGCGATATAAAGTATAACAAAGAATATAGTCAATAATATTATAATAATTATGTATGGTGTCAGATAGGTACTAGATTTATCAGGGGGATTACTTCATTAGCTATATAAATGTCTAATCACTCTGTTGTACATCTGAAACTAATATAATATTGTGTGACAAGTCTAATTGAAAAAAAAAAATAAGGGATTGTAAACTGACAAGGTGCTTGCAATCTGTGAGGTCAACCAAGAGTTGCCTCACCTAAACAAAATAAAACAAAACGAAACAACAACAAAAAAGAAAAATAAAAAAATATTAAAACAATAAATAAATCAAGATAGAGAGGCAATTGATCTGATTTGGAATTCTAGGCTGTTCTATGAAGCTGCTTTCCTAAGAGTGATTTCTTTTAATACAAAATTTTAATATGACTCTGTTACAGCTTGATCACACACGATTCTGTTTGAGGCATTGAGTTAGACAACAAAAAATGCCTATTAAAACTAAAATATAAAAGCGTGTATATAAAATCTTTTATCCTTCTCTACACTTTAAACAAATTGTCATGAAAGCCAAACTACTTTTAAGAAACTGCTTACTTGAATTATGTGCTGAAAGAAATTTATAGATTCAAAATAATATGCTAATTCTATTTCAGATAACATTAGACAAATATTTTGAGTGAGGAAAACTTTTTTTTCTGTTTGTTTTGATTGTTGTTTTTAAAAAGAAAACTAAGCAAAGAAATTGTTTGCTCGTTTATCTCCTACTAGGAAATGTGCATCTTGAGGAAAGTTATGTCTTTATCTATCTATCTATATCTATCTATCTATCTATCTATCTATCTATCTATCTATCTATCTATCTATCATCTATCTATCTATCTATCTATCTATCTATCTATCTATTGAACAACTTCTCTTTTATGATATTTTAATATTCATTTATTAATTCTTTATTTCCCAGGGTAGATTTGTTTTGACAGCATAGGGCAATTTTCCTAATACACTATTAAATGTAAAAAAGAATTACACACAAATTTATCTATCTATCATCTATCATCTATCATCTATCTATCTATATCTACTATCATCTAAATCTATCTCCCCAAATTGAAATTTCAATTCTTATTAAATATAAACTTTAGAATTTATATCAACTCTACTTTACTTTTCAAGACTATATCAAATAAACTACAAAATTCTGATGAATTTCTTCAACACATTCATTTTAATGAGCACCTGAAGAATTTGGGTATAGAAGACATTACATATGCAGTCATAATTGAGTCTTTTCTCAAATTATTGTTAAAATAGAGAATCTTTAACAAATTAGCATGACAGTGAATGTATAAAGGTTTTCCATGTATCATTTTTACAAACTCACCTGCCTACGGGCATGTATAATTGACAGTTTTCATATTTTGGCTAACTAGTATCTGAACACCCTGTCTCTTGGCAAATGTCTCCTATGAATGAATCTTAGCGAAAGAAAGGGCCCTATCTCCTGATTCTAAAACTCAGGCCAGGTAAATATTTCCTGCATCTGGCAGCTTAGTTCTTGAGTATATAAGGTTAACTTTAGGCAGCTACTATCTCAGGAAAGTGAAACAGACATGGGAACAGTTCGATATTACTCAGGGTAGCAGTAGTAGAGCTGAGATTTCAATGGAGATGGCATATGTCCATGAAATTGGTGTCCTTACCTAAGCTGTGATATTAGCTGTGTATTTGGCTGCCTGTTGGCTGCATTTTTGTTTGCATTTTCTTTCTTGGTGTCATCCATTCTCCAGGTTTTCCAATCATTGTGAGAGCTATCCAAAGTTCTTCCAATGAATTTTTCTGCAGGTTAGCCAGTCTGTTTCTGTTGTTTGCAACCAAAACTGGTAAGAGTATGACGTGAATATATCGATATCACAGATTTATGGAACATTGACATCCCTTAAAATAAAATTTTATTTTCACTTGCTTTTGAAAAACATATCTCAATTTTTCTGGAAGCCTGAAATTAAAAAAGTTAAATTCTCAAGGCTTTGAGGATTTTATTTTTATTTTTTACAAACATCACCAAAAGCTTATACCTGACAATTACAGATCTGACTCTTTATTTCATTGTGAATATCTGTAAAATGGTGACCTATGCAAATTCAGGTTTTATTTTCTTACTTAACAATTTCAGCAATTGCCTAGGAGAATTCATGGTTAACTATCAAAGTCACAAAGCAATGGAAATTTTGTCTCTTTCATTATGTTGTATGATGAAGTAGAATATTGTTATAAGTTCTTGAGAAAAGGGTACAATGAGCTCCTGTTAAAATCTAATTTTAGATGAATAATAAACTTTTAAAGAAACAAGAGAAATTATAACTTGGAAAATACAGAATAGCAACCTTTATTCGCATCACTGTATTTACTAATCATAAATGTAGAAACTGAAGTCCCATTGCCAAGAGAGGACATTTTTTTAATGATAGATCCATGCAGCAGGATGTACACACACTCTCTCTCTCTCTTTTTCACACACACACACACACACACACACACACTAAGAAAGTCTTTCTTTGATAACATTTTCCTACCATTTTCTAGGAGACAATATACACACATTATTGTCTCTCTCTCTCTCCATCCTACCTTCACTTTCTCTCTCCCTCCCTCTTTTCTTCGCTTGCATTTTCCTTCTTCTTCTCTCTCTCCTTTTTAGATTTAAGGTGAAGTTGCCTTCCCAGTGAAAAGATTAGAGAAACAGATGCATTTTTTCTCCATTTCAGTGACAGTCTTCTAAACATCCAGATTAACCTTACCGGACAATTCCTTTTAGAAGGCTCTTCGAAGGTTGCCTAATTGCTTTTCTGTTTGAGTGAATGAATGACTATTTGGATGTCACACGACCTTTTTGTTATCTGACAAAGATTAAAGTAAATGTCTTTTTAGGCTAAACTAAATATGATTTCCAAAATATCCCAAATCAACAGATGACAGATACTTCTTGGAATGATAGTAGCTTGAAATGTACTTCAACATAGAAATAGAGCTCATGATATAAGTTGTGTTACTTGATCAAAAACATACATTTATCATATATGAAACTGTAAAAGCTTTGTGGATATATTGCTAAAATTGGATATTAGAGAACAGAAATTTCTGAACACACATACTGTTTTATCTATAAATTGGAAATATACATTTCCAAGAAAAATGTTATTCCAAGTTTTTTTTTAAAAGTCTTTCTCCTCGTCAACATTTAAAGTTATAAGACAGTAAGACTTTCAAAAGCATAAACTAGTGATTTATCTATCAACAGGAAAGATATATTTCCAGAAACAAATTTTATTTCAATTTTTTTAAAAAAATTTGCTTTTCTCTGTGTCAGCATTTAAAGCAGGTGACATCTTCTGATTAAACACAAGATGTTGCCTATGCTAAAATCTTAGCAAATGAAACTTAAGCAGAAACTGTTGGCTGCACTGTTGTCATTTCTTCTTCTCTTCTTTCTTCTTCTCCTTCTCCTTCTCTTTCTCCTTTTTCTTCTTTTTAATTATCCAGAATACCATTGCGATTCTGTGTTTGTGTGTGTATGTGTTTTGTTTTGAAAGACATCAGCTTGAAGCAATTTCAAATCTCTAGTGACAATTTCTTAAGGAGTATGTCATAAATGAGCTATTGACCACATTTTGCCAGATCACTTGTCAAATGCTTGGTAGGGCAATGTCAAATTTCAGGGCAACTACAGTCTATATTTATGAAACTACTTAGAAAACTATGTAAGAGTTCTGTGGATCCTATTGAGTGCTTTAGAACCATCAAGAAAACTTGATCTTTATTATTAGCATGTTATAGCCTCCAAAAATATTGTATAAGTTTTTTTTCCTAAACTATGGTTCCTAAATTTTCTCAGGAAATTCCATGTGCTTGGAATACTTGTTTTAACATAATTCAAAACTGCAGGTGGTAGAAGTCTGATGTGATTTAGTGTAAAGTTAAATTTTTTTTTAATGTAAAAAGGTCAAAATTAATGAAGAAACTAGCAAATTCAAAGTTTCACTGAGAAACATCCCAATGCTTTTAGCAATTCACTTGAAATGAAAGAAGAAAACGACCCCCTTTAACATTTTAAAGCTTTGAAAGTCTAATGAACCATGCTACCTCCTGTAGTTTCTACCAAACCAAAATTTGTGCAATGACTGGGCTCATTAGCATTAAGTGGAAGAAGACCACTCAGCTTTTGCAATAGCTTCTTGCAATGTTTTCACCATTAGCATTATATTAGGTTGATGAAATATTGCTTTCTCAACTGTTACTTTATATTTTATTGTTGTTGATGTAAAATGTAAAATATTAATGTAAAATCCTGTAAATTAAATGCCCCTCTCTCTAAATGACAAAAAGACTTTTTCCTTTTAACAAGTGTACCAAACACATTCATTTTTTTCCAAAATGGTAGGTTATTGAAACAAGGTAGTTTTGTTATTTTTTAATTGTTTATTTCTTTTTCTATATTCCCCAAAATATTGGGTAATGGTTTGTGAAATAGGAAGAAAATTAATAATTAGAATATACAGAATGTAAAATATTAGATATATAGATAATTTGTGGGTTTTTCTGAGTGATTAGAATAGAGGTTACTATATTATTAAAATATTAGAAATTCATTTAATTCAACCGCTTTTAAGGTTTTTACATCTCATCATTTTAGGGAAAAATTGCTGCTGCAGTGAAAAACCTATGCATTATTTAGAGCACTCCCTTCCATATTACTTGATTCTAATTCTATGACTCTGCCTTTCATTGCATTTAAGCTATTTTACAAGTTGTGGATAAATAATACTAAGGCAAAATATATCTTGTCTATAGACATGTAAATAAATTCTGTTAGTTAAAGATTCAATAGAATTCTCTTTCTTACTCTGGAAGAAACCAGTTTTGTCTCTATTAGCATATTAATTTCAATATTTTAAATCTATAAATGTGTGTGTACTTTGGATTGTCCTTTTATTTGGTTGTAACATCTTACTCTGTTCCTCATTAACGAATTAATGTGTTTATTTTATATTTATACAAAAGTCATGCTTTTCATTTTTTTAACTAGAATTATGTCTACAGGATTTGTATTACATTTATATTTTGATAACAAAATACAAATGTATATAGTTTAATTTCTGAAATTAGAATTTCCCTCTTATTTTACTGTCCCAGCACAAGAAGATATACATATAATTAGTATTTTGATATAAATTGGCTCAAACAACATCACTCAGGATTAAAATTAGTATTTTATTGTGACTTTAAAAAAAATGTGTGTATATATACTGATCTTCATTTCCCTAAGAATTCTGTTGATTGCAGATGCCTAGGAAATTGTTTTAATAGATTATCCAAAAGTTGGGAGATTTTTTGCAAAATGCTATATAAAAAAGATACATATGATTATGACAAGATTCTTCATTTGGTGTGATGGGTCTAATATTACAAGAGTTATGTGTCCAAAGGCAATTGCACTGTATGTTCCATATCCCAAAAGTTTTAGATGAGATATATAATGTAATTTTCCTTTAAAGCATATACACTCTGAAGACATTGGAAAATAAAAAGATGACATTAAAGAAAAAAATATATAGTATAAACAAAGTTACTTATGTGTAAATACAAATATTTATATTTGTGAAACTAGAGATGTGATCACATTCTTTTCCTGTTCCTAAGAAAGCTAATGGAAATAGAAACAAATTGGTAATATTTTACATTGCATATTTGGCTCAAATCTGCCACATAGAAAAGTATAATCTTTGGCAAGTGACTTAAAATTTCTGAATCTTGTTTTCATCATCAACATGTGACAATATTAACATTTTAAAGTACTGCGACAGTCAAAGTAGCAATGTCTGATAAAGTGCTTTGCCATTGTAAAATGCATTGTAGATATAGTTGTGACCCTTCAGGAGTAATTCTAGCTGCTACATCTGTCTCTGGGGTAAAGCATGTTTCTTAGATTGAAGGCCTTGGGAGAGTTGTGCTAGCTTTAGTATGACTGTGGGCAGAGCTTGTACGGAGAAGACTGAAAAATATTACTCCTTTCTTTCTCTCCAGGAAGACTGGAAATTATTTATTTGATCCATTTGTCAATTTGTTTTCTTTACTCTAGAAATGTGAATTTCTAAATATTTTCAGTGTTTGGAATTATTAAAAAAAAGTGCATGTGAATGTAAAGGCATATGCATCTAAGGAAGTTCAGGAGGGAGTACATAGACTGGTGTTTAGATCAAATTCCACTGTCTTGAATAAATTACTCTTGGAAATTTTTCTCTTAAAATTCTTAAATTTATGCCTGACAAGCTTAATTAGGTAACTATTTTCTAAATACCTAGATGTCATTTTGACGTATCTGTGACCTGTAATGTTCAGAAAGAAAATAGCTCTGCTTCACATGTGAGCTTTCAGGGTCTGAAACTTGATGCTTCTGTTTCCAAACTTGATGCTTCTGTGATTGAATGAAGGATAGAAATTACAGAGGGAGGAATAATGAGCTAGTGGGAAAATCAGATGTTTATTAATGTGTTTTCATTTTTTGTGTGTGTGTGGGGTTAGTAGATATGGTTTTTCCAGAATAGCAATGACACCCATATTTCAAAATAATTTATTATACCAACCACGGATACTTTTCATGGTTTGCTGTTTATTTATATATTTCATTGTTCTTTTTTATTTGGTTGACTATCATAGATGGACAGATTTGGAGGAGAGGGCCTAAATCATTCATTTGGGGTGGCTATCATTTGCGTATTATATCATTTGCATTAGGGGTGGCTATCATTTGCATATATAAACTATAGGCTCTCAGACAAATCATGTTTTGTTTGGAAAGCAAAAATTTTAAGAAAATTATATCTGAATGTCTTGAAGTGGAGTATTTGCTTCCTGTTTATGAAATTATGCTTTCTGTCTGACTTCTACAGGCATTTGAGTTTTCAGATGCTTAGCCTTTAAAACTAACAAGATTTTATCATTAGTCTCTGTTGCTAACTCTGCTGCATTTCAGCAGGTAAAAGTCCTAAATAATTGCTAATAAAATCTTTCCAGGAAACTTCTTCTTTAGGCTGGATGTAGTTCAGCTTGTCAAACCTTTTGGAAATCAACAACAGAGAAAAATCCTACAACGTGGAGCCCTTTGACACTGTGGCATCTACATGTTTACCTGTATTGCTTCAGAGTATCTGAAAGATGGTGAGTGGCACAGTGGATGAAGCAGAAAATAAAGAAGGGAATAGCAGAAATATGTTTAAACTATTATTTCTTCCTTTCTTCTCTTAAATCAGTAGAGTTTAAAATGAGTCAAATACATACTTTAATTGATAAACTGACTTTATATTCACCTATTGGAAACAGTACAACATATTTTACATCAGATTATGAAATATGGATGTTTTACTAAAAGACAGGAAGAGCTTTTTCCAGTCTTTAAAGTAAATACATATTCAAAGGATCTTAAGGCATACCATTTATTCATATTCATATCTATTGAAATACTGTACATCCACATACTTCAATAAATAGTTAAAAACCTGACCTCTTTTTAAATCATTTCTGAATTTCAAAAACAATTTTTATTGAAAAGATTAAATAGGTAACTTTTGGCTGTGTCACAAAGCTAAGCACAATGTATATATTAACAATTAGTCAATAAATTTGATCAATATAGATGATTGGCTTTGATAAATTTCTCAGAGTTTTCTGAGTTCACACATTGGGGTATTTATATATATATATATATATTTGTCCTGAATTATCTGGGTAATTTTTTCAGTTCTCCAGTCTACTTTCTAGATATAGCTTAATGTTATGATGGAGCATTAAATTTCAGTTAAGTTTTACACCCTCCAAAAGTAGCTTTAAGTTTGTCATTTGCTCTCTCAAATCTTTTATAGTCCCCCCAAATACACAATACTATAATTTGGGCAGCACTTTTCTTTATATAATTGCTGCATAATAGGAACTTAATGGTGTAACAGGACATGTTTCAAATGGGATCATTGTAAAACATAATTACACCCACCACTTGCAGTTAAACCAAGTATGCAAATGAACTAAGTCAACTACTCTAATATTCCAGTTCTTTCTCCTTCCCTCCCTTCCTTCTTTCTTTCTTCTTTCTTTTTTTCTCTCTTTTTACCTCCTTCTCTTTTCTGTCTTTTTCTTTTCTTTCTATTCTTTTCTCAAGTGCTCTTTATTTCCCTTTTACTTTCTTTGAAAAAAAAAAAAAACAAAACAACTCAGGGGCAACAAAAGGAATCCCACAAATGTAACTTGTGGAAATATAATGCTGAAATGAACAGTCAAAAAAATTATTATAGATCAAAAGTTAAATCAATTTTACAGAACTGCTATTTTGAAATTGCAACAATCTTGTACAGTCAGGACTGATAAAATGGAGTAATCAGACGTTTCATATGTCCATAAATGTAAAATCATCTACTTGAACATTATATGCAATACATTCACACAAAAAAGCAAATACTGTAGCCTTATTTGAACAATATTGAACTCATAAATACTCATGATTTCACTCTGTCCAGGGGCCTAAGGACTAGGAATGCTGCTGTGATACAGAAAAACATAGTGAATACCTCCTCTATTTAAAAATGTCACTCAAGAAATTCTCTTCTAACATAAAGGCAAATACATATAGCTACTGAGCTATGACTGTACTTCTGTCACATTCTATGGTAATAACACCAGACTCCACAAATTCGGAATCATAACAACACTTTGAACTAATTATTTGGTTCATCCATAGTTTATATCTCGATTTATCTCACATTTACCCTACAAACCTTACAAAGAGGAGGTATTTTTAAACTCTAGGAAAGCGGTCACTGTATAATATGCATTCTTGATCTGTTTTTTTTTCTCCCAAGCAATGGTACTGATGGTTAACACTTTTGTGGTAGCACCACTATTTCTAGTAAGTAGATTATTATGGAGTGTGCCACTTTAAAGCTGCAATACAAAAACATATTTTGTAATACTCATCAGTTCTACAAAGAATATTTTTAAAAAGCAAATTAACAATAATAAAGTTAAAATACCATATGTATTTTAAAAACCCATTTTTAATATATCAGTCAAAGTAATATAATAAATTATTATGAGTAAATATAATAGCAATGTCATATTATTGCCATTTTGTGGAAAAATTATATATTTATGCCTCCAAATTTAGGATTCATTTTTCTAATTAAAATGGATTTATGCTGTACTTTGGGACTAAATTTTACTTGAAAATAATCACAATTTTCAAGTTATCTCTTTCAGGGCAAAATATTAGATATCTTAAATATGTCCAACATCTGTGAAATGTATCTGACTTTATTAGTAGGATATTTTTATTTTGTTTTTATGACTTGCAAAAAGGGACTATTTGCAAAAATCTCTCTAGGTATACTGAAATTGGTAACTTCTTTAAAACTTATAAAATGACTTTCAAGGCTATGGTCTTTCTTTAATAAAGAGTAAAACCATCAAACTATTCCTGTAATATAATACTTCTTAAAGTAGCAGCATTTTTATTCAAAAATGTACTTTTCATTCTTTATGATAGAAATAATTTAATATTCATGATAATTTAATAATTGATATATATATTAAGATATTCGCATCACTGGTCTTGTCTTCATTTGATCATATCTTACATATATCATGTAAGAAAAAATAAAGCATCATAATTCTATTTTTTGGGCCTTACTTGTTTGAGCTGACATGGCTATAGAGAAAGATCTTATTATAGAATTAGTTATTTCAGGGATTGATCTGCTGCATACCAGCATGGAATATTTGTTATAATATATTCTGATTTTTTTGTATAACATGCATTCCAATCTATCAACTGAGTGATGTTTTCAGATGGAAAATATGCAAAATGCTCCTGTCTACAAGAGCACCTTATCATACCGACTTACCTGCCACAGACCCAAATTAATTGTGAATGCTTACCAACTCATGTAATATTAGGTGATTGAACTCTGTGTCTTTTCTGAAAAACCATCTTAAACATTCAGCTTGAAACAGCGAAAGGAAAAGATGCTGGATTTCTAGGCAATCCCTTTAATGAACTGTGCTGTCTTTTTAAAGGGAATTATTTCCCAAAGTGGATATAACATTTAGCTACAACTAAAGAAATTGTATGGTAAATTTACCTGTACAATGTTAATTAAATTTTTTTATCACAAAACTGAGTTACTGTGGGGTAAAATTCTCAAGCCTCACTAGTAATGGAAAAAGAAGTTTTTATAATCCATCTCTCTCCCGCTTTAGAGATAGAATATAGTTTTACTTTCTCACTGTGTTTTATTTTTGCTTTCAATTTTAGGATTTGGCAAAACGTTTTGGAGACGAAGAGAAAAATATTATTTTATGAAGGCACACCCATGCTGAACTTACAGGAAACAGAAGCAGAGCTGCACAGCCAGTTATATTACAAGGCTCATTCCTGAAACCTGAATATCATGCGAGCAGAAAAATCTAGATATGTGTTATATTTTGAAGAAATGATCTGAAGGCAATATTATTTGCTTTTTTATCAAAAAAGAAAAAAAAATGCATCTTTGTAAATGTGGATTGATTCTTATTGAAACAGGGAAATGAATGCTTGTATTGCAGCCTTAAAGAATCACATATTCACTGCAATATTCGTTTTTGTAAACTACAGCCTGCAACCTAGCAGACCATGACTGAATGCTTTTGAAAAGTTGTAGATTACAAACATGAAATCACAATTAATATCCTCTAAAAGTAATTTCAGAGCCTTCACATCTTAAAAAAAGGACAATGTGTACTGCTTCACAAGGTAATGTAGCTAATCAAAAAAAGAGTAGAATTAAAGTATTTACATAATGAGCAATTCTACAGAAGGCGATCATCCCCATGTAAGCACTGCTGATTATATCCCACGCTGCTTTTAACAAACTGTACCAGATTGGATCCAGCCATCAGCACTTTCAGAGAATCCTTAAAAGCCTTTTATGGGTCTTTAAATTTATTGTAGAATGGCATTCTTCAGGTAGAATATGCTGGTGAAAGAGGACAGTGTCAACACAAGGTACCAGCAGGAGAAAAGAATG
>NW_006441955.1:19416973-19420387 GCF_000325575.1 Pteropus alecto
CTGGGCTGTACTTGGAGCTGGAAAGAAACGGAAAAGACTAAATCAAAATCTAATTTGCGTCTTTCAGGATCTTAACACTAATCAAAAGGCAGCTGGGTGTATTGGAGCGAGCATTGGCATTGGAGTCAGACTTAAGTTCACATCTGGTTCTGCTATATGACAATGTGTGGCCTATTCCACTAATCTTTCTGAGCTTCATTTTTCTCAAGGGCAAAATAGAGATAATATAATCCACTTGGCAGGGTTGCAGTGAGAATTAAAGATGAAGCACATATAGCACACTGCACTGGGCTGAACACATGCCAAGTACTTAATTCAGTGCAGCTAACATATGCATTATATGCATTATAAATATTTGTATTAGTGAACAATATTCATTCATGCAGAATTTTTTAAAAAATTATCTTTATTGTGATATAATTGACATACAACATCGTGTAAGTTTAAGGTGTATAATGGTGTTGATTTGATACATTTATATATTATAATATTGTTCCCACCATAGCATTAGTTAACACCTCTATCACATCATATAATTATCATTTCTTTCCTGTGGTGGAAACAATTAAGATCTAGTCTCTTAGCAACTTCGGTTATAATACAGTATTGTTTATAATCACTGTGCTGTGCATTTGTTCTCCGGGACTTATTTATCTACTTTCTAAATTTGTACACTTAAACAATTTATTCCAATTCCCCCCACCTGCTGCCCCAAGCCTCTGGTAACCACCATTCTTTTCTCTGTTTTTATAAGTTCAGCTTTTTTAGATTCCACATATAAGTGACATTATACATATATACATGAACATATTTGTGAATCTTTATTATTGCCCCAATACTGAACTACATGCTGGAAAACCAAGAAATTCTCTCTTTGAACATTTTTTTTTACTGGAGGTGAGGAAAGATATTCAAACAATATAATACAATCCTAGGAATATTAGAGTTGCATGTGCAAACTGCAATGACACAGAAAATTTTGTATTTAAATCTACCTGGGCAAGACAGGAATAATTTAACAGGGAGTTTTACCAAGGGGGACCATCATTTGGCTAGAAGAAAAAATATAATCAAAGGCATGAGGAAAGGAGAGAGCATAGCATATATTCTAGGATCTAAAAGTAAATTAGTTTTATAGGACCATGAAGTTTGAGGCCCGAAGTGGAGGGAATCGAAACTGGAACTTTAGGCAGATAGAATGATCTTAATTATAATAAGAGTTTAGCTCTAAATTTTGAAGAATTTCAAGCTGTGGAATTGTATGATTACATTTACACATTAGAAAGATCAGTTTTATGCATGAGAAGCTCCTGTGGTACTTAACTGACAGGTATGTTGAAGTCTCACTGAGAGATTTCACCTAGAGATTCTCCAAGTTTGGGATTGTGCGGGAGTCTACTGAGCAGATTCCACTTCTTTTCACAAGAGGACAGTTGCCTCTTTGAGTGTGAATTATACTGTGTTCCAGAAATTGAATGTCACAGACATGCTCAATGCTCAGCCTTGCTTGAGACTGGTTCTCATTTATCACAACAATTATAATAGTAATGATAAAAAACTCCATCAACTTGCTTTTAACTACTTTTTTTTCTTAATGAAACCTGGATTGGAAGCACTCTTTTCTATTACAAAATGAATAATGTAATAAAAAATATATACTATTTCACCTCTAAATCCATAACTTGAATCCAGGAGCAGTTTTAGGCACTGAAATTGAATTGCCAGCAGGCAGTTAGTTGCTAATGGAACTTTCACCAATGACTATATTTTCATGTTACAAGAAAAATAAATTGCATTGTTTATACCTCTAAGAAATTAGAGGGGATGCATTGGCCCCTGCCGGTGGGAAGTTTCCCTGACAGTACAATTGTTTGTCCCAGGTGAATGAGATTCGAGGGCTGAGAATACTATTTTTTAGTAAACAGAGCAAAATCAACTATTTAATTTTTTAAAATTAAAAAAGTCTTAAAAATGAGAAGATTATGATGAAAATAAACTTATTGTTGAACAGATAGCTTTTCAAGTTTTGATTTATAAGAAGTCTAATTTAAAACCACAAAACTTCTTAAATTTTTCTCTTGTCCAAGACCTAGAAAGGTGTTGTATATTTTAAAATGTAAATAAACATTTAATTGGTCTATTGTCTTCTCAATGACAGCTATTTCAGAGTTTTTTTTTGCTGTTTTTTTAAGAATCTTGAGTGCAATAAAACAAGTATAATAGTAAAGGACTTATAATAAAGCATATAAAATGATTTCATATATAAGAAATAAATCTTAAAAGCCAAACATAAAGCAAAGATAAAATTTTATTATCTTGAACTAATTAAATAGTACATTAAGTAGGTAGAGTATAAAGGACCCACAAAACTCAATATCCATACTTGAAAATGCATTATGGGGGCAATCTTTTCTGAATCCCTTCTCTTCTAACAAGCTAAACAGATTACCCTCATGTATCATTAAGCTACCATTTGTATTCCTTTTTATACAAATATAATACTGCATTGCAAATATTTATATACATATCTATATATCTCATCAGGTTGTAAACTCTCCTAGATCTTGTTTCATCTATCTTGGTGATTCCAGACACGAAGTCTAGCGAAGTATGGTACTTAATAAATGTTCAATAAATGTCTATTAAATGAGCAATTCAATTAAATAAACAAAGAGTTCAGAATTAAAAGGAGCATTTTTCCCTTATAAAACAGAAATTCTTCTGAAGCAAGCTGCTTGCCTATAGGCTAGAAAATTTACCCTATACCTCTCTCATTCATTTAGCAAATATGTACTGAACTAGGTACCAGGCGCTATACTAAGTACTGGGAATACAATAGCTAATAAGATAGATATGGTCCTTTTGTTACTTAATTCTTTATATTCCCATATATACTCCTTTTAATCACATACCTTCAATGACATCTTTTCCCCCAATGTGCCTTTATCATATACTCGGCCTCCTATTGTCTTAGGTATAACAAACGCATATCAATAATATATTTAAAAATTAATTTGCAGTTAACAGAGTATGTATATATATTTTTTCCACTGATGTCTCAAATTAATGTACTTTTAGTTTTATGAATGCGATACTTCTATTAATCTTAAAATAAAGTAGAGACCTGTTTCTGTATTGTTAGCCTACAATTACTATAAGGAATGGACTGTTAGAATAGCTATTGACAATTAGCAGATCAAAAAACAAAGAGTAAAGTTAAGTGAATGTGTGGTCAAGTCTCTAATGTCAAGTCATATATCACGATTCATACTCCTTAAGCATATATCGAATGTCTTTTATGTGCTGGGGATTGAACACCAGTAAAAATGAATAAAATTCAATCTTCTCTCTTAGGAAAGTTTCATTCTAGTTGGAGATATAAACAAATAGAAAAATATAGAACATTAAGATTAT
>NW_006441955.1:19420920-19421426 GCF_000325575.1 Pteropus alecto
CATATGTTAATATATATATATACACATATATATATGTGTATGTATATATATATATATATATACACATATATATATATATATATATTTCACGTTTTTAAAATGATGGCATGATGGTCCATTGACTTGGAGTATCTTATTATTATATAACCTTAGTCCCATTGACTGATATTTATCATGTGTTTTTGTGTGTGTGTGTGACTTGTTAATTGAGTGATTTAGAACATAGGCTAACAGTACTAAAGTTAGGAGTCTCGGTACTATTTGGACTAATTATATTTGCTTGGCATATTAAACACAAGTGAGCTATTTAAGAAATTACAGAAAATCTTAAGAAATTATAAAAATTAACTGTTAGCTATTAGAAATTAACTATTAGAAATCAGTTTCAGACTCAGTTGAAGTATCTCCTTTAAAAGAAAAAACTATAAAATTCCACCTGTCAAATTAATTTGTCATGATATTTGTATTATATTTACATATCTGTCATATAATCACATATTTATGAC